>NC_136517.1:90254998-90354998 GCF_053919585.1 Euprymna scolopes | reverse complement strand
TTTGTCTGCAGCATATATAACAGAGTTAAATTATTTTCCCCTCCAAATAACTGAAAATGTAGCCATTAAAAGCTAAATTCCAGGCAGTAAAACCGAGCACACCCCTTACGAAAAGTCAATATTAACCTAGAACATGTCAACTCTCAATATTTTGCGTGCCCACCATCATTATTGAAAACTGCCTTTACTCTCCTGGATATGCAGTTAACCAAAGCTTCACATGTAGCTACTGGAATGCTCTTCCACTCTACCATCACGACGTCTCAGAACTGGCGGATATTTGAGACTTTTAGCACCACCACCTTCTGATTGAGGATACACAAAAGATGTTCTATTGGGTTCAAGTCTGGAGATTTGCTTAGCCAGTCCATCGGCTTTACTCTCAGCCTCTTCAGTAATTCAGAGATTGTCTTGGATGTGTGTTTTGGGGCATTGTTATGCTGGAACACCCCTCTGCGACCCAGTTTCTGAAGGGAGGGGATCATGCTCTCCTGCAGCATTTAAAATGCATGTTAGGGTTCATGTTTCTCTCAATGAAATGCAACTCTCCAATACCTTCAGCACTCATGCAGCCACAGACTATGCTTGAGTGTTGTCATGCCACACTTATCTTTGTACTCCTGAAATTGGTGTACGTGGCAGTTACCCCAGGAAAAAAAGCCTATAGATTACTGGAACCATGATGGTCACTTCTATGTATAATCAAATGACGCTTCAAACCACCTGCTGTTTTGCACGTCCGCCCACATTTGACACAGGTTAGCAATGGCAACACAAAACTGCTTTGTGGCCAACTTCGCCAATGAGTAGTCTGGTGGTTCATCAGCCCAGCTCTGCTCAGACATGATCTTCCACACACCTCACTCTAGACCAATTTGGCGCCCCCGCCGATCCACTGTTCCTTTCACCCTCCCTTTCCGGATATCACGTTTCAGTCACTCATACTGGGTTCGATCTGCCTCAAACTTACCCTCACCTCCCCGCGAGGTCCTTCTCTACTCTCCACAATCCAAAGCAAGACTCTCCCAGGTTCTTTCATCTCACATTTTTTAAGGTGGACCTCTAACAATCTTTGAATCTTGTTTTAGGCTTTTTAGCTAGCAGTCTTCCCTCAGCGAGCTCGCCATAAAGGAGTTGTTTGGGAAGTCGACTGTTTAACATCCTCACCACATGTCCACTCCGTCCTGTCTTTGTTTGATTATATGAGCGTCATACATACCGCTATATATATATATATATATATATATATATATATATATATATATATATACAGCTATATATATATATATATATATATATATATATATATATATATATATATACATATCATTACTGAACATTATCACAGCCAACTAAGTGTGCTTTCTTAGTCTTCGTTCTTAGCATACAAGTTTAAGTAACTCATAAATATTAAATGGTTGTTCTGGTACTCCTTATTTCTCACCCATAACACGCACTTACCTTTCGTCATATGCTCGAGAAGAGTATCATTTTCATAACAAAAAAACGATGGCGACAAGCTGTCCCTCTGAAAAATCGTTCGGTTCACATAATCTTCTTCCATTTTTGTTAATGACATTTCCATCTTTGTTATGTTACCGGGGAGGGAGGGAGGACATACATGGAGGGAGGACATACCGGGAGGGAGGGAGGATGATAATGACATTTATAGACTGTTTATATCACGACGACGACTATCACGACTCTTGGGGACTTCATATTATTATTAGTACGGAGCTCAGCCGAGACATTCATGCGACAGTTCTTTTTAACACTGATAGAGAGAAGATAAATTACTGATGATGGCGGACATGACATATATCGAAGTGGATTATAAAAACAAAAGTTAATTTACAACATGTTAGATTAAACCACATTTACCTTTCCGTTATAATGACGACACGAAGACAAACAGTTTACAAAATATAGAAGATGATTCCTTATTCATCCAGCCGGCTGATAGTGGTCAGGGATTCAAGCCTTTACGATTGCATTGTTGTCTCTTCCTCCTCTCGTTTCTAAGAGGGTTTCAGCTCCTAGTGTGGCCGGCTCAACTCTAAGTCGCTCTCTGACTGTGTTTCCTAACATCGACCCTGTCTCAATATATTGCAAATCTCCTTTCTTTGTGACGTCAGAGGTGAAATTAATTCTCATGGATTTCACCTATGTATGTCCAAACACACTTTTGGCAAACAAAGAATTCCCAATTTTAATTGTTCAATATCTAACGTATTTTAATCATCATTTATAATCTCGCATTGCTCATTCTTGTAACTGACATATTAAATATCCAATTGTTTCTAGAAGAATGAATAATCGACTGAATTCCTAAATTAAATATCTATCTCTAACATAAACAATATTGAGTTATTTGCGAGAACAATGATAATCCTTCCGCATTCCTAGGATTTCAATATATATATATATATATATATATATATATATATATATATATTAACTTTCTTACTGTGTGACGTGATCATTTTAGGGTGCGATTTGCCCCCAATTAGGGAGGTTGAGACCCCCCTAATTCCTTAAGGAGGCCGGGAAATATGCTAAGATATGCTGAGATTGTCTGTTGAATGTTAATTGAATCCTTGAAAAAGAAAACAGACATATATTTTATTGTTAAAATCAACATATATTTTATTGTTTGAAAACGGAGAGACCGGAAATGTCAGAACAAGGTGGAAATGAAGCCAGGCCTATGTTGGTCTCGAGGACACCTGTTCAGACGAGCGCTTTCTGAATGACGGGTTTGACCCCTTGGGATCGTGTAAAAAATTTTATTGCTGGTCTTAGATTTTCAAAACGTGAACGGTTTGCTGAATTGCGCACACGCAAAATGGCTGGGGATTTCCCAGAAAACGTATTGAACTCTGATTGGTAGAGTGGATTTACGCCGAAAATCTCGAGAAGAAACAGCTCCCAGAAACGCCCGATGCCCTCCCTCTCCGCCTATCCTGACCAGCCACCCAATGAACGAAGAAAAAGATTTGTGAGAGTTAAAATGTTTTGATGAACTGAACAATTTTCATATGTAAAAATTATGTAACTTTTGTGAAATTTTAACAGCTAGAAACCAAGTACGGCCAAGGATGGAATACTGTTGCCATATCTGGCCAGGAGCTGCCAAAAACAGCCTATCATGCCTTGACAGAGTACAAAATAGACTTCGTGGCTTAGTGGGGGATGCCCTTTTCTCTACCCTGCAACCCCTCTCCCACAGAAGAGACGTTGCGAGCCTATCCTTGTTTTATCGTTATTTTCATGGCAGGTGCTCGTCTGAACTCCAATCCCTGGTCCCCCCTCGCCAATCTTTCACGAAAAACACCCGTCTATCTGAATCCACTGTGAAAAATTTCCCCCACTCTATATCTGTGCCTAAATCAAGACGCGGATTTTATGAACAAAGCTTCTTTCCTAGAACTGCGCGCCTGTGGAACTCTGTTCCGTCTGCCTGCTTCCCTCCGGACTACAACTTGGATGTCTTCAAGTCTAATGTTAACAAATTCCTAATGAACCGCCCCCCCCCTAATTAAACACTTCATCAAATCTCCTCACTAACGTAATGTACTTGCAATAACCCTTATCCCTGAGTGGCTTCCGGCCTTGATAAGTGGTGATCTCTGTGTAAAAAACAAAAAAAAACAAAAAAAACCCTGATTTTGTCTGTCTTTTCTTCCCGCGCCTGCAAAGCTTTGCTTTTGCTTTTCAGCAGAATTCAAACTAGAGACGCCGAGAATCCATGTGAAGGATTCCCAGTATACTTGACATCACGAGCCACAGTTTCCGAAGAAGTTAGAAGTCAGTTGCTGACCTGAGCACAGGAGTCCCGCCACAACTGGATTCTTTTCTAACTTTTTCCAAATATCATTTTCAGTTTATCTTTTTGGTAAACTGAACGATGTACATGTGTAAAAAATCTGTAACTCTTGTTTATCTAGTTTGCTTTTTTACTTACTGGAATATGTTCCTTTTCATTACAATGTTACATGACTTTCAGTATTTCAAATATTTCCATACATTCCATAGAAAAGCTATCAGGTATCACAATGTATGCTTTGAGTTTTCTATACATGACATGCATATAGGAATATATGGGGGCCTGGGGTGCTTAGTGTGGTAAACTTTGGGTCAGCAAACATCCTGGGAGCAGCAACCAATGTAATAATATACGTTTGCACTCCTCTTCTCAACCTGTGTTACAAACGACCGTTTTCCGGGGAGAGCCACTTGTTCCGTCATGCGAACGACCACATGCCTCACCGGTTTTAATCAATTATTTCTGTGTGGTCACGTTGTTTTTTTTTTTTTTTTTTTTTCACAGATTAGAAAGAGTTGTGCTTTTTAACAGGTGTATTTTTACGTGTTTGTCTTCGTTTAAGGATCGTCTAGAATATTTTTTACCTTCGCAGGGTCGAGCTTATTCTTATGCGAGAGATAATCTTGGTTTTTACGGCATCCATATGAGAAGATATGGAAGCATTAATTGGTTTACTTTGGGTCATGAAACGTCTTGGGAACGGCCACCAATATAGTAATATATGTTTGCAGGCAGGGTGTAACCTAGTGGTCATTGGCACTCTGCTGCTTCTCTGGTGTTACAAATAATCGTTTGTTTGGGAGAGTATCTTGTTTTTTTTTAGGCGGACGGTTCCAGGCCTCGCTGGTTTTAACAAACGGTAGAAATGGAACCGCCCTCGCTCGTTTCAATGCACTGTAACGTCAAGTGTTTACGATCTGTGCAGCGAAAAACTCTCCCACTCCTCCAAGCGACCTGCTTTATATTACATTCACCCACGTGAGTCTCGCGTGACCTCGTGAGATCACATGATATAATTTCTGTTAAATATCGCACACACCATCTTGGTTTCTCTTTTTCCTGTCCGACGCGCATGGCAGGCAGACAAGTGGGCGCTTCACAGGTAGGCCGTGTGTATGCCCGTTTCTATTTTCCCCACACAAACGGTATTCCAGAAAACAATAAAATAGTTAGATTTCTTCTCATTCGTTCTTTTCCGTCGATAGTCGTAATGGCATCAGTTTCTTAGGGGAAGGAGAGATTTTCTTGTTTTTTTCAATAAGCTCCCGTATGAAAGTCTTTAAAAATCAAATGGAGACGTACCTCTTTTGTCGGGCTATCGGTGTTGGTTTCTGGTTGGAATGGCTGCTGGCACCAACGTACTCGACGAACAATAACACGCAACACAGTATATAAAAGAATTTTAGCTATTCATTTTACAAAAAAAAATACGATATATTACAATTGAAAAATAATTAATGACAATGAAACTTCTAACGGATTTAGCTACTCTTATTGCGTTTGGGGGGAGGGGGAATTATATCTGCTTACCCCATGCTGGCCGGGTGAAACAAACTGAGTAAAGCAAAAGGGGATCCGAGCAAAAACCACTGTATTTCTATGCAGCAGTACATTCCTACGCACGAAAAAAGAACAAGCCGTGGCAGAAAATAGTGCCAAATGCATAGATTTGTGAATGTTCTCTTACAACCCCTAAGTAATCTCCTATCAATAAATAATTGATCCTTAACCCCTCTACTAAGTCGTCTCCATCACTTTTGACCCTAAGCAAGATCTCGTGCTCGTCACGATATTGATAGATCTCATTTGCCCAAATACCTGTGAACAGTTTCCACATAAGTAGATTGCAGGTGATGGGCCGAAATTTATTCACCACAGTGGTCTTTGAGTATCCTTTGGAACACGTATATCAAATCAATTGCCAAGGTCACTTGACAAATGGTTGGATCCTTCTACCGCTCTAGTAGATATCTCACTCCTGATGCAATCCTCTACCTGTATAAAAGTCAGGTACAGCCAATGATGGAATACTGTTACCACATCTGGGCAGGAGCTGCTAAAACCAGCTTATCGTGCCTTGATAAAGTTCAAATTAGACTTCGTAGCCGACTGCAGGATGCCCTTTTCTTTTTCCTGCCACCACTTTCCCCGCAAAAAGGGACATCGACAGCCTATCTCTGTTTAATCGTTATTTTCATCTTAGCTTCAATCTATGGTCACCCTCCGCAAAACTTTCACGAAAAACCCTCGTTTAGCCAACACCACTATCAATAATTATCACACTCTTTATCTGTGCCTAAACCTATATGTAGATTCCATGAACAAAGTTTCTTTCTTAGAACTGCACGCCTGTAGAACTCTCTTCCGTTTTCATGCTTTCCAGCTGACTACAATCTGATTGTCTTCAAATCCAATGTAAACAAGATCTTGATGAACCGTCCCCCTATGTAATCCCATTTACAAAATTCCCACTACTTATGTTTTCTACGTTATAATCACATTGACTAATGTATACCCATCTACCCTTATCCTCGAGTGGTTTCCGGGCCTTGATATGGGGTGATTCCTGTGTAAAAAAAGAGCACTATTCTTCAGCAAGTGCTCTAAAAGAAAAGAATTGCATCTGTTAAGATGGCGTCAATTTAAGATGGAATCCTTTCATGCAAGGTGGTGAAATATTAACGGATATACCTCTGTATCTCCTCTTTGGAGTTTTGTTACATTGTTTGCTCACTTTCTCCTTGATCGATTTCACTGCATCTTGTGGTTGATTTAACTTACTTTGCATTTCATTTTTTAAAAAATATTTTCAAGCTGCAAAGCACTTCCATTATGTTTCTTTTTTTTTTTTCACTCCAAATACCACTCCAAAACTTTGAAGATACTTCTGACTTTGGTACTTCACTTAGATAGCATTACAGTCTATTATATACTTCATAGAACTTTCTTTCACTCTGTACTATCTTTTTCTTTTGTTTACATAGGAGTCACCACTTATCAAGGCCCGCAGGCCACTCGAGGATGAGGGTTAATTAGTCTACACGAGTCAATGGGACAATATCGTAGTAATCGTTAGTAGTGGAAATTTGGTAAATCGAATTACTTAAGAGGAACGGCTCATCAAGAACTTGTTTACATTGGACTTGAAGATGACCAAATTGTAGTCAGCTGGAAAACAGGCCAACGAAAACGAGTTCTACCGGCGTGCAGTTCTAAAAAAGAAGTTTCGTTCATGAACTCTATGTTTATGTATAGGCACAAATAAGTGTGGGAGACATTGATATTGTTTTCAGCTAGACAAGTATTTTTCGTGAAAGTTTAGCAGGGGGGGACCAGAGATTGGAGCTCAGACGAGCATTTATAAAAATAACGATAGACAGGCTATCGACGTTTCTTCTGTGGGAAAGCGATTGCAGGGAGGAAAAAAAGGGCATTGCCCAGTAGGCTACAAATTTTATTTTGAACTCTATCATTGTAGGATGAGATCTTCGTAGCAGCTCCTGCCCAGATGTGACAACAGTACTCCATCGTTGCCCGGCTCTTATATGTGTAGAGAATTGCATCAACTGTGAGATATCTACGGGAACGGTAGAAGGATCTTACCATTTTTCTAGCGACATTGGAAACGGATTTGATGTACGTGTTTTATTTCAGATCAGGAGTAAAAGTCAGTCTCAGAAGTTGGTCAAAACATAGCGCCTCTCAAAGACGAGAGCCATTCATTTCAATTCATGCCAGACGTTAAATTTCTCTGTCTTTCTTTCATTCAATTATTCTGACAACTTTTCGGATAACTTTGTAGTAAAGGATGGCACAATAATAATAATAATAACAATAATAATAATAATAATAATAATAATAATAATAATAATAATAATAATAAAAATAATAATAATAATAATAATAACAATAATAATAATAATAATAATAATAACAACAACAATAATAACAATAATAATAATAACAATAAAAATAATAATAATAATAACAATAAAAATAATAATAATAGTAATAGTAATAATAATAATAACAACAATAATAATAATAGTAGTAGTAGTAGTAATAATAATAATAACAACAATAATTATAATAACAATAATAATAACAATAATAATAATAGTAGTAGTAATGATAATAATAGTAGTAGTAATGATAATAATAGTAGTAGTAGTAATGATAATAATAGTAGTAGTAGTAATGATAATAATAGTAGTAGTAGTAGTAGTAGTAATGATAATAGTAGTAATGATAATAATAATAGTAGTAGTAATGATAATAATAATAGTAGTAGTAATGATAATAATAATAGTAGTAGTAATGATAATAAAAATAGTAGTAGTAATGATAATAGTAGTAGTAGTAATAATAGTAGCAGTAGTAATAATAATAGTAGTAGGAGTTGTAATAATAATAATAATAGTAGTAATAATTTTAGTAGTAGTATTACTACTAATAATAATAATGATAATAATAAAATAAAATACGCCTCAAGTGCGCTTGAAAGCCAAATATTATGAAAATAAAAAAATTCTACATGTTTTCTTGTTATGTCATTCTTTATTTTTATTTTTTACCTTGGTTCATTTCTATTCTAGTGTACTTTTTTATTCCATTTCTCCTCAACTCGAACGGTTATTTTTTTCTGTGGCGGTCCTGCATTCCACATACTTCATTGCTTAATTTCTTTTGTCTTCAGAGTTTTTTCCGTCTAGTTTTATAAATATGATCCTATTATTTATTTTCCCTATTATTATTGGTCCTGTTATTTCTTTTTTCCTTTTAACAGAATGTCTTTCAATCTTTCAACGACCCCTCTCACTTCCTCAGTTTCCTAATCATTAGTTTCCTTATTATTTCATTGTTTCCTAATCATTTCCTGCCCTTTCATCCACATCTTCCACTTCACGTTATATCCTTAAATTCTTAACTCCTCAACGTGCACATTTCCTTCGTTTTCCTTCTGCGGTCACCTGTCAATACCAGCTATGATAATCATAAATAATTTCGAATTGCTTTAGCCTGATATTACGCGTGCTGTTCTGTTGATTTAAACATTTCACGTTCTCTACATTTGCTAACTTCTATATTCTTCGACGAGCTTCCTAATTTCAACATAAGGAATGCTTTCAATGAAGCATTCTATGATCACCTTAAAAGGATGACGGCTGGGTTCTCACTGCTGTTCCAATCAATACTGTAGTTTGTCAGTTAGATTACAGAACCACAAGCGTTTCGTCTTTTTTATTTTTGATGGGGGACACCATCTCTAGTTATTTTAAATCAAACTTCTACTTCCCTTAAATGGTAAGTCTTATCAGACTGTCGAGCACCAACTACAGAGTACTACTAGTGTAAAAATTTTTTGACACGTATGAGACGAATGGATTCGCCAATCATTTTTATAACCAACGACTGTGCTAAACAACCAATCAAAACGTCGCAAAATTATTATAAAAATCGTCGAATTTTCGATTCAATCAGTTCGCCATTTGCTACGTCACGGACCGAATTTAATTCTTCACCGCCATCTTGGTTACTGATCTGAACTATGCTGCCATCTTGGTTACTGATCTGAACTACGCCGCCATCTTTGTTCAACATAATATCTCTGAACTTAAGAGGTTAACTACGCGACGGATCGCATTTGATTCTTGGTCGCCATCTTGGTTACTGATCTGAACTACGCCGCCATCTTTGTTCAACACAATGTCTCAAAACTTAACTAATTTGAAGGCGCCAGTTATATATCTGATACCTCCCACTTATCAGTAACACAGGCCCGTTGGGCTTAGAGAACAAGCAGTGCGAGAAGGACAGGGGTAGGACTAGATTGTTGGAGGCTATAGACTTTAGCCTTGGGAGTACTTTATTGAAAAGTATACATGGTTTTCGATGCAGGTTTCTGTGTGTTTGATGTTATTTTCTGTTTTTAATGAACATGATATTATAAATTAATTCCCCTATTACTACGTTAAAAATACTAAGGAGACTGACTCCAAAACATTTCTCATCTCATAACAAAACATACATCCATTCTTATCGTCTACCAGTATTGTATTTTCCTAAGCTAGCACGAACGTCTGGCTAAGCCCGATCGGAAAGACACGTAAATATGATATTTAAATTCTTGGAGATTTCGTATATCTTTATAATTATAAAACTCAAATTACCTTGTAACGGGTGTTGTAACCCAACATTCGGGTTACGACTTCCGGTTGCGCATGCGTGCATAAACATAACCCCTTAACAGCGTAAACAAATAAACACAAATCGCTGGACCCGTTTCATTGGAACAAACGGACGTCCTTAGAAAAGCGAATATCTTCAAATTATTGAATAAAAATCTTGAAAATATGCGGAGCAAACGCAAAACGGGATTACAAATAATACTTATAATCATCGACCTGTTTCATATATACGATATATATTATACTAAATAATCAATGCGACAATTAAACGTATTGTTTTTCCTGGGTACGTTTTCAGCGTCCCATTTTCCCCCCGCATTAAAATTATCCAAATAAACAATTGTTAATACTTTCTTTTTTTTACATCGTTCATTTCCGTATTACGTTTTAGTTATTTCAATGCAATTTTTCTTGACGCCATACATAATTTCCACAGCTAACGTAACATACTGACCCAACGGGTCAGGGGTAGTCTAGTATTATTATAAAGTTAATGTTCTATCGATTTTGATATATGGATTTGTGATTTCCAAAATAAAACAATATTATTGACTTGAGTGCATTAGCTTAAATCGAAACCGAAATAAAATCTTATGAATATATATATATATATATATATATATATATATATATATATATATATATATATATATATATATATATATATATGTGTGTGTGTGTGTGTTCGTGTGTGTGTGTGTGTGTGTGCGCGTGTGTGTGTTTTCAAGTATTCTTTAAAAGTTTTAGTTTCGGTTTTGATTATGCTAAATGAACTCAAATTACACACACACACACACACACACACACACACATATATATATATATATATATATATATATAGTTGGAGTTCATTCAGTATAATCGAAACCGAAACTAAAACTTATGAAGAATTCTTGATAAAATTATTTATAAAGAAAATAGACGACTTAAGTGCTATCAGCTATATTCCTAACCGAAATCAAAACTTATGAATTCTTCTTCTTCTTCTTCTTCTTCTTCTTCTTCTTATTATTATTATTATTATTATTATTATTATTATTATTATTATTATTATTATTATTATTATTTAGTAAAAACTTTTATGACAAGAAATATAAGTACATAACAATTAAACGACCCGGATGTGAGTGTGACGCAGAAAATAACACACGCGCTATCGTATTAACATATAGATAAGGTAATTTTTTGTACCTTTGAAGTTGTTCAAGTGCTTACACGTTTGGCAATGACATGTAAATTGCTTTTTGAATAAGAGAAGAAAAGCGGAAATCAAGGAGCCCGTGATCAATCAACTTACTTAAATTGAACTAAGTTCGTGTCGTAATAGTGTTATACCAACCTGAACGATTATTATTACAATCGGATTTGATGTTAGGAGACTCCCACCCTCCCCATGCTTACGTCCAGTCTTGAACGACAAAGGATACCCCTTAGGGGTTGTAGCGCGTGTAATTGTGAGGCAAGGGTTGCGCAATCCCAACCACCCCTTTCCTGAATCGGCACTGTTTTAGTCCAGTGGAAAGGAGTAGACCAGGACGACTGGAAACAATGCCGAGATAAGCGGAGAGCACATACATCACCTGAAAGTCCCCAATGGTCACTCATTTAGTACTGGCCATGTTCAACATTGCTTAACTTCGGTGATCCAGCGCGAACCGGTGTGTCAACGTGATTATGCCGTATATTAGAAAAAAAATGTTTAGAAAATATGCCATGAGATGAAAGGTATTTTACAGTTAAAATATGTTAGAAATGTGTACCGGAAATGTTTACAAATGAATGTTAAAACAAAAACAATGTGTATTATTTAGTGATGACATCATTAAAGCTACGTGCACGAATGAACTAATGAGATAGTTTAGAAGAAACACATACAGTTTACTTTAGAGTTTGGAATCATACGGGAATGGTCGGACTAGTTAGCACGAAAGATATCGTCTCCGCGTTTGGAAGCAGGGAGAAACGCGACTTTAACATAGTGTAAAAAGTGCAACGTTTGCAGCTCCAACGGATAATAAAGATCCGTTAATAAAGTTATATAAAAATATGACTTCGATTTATTGTTTTCCTCCGGAAAAATAGCTTCAATTGCAGACCAACCGAGAGGAAAAAGGTATGTGTCCAAGGGTTTGTTATGTGTTGCCATGTAGTAAATGAACGGTATTTTTATGTGTAGTCATTCTCCCGCAGACGGCCACTTTATTATCAAGAACTTATGTTTTACAAATCGGTCACCGCACATCAAGAATCTGAGGACACTTGATGATAAGAGTTAATGTGTGTACAGAGATCATAGTGTAGTATTTGTTTGTGATCATTTGTATAATTAGATTTTTCACGACGACGGTTCAAAAAGAACTTGTTTTCGCTGGACTTGAAGACAGGCGCACAGTTCCATAAGCTTTGTTACTGGAATCCACGTTTAGGTATATGCACCGGTATAGAGTGCGGGAAATTATACTGATTTTGACTAGACGAGTGTTTTATTTTTGTGAAGGATTAGCGAAGAAGGGGCATACATTGGAGCCTAGTCGTACACGTACTATGAAATGACGATAGATCTGTGTGAAAGAGGTTGCGGAGAAAAGAAAACGGCATCAACTAGATTACGAAGTCGGTTTTGAACTCTGTCGGAGTAAAATGTTCAAAGCGATTGAATGTATACATATATATATATATATATATATATATATATATATACACACATTATACTCACTATATGATACCAGAGACATATATATATATATATATATACACAAACATTATGTACGTAAATATATATAAAAACATTTTATAGAGACCAGTATAAAACAGTAGTACCAAGTCAGAGAGGCTGATATAAATAAATTAATGACATAAATGAAGAAGTTGTTTATTAGTAATAGCAAAACTGACATGGAAACGAACATTTTTCTCTTTTGTATTCATGTTTATATTTTGTATATCTCTATTATTTTTCTTATTATTTAAATGCATTTAAAACAAGCTTTTCTCCTTTAACCATAATCGCTCTGGCCGCCATATTACCTTAATTGAAATGAATGGCTCCCGTCATGGGGAAACTCCATATCTTTAGAAACTTCTGGAACTTACCATCACTCCTGATTTGAAATGGAACACACATATCAAATCCGTTGCTGAGATCGCTGTAAAATGGTTGGATCATTCTACCCCTCCAGAAATGATATAATTTCCGATGCAATACTCTATCTGTATAAGAGCCAAATACGTCCTAAAATTGAGTGCTATTGCCTCATCTGCGCGGGAGCTGCTCGGCGCGCACTGTCCTGCATTGTTAAATTAAAAACCGGCTTCGAAACCTAGTAGGCGATGCCCTTTTCTCTTCCGTGCAACCTCTTTTCAACAGCAGACACATTGCGAGCCTGCCACTTCTCTATCATCATTTTCACGGCAAGTGCTAGAGTGAGCTTCAATCTAGTGTCTCACTAGCCAAACCATCATAAATACATTCGATTAGCTTAAAAAAGTATGTACTATTTCCCCACCCTGTATCCGTGCCTAACTCTAAACGCAGGTTACATGAAAAAAAAATATTTCCTAGAACTGAACGCCTGAGTAACTCTATTCTGCTGATGTGCTTCCCGGTTGACTACAACATGGTTGTCTTCAAGTCTAATATAAACAAGTTCTTGTTGAACCGGCCCCTTAAACAATCAAATACGACACAATATTCGCTATTATCAAGTACTACATTATCACCTAACATTTATTAATCCTTATCCTCGCGTTGCCTTCGGGCCTTGATAAGCGTTGTCATCTATGAAAAAGTATACTTTGCACTTTTCTATACTCAGTAACTACAGAGTTATGAGGTGAGTACGTTTCATAACGAGAGAATTTATACGGTTCATTAAGTTGCCGGTGAATATGTTAGCGCAGTTTATTTATATGTTGTTGAAACATTGGAAGTGCACTAAAATTACTGAATTCATACTCGCGGATTATTAACTAATAATCCCGTTAATCCAATGTTATTAAGTGCAGACAAGTGCCTTTCTTCCTGTTGGATGTTAATGTATAAAGCAAATGAACTAACTGATCTTGAAGTAAGGAGTGTTTGGGGGGGGGGTATTTTGGAAGATGTGTCCACTTTGGATCGGTTTCTCGTGTATAAGTCGAAAATAAAATTTTGCCCAATTTGTCAAAGTTAGAAACTAGCAGGACCCGTTAACCGGCGTTGACCGGTGGAAGCATGTAACCCTCTCTAAAAATTAAACTATGGTTGTTGTTGTTGTTGTTGTTGACCAATATTCAATGTTCTAATATTAAGCAAGGGTTTCGGAATAGGCACCCCTTTTTATATAATTCGTGATCGTCTTCTTCCGAGAGATTTTCACATAAATTCTCAGCGTCTCAGGTTTCGTGTCGATTCTGCTGAAAATCAATTAGCTTTTCATGCACGCCAGGAAAGCAAAACAGAATAAGGAGTTCTAATTACGAAAAAATTAATTTCACAAAAAGTACAAGTTTTTACATATGTATATCGTTCAATTTAATTACACCAAAAACATCAAGATTCTCCAAAAATCTTATTCTTCGTTCTTTACGATGGCAGTGGTGGCGACGGCCGGGTAGGAGTGATATCTCTTGGTCAGGTCCTCTCTCTCGGAGGCCAGGCTTAATCTGTAAATTCGGCCTTTGGTATTTGCTTAAATACTAAGGTAACGAGGTTGGTAGGGCAATCCGCCCAACCAACCAAAACCTAACACGACAAACGGGAAATACCCGACTCTCTTGCGTGTGGTGTTTCAACAGGTCGTCCATAGTCTGCGAATCCGAGACAAAAACTAAATTTCTATCACACGCGCTCAAATATGTTCAACCCAAGATAGGGAGCATTATATCATCCACATACAGTATTTTGTCACGTCTGAGCAGGTGTTCCTTAGGCCAACGAGTGCATGGTTTCATTTTCATATTATTCTGACATTTCCTATCATTGGTTTAAACAGTAAAATAGCTGTCTGTTTTTACAAAGCACAATACATTTGTTCCTTTTTATAGGTCACCTGCCGCTGTCCGGGATTCAATCCACGTTTTACGGACAACCTCAGCATATTTACCCTGGCTTACTCATTGTTTTAGGGGAGTTTACATACATGCACACTATTTTTTCATAGGTAAATTGACGAAAAAGACCAATCAATAGAGAATATTGTACATCATAATATAAGGGAGTTTCGAAAAGTAATGGCTCCTATTATTTCTTCCGCTCCGATGGATCAAATTGCATTGTAATGGTGATTTAACGTATGCATTTATGATTTTCACGTTTTGTCTTTCTGTTGCAGATATTGACAGTGTAAAACTATAAGAACGCACCCCCTGTCATGGACGTGTATCAGAAGCAGGTGTGCGCCCTTAAATTTCTACTTGCCCAAAACAAAATAAATGTATCAATATTCATCGCCGCCTGGAAATCGACGAACCCATCTTCTTACTTGGATCAACTGCATCGTCTACGTGAGCGTACAACAGGCGCCAATGTATGTTACTTTATTCATTTTCTTCTGAATGGAAGAATACAATCAGGAATATCTTGCTTTCATGGAAAGTTTTCTTAAACTCTTATACCGTCAGTATTTGAACAAAGCGGTGAAATGTTCAGGCCATTAATACATAAGTTCAGTCATCATAATAATATAATTTGCAATCCCTTTTGATCTGGAATAAAAAAAATGGAGGTATACTTTTGGAATCTCCCTCGTATATATATATATATATATATATATATATATATATATATATATATATATATATATATATATACTTTCACTACACCGATGAAGACTGAAGGATCGGTCGAAAATTATGTACTTATAAAAAAAGTTAAAAAAATTTATTTTCATAACATTATTTTGTATTCCTGCACGTCACCAATTGTAAACGAATAAAGAAAAGTTATAAGCTTTTATACTTTTCGTATTCTTTTTTATTCATATATATATATATATATATATATATATATATATATATATATATATATATATATATATATTTATACTCATCCACATATAGTACTGTCTCGCTGTTTCAGTGCAGTGCGGCTAGACAGGCAACTGTCTCAAGCCAGGATCGAAACCCAACCGCCCAAATGACAGTCAAGGAGTCTCACCATTACGCTATACGGCTGCTGCTGTGTGGGCCATGAATTAACGATCCTTTGACATCGTCCAAAGCCTCCGCTCAATTTTTTACACAAAGAGCATCGCTTAATACGCTAATGGCAATTTGTATATCACTTCCCAATATGATCAACCCAAGATAGAGAGCATTATAGTCATCCACATAAAGTGCTGTTTCGCTGTTTCACAGCTCATCAGTGCGGCAAGATAGGCATCTGCCTCAAGCCAGGATCGAAACCCGACCGGCCAAATGACAGTCAAGGTTTCTTACCAATTACGCTATACGGCTGCTGTTTATGACTGTGATTCTGATTCTGATTGACTGTAACTTCGAACCTTGTCTTAATATATTGAGAATCTCCTTTCTTGATGACGTAAGAGATCGGCTTTTCACGTGAAGTTTTTTTTTTCACGTGGATATTACTTATGTATGTACAAACACACTTTTGGCGAATTAAGAATTAACAATTTTAATTGTTCAATATCTAATCTATTTTTATCATTATTTATAAACTCGTATTGTCCATTCTTTTAACTGACATATTTATTACCAAGTTATTTCTAAAAGAATGAACAATCGAATTAATTCCTAAATCAAATATCTATCTCTGACAATGACAATCGTTTTGCATTCCTAGGATTTCAATATTTTCACTTTTAACCTTTTCCAAATATCATTTTTAATCTTATCTGGTTTGCCTTCTTACTTTCTGGGGTCTGTTCCTTCATAACAAATGTAGGTGGCAAAAATGTATGATATATATATACATATATATACATATATATATATATATGTATATATATATATGTATATATATAGGTTAGTGCTTTAGAAGAAAAGAGTAAGTTTAATTCTATAAGAGGAGACTTATCGGGATAATATAAAGCTCAACAAGTATGATTGGAGCTTCTATAGGAGAACAATAGGAATGGGAAATGAAGTCAGAAAACTATATATTGATAAATATATATTGGTTCATTTACTCAATAAGGGGATACAAACAATTAGTTTGGGATAGAAAGGACTCTTTATGCCAAGGCAATTCGAAGCCTAATGCTTCTCATCAGACTGTCCTTCTCTCTCTCTCTCTCTCTCTCTCTATCTCTCTCTCTCTATATATATATATATATATATATATAAATATATATAGATATATATATATATATTTATATATATATATATATATATATTTATATATATATATATATATATATATATATATATTATGATTCTTTGAGGGGTGCAACATTTATATAACGCAATCATGAAGGAAAAAGTCACGATTAAAAACGTTTAAAATAAAGTCAACGTTCAAAATAAAGTTAACGCGGATGAAGAGGAGGAAAGAAAAGCTGCGTCGAGGAATTTGTTTTGGACAAGAAAAAAACTATTTGAAAAAGAAAGTCGCTCAACAAAGTTCACGTGCATAGATCATGCTTTGGTAATCATTAGATAACTATGGCCGGAAGTATACGACATTTAAAAAATAAATGTTAAATTTTCAACGTTATTTCTCGCGGTTTAAATTAGCCGTGAGGTTCTTACTTGCTAATGGAGTCAGCGATGGCTTCGTGGTCGGGTTCTAATCTCCCGACAGGTAGTAATCGTGTCACCCTGATTTCCAAAAGGATTAAACACTAGTGTCCGTAGGTATTAAAAATATGATTTTAATATATATATATATATATATATATATATATATATATATATATATATATATATATATATATTATTAAAATAATAATTATATATATATATATATATATATATATATATATTATTAAAATAATAATTATATATATATATATATATTAATATCTTACCATTTACCTATCTATCATTTTACCCTTATATTTCCACTTTGAATCTATCTATCTATCGATCTCATTATATATATATATATATATATATATATATATAGATAGATAGATATTTATAATATGTATATATGTATATATATGTATATACACATACATTCATACACACACACACATATAAATATATATATATATATATATATATATATATATATATATATATATATATATAATCTGTGAATATGTGGCGTGGGTTTAATGCATATAATTGAGTTCTTGTTTACGCAAATTCCGTGAAGAATAAATATATCTGATTATTTGAAAATTGACAGAAACATCAAATGACTCATGAAGTAATAATTTTCCGAGTTCGGTAAAAAAAAAAAAAAAAAAAAAAAAAAATCCCTTGTAATGGCGAATTGATAAAGTGGAATCGCCTTGAATATGCTTCTTGCGCTTTCACGTGTAAGATGGATTTATCGATTTTGGTTCGATTGCTTTACACTTGATTGCGGATGAGGGCGGATGCGAAACAGGAGTGATACAACGATTAATAATAATAATAATAATAATAATAATAATAATAATAATAATAATAATAATAATATAAGAAGAAGAAGAACTCGTTAAGTGGAAATAATCCGTAAAGAGGAAAGAAAAGGGGAAAAATGTATGCGGTTGGAAAATATTGAATGTGGTCGCGTTGGAAATCATAAAAGACACAAAAGACAATAGCAAAAACATAGAACTACCTGAGATTTGCAGAATTAAATAAACGAACAAACGAAAGAAAAAGAGTATATATAAAAAAAGAAAAAATGCATCAGTAATTATAAAAGGAAAACTTGTAGAAAAAGTATGGAAAATACGAAGGTTAAAGGAAATAAGTTTGGTTGTTTCGTTTGGTGGCATATCAACACTTTCCGAGTTGTCTATATTATTTTGTTTATTGAGATAAGTAATTGGTATATTTCTTTGTTTATTGACAAGCTGTAATACTAATCTTCATATTTGTCGTTCTTTCACCACGTTTCGACCAGCTTATCTTCTAGCCTTCCTCAGGCGGTTAACCGTGACGAAATAGGTGAGCATTTTCTGTAGATAGCGGTTTCAATCCAACTCAAAGCTAATGCAGTTTGAAGTCTATCCCACGCATTAGCCTGACAACTACTCACGAGGGGAAAACGCGTGAAATTCTGTGTAGCTTTATATTCCTATATATTGCCATCGTTTTCTACCTAGCTTTGATGAATACACTTATTAAAATTGACGTCCGCCTAATTGGGCTCAGCCTCTCTCTCTCTCTCTCTCCCTCTCTCTCTCTCCCTCTCTCTTTCTCTCTCCCCCTCTCTCTCTTTCCCTCTCTCTTTCTCTCTCTCTATATATATATATATACACACATATATATATAAACATATGTATATATATTCAATTTTTCTTTACATAAGCAGTAATTTGTTGCTACACAGTCATGAGCATGTTTCAGTCTCCTAGTGTTTAGCAACAAGATACCTCTTCAGGCAACAATCCTATTTACGAAAGCGGAATTCTCAATCTAAAGTTTGTGAATTCCGCTTTTGTAAATAAGCACTGTTGCCTGAAGAGGTCTCTAGTTGCTAAACACTAGAAGATCGAAACATGCTCATGACTGTGTAGCAACACATTACTGCTTATGTAAAGACAAATTGAAAATGTGACTTGCTTTACTTCCGTATTGACCACTCTCGTATTAACCTCGTTATATTTCATCGGTTACTCTACTTTTGAAAAATAGCAACCTCAAATTATATATATATATATATATATATATATATATATATGTATATATATATATATATATATAATAAAGTTTATTTATACAAACATTAATGGCTACATATGTGCATACATGTTTCTGTAATCACCCACGTTGGGGGATTACGACTTCAGGCCAAAAATTACCGTCAAAAGTGATATTTCCACCAAATACATTTTTCTATTTCGTTTATCAAGTTAGAATACAACCTGGGTGGGAGTCATAAAAAACGGTAAAAGGATGAGTGAGGTCTTTGAAGATAATAAACATCTTTTTCATTTCCCCTTCCCCCATCCAACCTAACTTTTGGTCTTTATGGGATAAGGTACTTGAGAATTTAGTTTTCTTGCCTTAGAGTCTGTAAGTTAAGAACCTTAGCTATGGTCAACTAAGTACTGACCGGTGCCTTTTAATCTACCTCCACCCACACATACATGCAACACACATACAACACATATATACACAGACACCGCCACACACACGCACACACACATTAATACATATATTCAAAAGCGAATCCATGCTGCACGCTTTTTATTTTATTTACTGAAACTAGACAATAACTCTGAAACTACGCAGGAATAAAGTAAAAATTACATTAATGTATTTGTATTAATGTGTGTGTGTGTGTGTGTGTGTGTGGCGGTGTCTGTGTGTTGTATGTGTGTTGCATGTATATTTTGCATTTTCGTCATGGATTCTATTAAAAAGATGCGTATCACAATTTCCATGTTTTTTTTTGTTGTTTTTTAAATTTTCATTGATACAATTTTTGCGACCCAATTATGACACTTTCTATGCTTTCTATTCTTAAAAAACTATCTACAAAAAATGGGGGGGAGGCATGCTCGAAAATTATTTGTTATTTTGTCGGTTCTGTTCTTCTCCTAGGAAGATTGTATCATTAAACATTCATTTATTTAGACATTTTATGTGGAATTTTACACTTGCTGGTTTTCTAAAGTTTCCAATTTAATATTATGCCCATAGTGTATATTTTCCTATTTCGTATACACACTAATATATATACACATATTTCGTACATTGTTTAAGTCACCCTGTATATAATGTATATAATGAAATATGTATTACAGTTAAGTTTACCAGAATGATCCAAGATGGTAAAACTAAAGTATATTATAAATATTAAAGATTTAATATTTATAAAGTAATCTCAACCAGATGTAAAAGCTCGATAAAACCAAATAGGAGATAGAGCTTATAATAAGAACAAGTAGTTAATAAAACATGTTTAATGTTAAAAAGGAAGCACAAAATAGATAGATAGTCCTACCGTCTTATGAGAAGGAAAGTTTTTCTCCGAAAATCTGCATATTAAAGACTATCCACTTATTTTGTGCTTCATTTTTAAAATTAAACATGTTTTTAACACTTTTTTAAAAGTGTTTTAACATGTTTTATAAACTACTTGTTGAAATATATCTTCATATATATATATATATATATATATATATATATATATATATATATATATATATATATATTACACTTCTTGGCCTTCGGGACAAGATTAAAGTGTAGTATCTCTTCCGGCATATATAGCAAGCAAAGACCATGTGTGGGAGCAATCCCACATATAAGACCTTGGTCAATGTAGGGGCAACCCTTCATACCAATTGTCACTATCCAGTTCCCCTACTCCCCGGGGAGTTGGTCCCCATTTCCCCTTCACTCCTCACATTAAAAATCGGCCTTCTGCCTAATTTGCTCAGTGGGGGAGCAAATAAATTCCTCAAAGTGTAGTATCTGTTCTGCAGATGCTGCATTTAAGATAATTTGTACCAGTCAACGGAGGAAAAACCCTCTATACTGGGCCAATTAATATTTTTGGTAACCAGAGTGCCTCCTTTTTTGCCTATTTTAGGGGAGCTGGTTTTCTCCCCATATTAAAAACGGACTTGTGCCTAATTTGCTTTGGTGGGAAAGCAAATAAATACCATATATATATATATATATATATATATATATATATATATATATATATATAGTTTAACGTCAATATATATATATATATATATATATATATATATATATATATACATATTTTTACATAGGCATCACCACAATAAATGTTAAAGGGCGATAATAGGGGTCAAAGTTAAAAAAAATTGACTGCATTTTTTTTCTTTTTTTCTTTTTTATGCTCAACTTACACCTCCAAACACACGGGCAACGCCGGGCTAAAATACTAGTATATATATACATTGGATTTTAGTATTGTGATTCACAATACTAAAATCACAATACTAAAATCAAAGAATCAAAAAAAAAGATATCAAAATAGAATGAAAGCACCCCTACCCTTATTTCAGAAGAGCCAGTCCTCACCCTCCCCACACATACACGTTAGTAACGACCTCGGACCACAGCCGCCTTCCTAAAGAAGCAAATAACCCCCAAATACTATAAAACAATATACACATTCCCAAACCAATAAAAGCAAACACACACACGCACACACACACACACACACACACACACACACACATAAACACACACGCACACACACACACACCCTACCCCACCCTAAAGGAAAAGAAAAAACATTAGCAGAAAGAGATAGCGACTACAGCGAGGTAAACGTCTCCCTGGACAACCCAAATAAAAGAGCAATAAAAATTCAGCATACAAATGAATAATAAACACTTACAAGCCTCCACCCATTGGAAAAACTTCAAATTAACTACGAAAATCGCCATTTTTACATCTCCAACACATTTGAAAATAATTTCTGAGGAGGACGCATCACAGACCGTCTGAAACGCGCGTAAAAACGATTTCAATGACTTAAAAACATTATTACAATGATCCAAATATAATTCTCAGTGAAAAACCAAGACACAGAATAATAAAATAATGTGAAAAAATACACATTGTTGTTGACTACTCCCTTATTTAAATATACATCTTTCTTTCGTTGGAATTTCTTAACCCATTATATATATATATATATATATATATATATATATATATATATATATATATATATATATATATATATATATATAAATTGAAATGATGATGTACAATAAACACCCAAAGTTGAAATATCGAATATAAAGAAAAAGTCACTAAATAATTCCACAATGAGTTGCGGTTTTCTGCTGATGTTTTCCCGCGCGCTCATGTGCACGACGGAAATTTAGAGTAAAATTATGTATCATTTAAAGAACAAATTATTGTTTGACAAAAGAATGCAGATAATTATTAAAGTATTTTCCTCAACCCATGGAATTTCAATAAAACGCACATCTCATCAGAGGAAATGTTGTTAGCAAAATAGAGACGGTTAATTATGAATTTTGCTTATAAACACATACATTGAAAATTAAAATAGGGGTGATTGTCTAAAAAAGAAAACCGAAAGTTGAAATAATAAAAATACAGAACAGTTATAAAAGCGAATGGATACTGGTATATTCCAGAAAGAATTGCGGTGTTTTAATATCATATTACAGGCTGGAAAGTTAAATGTAAGTCATGTATATTTGGTAATTCATTATTTTCAATGTTGTAGAATCCTTCGAAAATTCCTTTTAATAAGTCGATATTCGTGCAGTTGAATTACTTGAATACGTGAATTAATTGAAAACCATTTATGTACTTTTTACCGTTAGATTTCCTCGTCTCGAACAAGAGCTTACAACTCAAAGCGACATCTCACAAGTAGGAATCTTATACTCGCTAGGACAATGGCATCCATTATGCAAACCCAGCGATCAATTAGTAATATAATTTTCAGAATACGAGAGAGTATATAATTAATTATAATTCATTACGGAGTAGGTGCATTTCATAGTCGGATGTTACCGTGGTTTTCTTGAACTTGGTAAGATAATAGACGTTCTTGTGTTTAGACCCATTTCTCATGTGACAAGAAGCTCAGGTTACGAATCCAGAGGCCGGATATATCTAAATGATTATCCCAAAAACTCGAGTATTATAATTCCGGTTTATTGGCTGTCGTGGCTCTTGTGAGCTGCGCCGTTTTTCACTGTGGAAATATATATATATATATACATGCATGTATATATATATACATATATACACATACGCATGTATATATATATATATATATATATATATATATATATATATATATATATATATATATATATATATATAAATTCAGGTCTGAGATATTCAAAAGTAGGGACTAATGAATGCAACGAGTTTGTAAAATAGTGCTCGATGACAAGAGCAAAATATTTTTATTATCTTTTCGAGGGTGAACACTTACATTTGGTCACTACAAAGAGCCATCTGTTTCAGTCAGTGAGAGTTGTCCGGCGACCTTGAAACATTCGGCGCCATAGAAAAAAAAGAAAAGGCTGAGCTCTTCAAAAAACAAAACAAAACAAAGACTATAAATGTTGCGAGCTCTCTAATATAGACGGATGGGGAATGAAAAAAATCGAATTTCAACCTTTTGGAAAATTGTTCAAAAAGTGCTGGAATTATATATATAAAAGACAATACAAATTTGAAATGATTAAAGAGGGCAGTAATTTTACCGGACACAGTGAATTGTGCTAATGGGTGGGTGGGGGAAGTCTGTTTATAAACTAATTTTTGCGTGCCTAAATAAGGGGTTAAACAGTTACATTTGGTCACTACAAACAGCCATCTGTTTCAGTTAATGAGACTTCGTCGAGCAACCCTGAACGATTCGACGCTATAGAAAGAAAGCCTTTCCTATATATATATATATATATATATATATATATACTAGCAAAAGTGCCTGTCATTGACTGGGTTCAAAAACAGCCTACAGAAAATGGACTCTGATTTATGAAAGTATAATAGGTTATTAAAAGGAAGGGTTGTAAAGAGATAGCTTCGAATTTGTGGGTATCAAAACCAAAGCAAAATATGATGAAAGTAAAAATAAAATAGATAAACCCCATCATTTATTATACCATACCTGTTCACACTGAAACACTTATCACAATATTCTGTGGATCTATATTAAAAAAAACCTTGTTAAACTTTGTGACATATTTCCATTCTATGGAGGTCAGGTGTGAACGAACGCCCCATAATTTTATTATACCATATTTCTTCAAACCAAAACATAATTATCAAAGTATACTTACGCAGATAGATATGAAAAGTCTTTATTAAAGTATGTGCCTATTTCCATTCTATGGAGGCCAGGCGCGAACGAAGACCCCACAATTTTATTATACCGTCCTTATTTAAGTTAAAGCATACTTATTAAAGTATTCTTATGCACATCTATATCAAAAACACTTGTAAACGTTTTTTTTTTTTTAATTTCTTTTTTTCCATACTTTGTGGACCAGGCGCGATATCAGACCCCCGCAATTTTAATGAACCACCTTTCTGCAGGATCAAACCTACCCATTCCTGTGTCTCGACACATCTTCTATCATTATATGTAATCATTCTTTTTTAAATAGTCAAGCGTGTAGGAGCCTATTCGTTACCACACATACGCACACATACACACACATTCAGCTTTGTCTTAGATATATATATATATATATACATATATATATATATATATATATATATATATATATATATATATATACATAAATAATTATTTACTATAATAATTATTAAATACCTACAGACACTGCTGTTTAATCTTTTAGGAAATCATCAGTGCAGGGTTTCACGATTAACAGCGGTCAACAGATTCGGACCCGGCAACAAAAGCTATCACTTGCTCCACACACACACGCGCGTGCGCACACACACACGCACGCACACGCGTACGCACCCCATATATATATATATATATATATATATATATATATATATATATATATATATATATATGCTGCAGTATATTTTATAACTTGTCAAAAAAAAAAGTCATCTAATATCGATATTATATCGTCCAACCTGCGGTATATCCGCGCTATTAATTTAAGAAATAAAAAAAAATATATTTTCAATATTTCTCTTGGTATTTTTATTTTTTATCTAATGTAGACTGAAAGCGCTTTATCAAATCTCACATTTTATGCTATTTCTTTTTCTTGAAAAACTAAATGTCAAATTATCAAATGATTTCGCCAACGTCCTTCCATATCCAGAAAAGAAAATCGCGCCGTTATCGCGCCGTTATAATGTCGATTTAGGAATAAATTAAAATGAGCAATTACAAAAATAACGCTCGCCTTTTTTTGTCTTTTTTTGTGTTCTGTTTTTGTTTCTCTCTGAAAAAATAATTTGAAATATGAACACATTTGTGAACGATATCTTATAAAATTGTTCGTCCAAATATTTTTATTTAGTGTTTGTTTTTTTTCATTTTTTTTTTTTTTTTGAAGTTGAAAATCCTTTGGGTCGTATTATTTTCAAATCGCAATTTTAGAAAACAAAAATTACAATAAAATAAAATAAAATAAAATAAATTAATACTCTTCCTCATACATATCAGCAAGCAATGAAATCAGCTTTTTTTATTTTAAATTAGACAGCAGAGAAATATTTTCGAATAAAATGAGAAGTGTGAAAAATACGCGCTAAAATAAATATGGCTTAATTTTATTTGAATATTTTTCTTTAAATTTCGTGTTTTTTTTGTTTTGTTTTTTACTGGGTTGTAATGTTTCAGGAATCTATACGTTATAAAAAAAACAAAAAAAAACAAACACTTCCAAATGTGTATCACAAAATTACTTCCGTTTAATCTACGCGCTTAGCGATGAAAGTACTACTTCTAACATAAGTGTGACAGACAAAAGAAAATGATATTTCAAATTGAGTGTGTCAAACAAACAAGAAGTCCGTTTAAAACCTAAGCATAACGGACAAACAAACAGTTAATTCCACACATACGCCTGACGGACGAATTAACATTCTAAGCGTGACGGACACTCAAAAATTTTATTTCAAAACCTAAGCGAAACGAACAGACAGAAAATGTATTCATAACCTAAGCGTGACGAAAAAACCACAATTCTTTTTTAAAACCTTAAGGAGACGGACAAAGCAAAATACTTTTTCTAGCTTAAACGTGGCAGACGATCAAAATGCTAGTACAAACCTACGCGTGACGAACAAACAAACAATCTATTCAAAAGATAAGACTTCGCTAACATCGAGCACGTAATGACAAATTTAAGCATGACAGACCGCCGTCAACACTAGGTGACTTCAATAAGTTTCCAGATTTGTTTAGTATGGTTACTTTCATTGATATTACATACATGAAACTCTAGTCTCCTTCTAAGCGATATTCTCCGGCTGCTATGCACTTTTTGTGCAGTTCCAATAATTTCCGGAAGTCCCCCTGGAAGTCCTCTTGTATGAGCATATCAATGACCCCCATCACTCGTCTCATAACAAAAGCCTCAAAGGTTTCCGTGAGCTTAAGGAATAATCAAAAGTCACAGGGAGCAAGGTGTGGTCCAAAGGGAGGGTGAGGAACTGTCATTATGCCCGTTTTTATTAAATAGCCTATGAAAGAATGGAGCTCTCTTGAGAAAAACTTGCGCCAATCTTCCGCATCCTCAGTTCCCACATTGACATAAAACTGTGCACTTATTATCTGTATAGATACATGACGGTCCTTACGCATGAAATTCTTTATTTGGCCAATCAACTCTGGTGTTCTGACTTCCTTACTCCCTCCCCACATCTCTCATCATCTATCACTGACTTCCAGTCCAAAAAAATGTCTGCAAACTTATTGAAGGCACCTCGTGTATTTAACAACGTGTTTGACAAGTTTCCAATAAGTCTTAGAAATTATAAAACCTGTACTTTCAGGAATTGACCAATAAACTTTGTTTTGAACTAAATCAAAACTGAGGTTCTAACGTAAACGAGGCAAATAAAAGAAACGGTTATTTCTAAATTACGTGTGTAAGAGAGACGACAGTTTTATTCCCATCTTTAATATGGCAGAAATAGGACAATGTTATTTTAGATATAAATTCTTGCAGATGTGCTTTGAATATTAGTTTAGTATAATGTATGAAAGATAGACTAAAATCATAAATGCAGGTTGGTTTAGTTGCTAAGCTTACGGCATATTTACCCTTTTCGGATTATCTAGGCCCAAATATTGTCATTTACGTAAATTGTTTATTCTTTAAATTCTTTACATCTTCAAATATTTATTGTTTCTTTTTGGTGTTTTGTCTGACAGAATTACAACACGTCATACTTGTCATTTCCGTAAAGGTTTTCATTGCAAAGTTTTAATAACTTCAAATACGAGTTGCATTACATGAGTTTCAAGATGATTTTGATACAGGCATTTAGAATTATCGTAAACTCTAATAAAGATGGAGTAACGTTGCCATCTGAGCAGGAGTTGCTAGAAGCAGCTTATCCTGCCTTGACAAAGATCAAAATAGACTTCGTAGCTTAGTGGAGGATGCCCTTTTCTCTTCCTTGAAGCCTCTTTCCCACAGAAGAGACGTTGCGAGCCTGTCTCTGCTTTATCGTTATTTTCATAGCAAATGCTCATCTGAGCTTCAATCTATCACCCCCCCCTCGCCAAACTTTCACGAAATACACTCGTTTGGCCGAAACCACTATCAATAAGTTCCCAAACTCCTTGTCTGTGCATAAATGTAGATTCCACGAACAAAGATTCTTTCTTAGAACTGTACGCCTGTGGAACTCTCTTCTGATTGCCTGCTTTCCAGTTGACTACAATCTGATTTTCTTCAAGTCCAACATAAACAAGTTTTTGATGAACCGTCACCCTAAGTAATCCAATTTACAAAATTCCAACTACTTATGTTTACTACGCTATAATCACATTAACCCTTAGCCTCGAATGGCCTCCAGGTCTTGAGAAGTGGAGATTCCTGTGTAAAAAAAAAACATCATATGAGATGAATTACCAATTTTTATGATTCCAAGTTCAAAGAGATAGTTAGAATAGGAATTCGAACACCCTCTACTAAAGCCTGTTTGTCACAGTTGGTGAATTTCAAAAACGTCATCTGGATGTGAGGACATTTTAGAAGAACGATGTGCAATGAATTTCTTTGTTAAATTTGGAAATAATGCTACAGAAATGTATGGAATGCTTTCGACTGCTTTTGGACCATCTTGCATGAATCGATCAGCAGCTTTTCAGCAGTATAAGAGATTCAAGTAACGTAAGGAGTCCGTGAGAGATGACCAGAGGTGTGGTAGGAGCAAGGACGCCAGAACATCAGAATTGGTTGGGAAAAATATAAATTCATTGATAACGACCGTTTTTTCGTCTATGGAGACAATTCCTCATCCTCCCTATAATCAAGATTTTGGTCCAGGTGACTTTTGGTTGTTTCGTAAGCTTAAGGATAACATTTGAGGTTGCTGTTATTAGACAATTAAGGGGCGAAAGAGACTGTGACGATTGTCATTTATAGGTTCACACAAGAGGACTACCCTGGTGCGTTTCACAAGGTTTTGGAACGGTACAAGTGCATTGCAGCCGGAGAAGATTACTTCGAAAGAAACTAGACTTTACTATCCATACTATCCATAAAAGTGCTCATACGAAAACGTCTGGAAACTCACTGAGGGCAGCTCGTATTTATAATGTTTTTATATATCTTTATTTATTCATAGTAATTTATGTAGTTGATATATTTTACAGTATATTAATCCTTTGCGGGTTATTTAATATATAATGCAGGTATTTCTGTTTCATATTTCAAATAACGTGGTTTGGTTTTACTGTTTTAGTTTACAGAATTACAAACCATTTAAAAAAAAATATTGTTATTTCGTCTTATTTTACAGAATAACAAACCATTTTAAAAATATATATATATATTGTTATTTCGTCTCAAACAAGGTACACAGCCACTTAGTCATGAGAGATAACTATTTGGGACGAGTTTTTTCAGGAGTGATATTACATACATGAAACTCTAGTGTTCTTTTCCGGCTGCTATGCACAGTGCCAATAGCTTCACTTGTCTCTGATACCATAATACTTTGTTCAATGCACCCTGTTATAGCACACGTCAATACAAAATGTCAGCCAGATAAGTTTTCAGAATAAATCTCTAGGCTAACATGAGATTTTGGTGACTAATCTGTATTAATTCCTATAAATCTAAAATGTTGTATCGAACAGATACCATATAACTTAGCTCGCTGCACCTTATCATAACTAAGGTCTTAACAAAATTTCAGTTGTTATACGAAATAGTTTTCGAGAGAAACGTGGTACGTCAAGACATACAGACCTAGTCCATACATGAAATTCCAATCCTCTTCGAATTAATTTCCTCCGGCTACAATGAACTTGTACCGTTTCAACTTCTTCTGGAAGGCCATATGTAAGTCATTTTGTGTACGCGTGTCAGTAACATTCCTTAAAACAGCTTTCATCTGCTCAATTGTCTCATAATGACGGCCCCGAAGGTTTTCGTCGAGCTTATAAAATTATCAAAAGTCACAGGGCACAAGGACTAGACTATAAGAAGAGTGATGGACTGTCTTGGTGTCCATCTTTGAAGAAATCTCCTATATCTTCAGTTCCTCGTGAATAATTGTGTGTAGAGTTCCCACACTGACATCAAACTGTGTATGTATTGTCCCTACAGACACGCGACCGTCCTTATCAATGGAATTCCTTTTGGGGCCAATAAACTCTGGTTTTCTGATTTCTTTATCTCTTTCACACCTCTCGTCATCCTTCATGGAGATGCGCCGCTGTACAACTGATGCCCTCTACCGATTCAAGTTATGGAAACAGGACCATTACCAGCACCCTCAAAATGCAAATCCGAAATACCCACGGTTAATGTGTTTGGTGTGGTTTCAAACGAGGACCATATCATGCCACTTCACATCTTTGGAGGCAGAGTAAAAGTCAACAGCAAAGTGTGTCTGGACGTGCTGAAGGCTGCGTTGACTCCCTGGTGAAATCAGGTGGCATCTAGCAGACCCTAGGTGTGACAACGTGACTCGGCGCAGGCCCACAATTCCAAAGAGAGCCAGAACGATTTCATACGTTTCTATGACATATTTTCCAAGTTTTATAACAAAGTTTTATTGCATACCGTTCTTCTAAAGTCTCCTCACGTTTGTAGATTGCATTTTTGGAATTCACCAGTTGTGACAATCAGGCGTCAGTAGGGTGTGTTCCAATCCATGCTGTAGATGTTCATCTTAACCTGAAATCATAAAAATCGATTATTCCTGTCATAAAATGTACAGCAATAAGGGACTGAATTTTCAAGAGTCTGCGACAATTTTAAATACCTGTATAACACGTCTGGATACTTATTGTACCTATTTACAATGCCTCACTCAGGGGGCAGAGTTAGACACCAGGGTCGTTTTTTAACGTGTAAAAAAGGTACAAAAATAAAAATTGTCCCAGTCGTGAAGGATTTCTCCTCCACTGAAAGAGAACAAGAAATGAAAATGCAGCATCTGAAGAACAGATACTACACTTTGATGTAAGCCAAAAGGCCGTTAGCTTGTGTTTTACTTATGTTAGCAGCTTGTACTAAGATAAATACAATATATATAATAGTCGTCTATATATATATATATATATATATATATATATATATATATATATATATATATATATATATATTGCAGACTTTGTAATGATCTTGCTATAGAAAGATTGGCCGGCGGCTTGGCAGTCTGACAGACATAGTCACTTTTAAAGAAAAGTAGACGCATGGAAATTTGGAATTTAAAAAACATTTGAAAACAATAGAAATCATGAAGATTCTTTAATTTCTCATGAATTGTTTTTAATGGGAACAATGCCAGCAGTGATGTATAGGTTCTTGTACACGAATACACCGAGAAGCATTATTAATCGGACCGACCGAATGTCTCAAATTTAACCCTTCCCAAAGCACTTAATTATGATACAAAGTTTTGACGAATTGTTTATGAGTCGAGACGATACTGCTATATGTTCGGGTCGGGTCGATTGATTTGTACATTCCGTTTATTTATTTTCCGAGTGCGGGGAGTGTGAACAGCTGCCTTAACAACAAAATGGCCGCTGTAGATTAAAATGGCGACAGACAGAAGAGGTTGTGTTTGATCGATTTCAATTTGAAGAGATAATTTATTTCTAATATTATTTCATTTTTTTTCTTTTATGAAGTGTCATTCTTTTAAAAATAACAATTAATAGGCATTTTTTCGCAGGGGGTCCTTTTCCCTGCTGTGGATGTTGTTTGCATTTACTCACTAACCCGGTACTTTTATATATTTTCCCTGTTTTATGTTTATTTCCTTAGATTCTATCTGCATAATTATAAAACTCTATAGACCGTCCGGTCGTACTTGCTTGCTTGCTTGCTTGAATCTTGTCAATCGAGCTATTCGATCTTTCACAAAAAAGACAAGTGAATATATATATATATATATATATATATATATATATATATATATATATATATAAGTAGTAACCTTCAACCTGTACAACTATCAAGCATATATATATATACACACACCTTTTTTTAAATTAAATATGTTTAACTCTTTTTCAAAGTGTTTTTAACATGTTTTATTAAGCACTTGTTCTTATATATATATATATATATATATATATATATATATATATACATACATATGTATATATAACTACTTCATTTACTCACATAAAATTAATATACGAAAGTATAGATTTATGCGTAAACTTTAAGTATTTACTTCAAAAGTGCCCAATACGTAGGTAGAGCTAGTTATATCTATAAAGTAGTAGCGTTCGTGTGTGTCTGTGTGTACAACTACCAATCACCAAAGAAATATAAAGGCCATATGTGCGTATACCTCCTGGTCAAGAAATATTAATGCCCATATTAGGATACTTCTGTCAAAGGAGACATTACATTGTATACGCACTTTCAATATATAACATTCTTCAGACCACTTTTACATTATTGAGTTATGGTCATTAACATTTCACATTAAATGCAATCTATTTAAATGATTATCTCGATGAGATTACTTATCCGACATAATAGCTTTGTTTCAACTGTACTATAAAAAAATATTATTTAGTTCATTTAAATTTAAAGTTATATTTGATTTAACTTACTTTATCTGAAATATTAAACCGTTTCATTTTCAAACCAAAACCCAGAAAACCAAAAGGGGAAATAACTGTGATAGTTTAATTGAAAAAATCTTTTAAACGCAGCACGTTATTAAATATTTCCTGTTTTTGTTTTCATTTCGAAATATTATTCTAAGCTGAATTATTATTTTTATTTTTAATCCGGAGGAATTATTTTTCGCTGATTCTTAATTTTTAAGTAACTTTGTTTATTTGTTAGCGAAAAATGTCCTCATTTACTTGCATCCTCAAGAGGGCAGAGACACATGTGAACAAAATCCATCCCCTGTTCTTTTTTGTTTATAAAGTTTAATCGGTGTTGCCCAGGATTTATTATAATAATTATACCATAGCAAGTGTGTTTAATTGCCTGCGAAACAGATTTTCTTTATAATTTATTTAATATCTTAAATTAAAAATGGTCAATTTTTACGATCTGACCCAGCGTCGTTTAACCCCTAGAAAAAATGGTCAATGTCAAGTTTCTATCCAACTCCTCAAAAAACTTGAAAATGACGACTTTTAATGGTTTTCGATTGTGCTGAAAACGAATATCATGATATGAAAAATTACTTTTCCAAAAAGTGGGGGATCAGTCACTTTCCTATATAAGTTTAACGTAAAATTGGCACCCACTTTCTAACCACCTAATAACTTCTTCATATCATAAAACAAATTTAACTGTGATATTCGTTTTCAGCACCCCCGAGAACCGGTGCTGTTTTTTTACTAAGAGATTTGTTTATTTTTCATAACTTAAGACGTAAATAATGATGTCAGTAAGCTTACATGAGCGGTTTACAAGAATATATTTTTCCTTTTCATTATTGTTTTTTTTTTTAGGTGGGTATTTAATTATAGAATTTGTATAGATTTTACCAGGTGCTTCTGTAGTTTACTTAACCGCCTCCTGATGTACACAGAATTTAATGAAAAAAGAACGAAAAACAAAAGTATGCTTTAGTAAATTTACTAACAACATAATTAGCGTCCTAAAGTATGAGATGAAAAAATGAACGCATCTCTTAGTAAAAAAAACAGCGCCAATATTCGGGGGTGCTGAAAACGAATATCACAGTTAAATATGTTCTATGATATGAAGAAATTACTAGGTGACCTAAAATGGGTGCTTATTTTACGTTAAATTTATATAGGAAAGTGATTCCAACTTTTTGAAAAAGTAATTTCTTCATATCATGAAAACTACTAATCTGCCCCAAATTTAAACGTAATATTCGTTTTCAGCTCTACCGAACACCATTAAAAGTCGTAATTTTAAAGTTTTTGGGGTAGTTGAAAAGAAACTTGACATTGACCAAAAAAAATTAAGACCTGTTTTTGTGGCCTAATACGTTTAAGCAGTCTTTATAAATAATATCATAGAAGAAATTTTGAAAACAAATTGACATGTTAGCGTGGGGGTTAACTTTTCTATATAAATTTAACGTAAAATGAGAACCCATTTCTGGCCACAAAGTGTTCATCTAGACATGCCATCTCTAGATTTTTTAAAGTCTGACGATTGAGGGGGTGGACAAAACATGGCAAATATAAAAATGTTTAGTTGTTTGTGGTGGTGGTGGTGGGGGGAATTACATTTGAAACATAAAATACCGATAAATTTAATTAATATTTATGAAACCGTTCTGTAATTTCACTTAAAAATTTTATAAAAAGAACGAACCCCAAAATATGACAAATTCTATTTTGGGGGAGGGGAGGATTACATTAGAAATATAAAATGACGAAAATGTCATTTAATTGTTTTTTTAATTAATTTTGGTAGATCTTTTTTTTTTTCTTTGTTTTTTTTTTGCGGGCATTCACTGCTATTTTTATTGAAACAAAAGTTGTAATGATTTATTTTGAATTATCTTTTCTTTTTGGGGTCTTTCCAGTTGTCAATATCCGGAGAATAATTTCTTCTCTTTGTAGCCCTTATGTCGAAATATCTGGTGGAGAGGGTATCACATATTTTTTTTTGGGGGGGGGGGCGATTATATTTACATGTTTTCATCCGTTCTTTTATTTTTTTTGTGGAGGTATCCACGTTTCCCATGATGAAAATGATTAGTATAACGGTGTGTTTCAAACAGAACTCATGTCAACTCAGGGAACGCTGGTGACCCATGCTAGTATATATATATATATATATATATATATATATATATATATATATATATATATATAAATATGTATATATATATATATGTATATATATAATGTGTGTGTGTATATATATATACACTTTGCAAATTATATATATATATACACTTTGCAAATTATATTTTATATACATTTGCAAATTATACATGGACATATACACTTCAGAAATTATATATATATGTGTATATATATATATACAATTTGCAAATTATATATATATATATACACACTTTGCAAATTATATATATATACACACACTTTGCAAATTATATATATATATATATATATATATATATATATACACTTTGGATTAAAATATAAATAACCATATTTATATTTTATTTTGGTGTTTGCTTCTCTTTGATTAGTAAACTCCTTTGCATAAATAATTCTGCTATATATATATATATATATATATATATATATATATATATATATATATATATATATATATATATATAAAATGGTAATTAGTTAAACCTGGCGAAAGTGCTCAATACTATTGCAGAGCAAATATGCGTTTTATTTTTTATCTGTTTAGTTACACATGTTTCGGTTACCGTATCGTATTAGCGATCCAGTAACCCAAAATCATAGTAACCATTTCTGTAAAGTCTGGCGAGGTTACTGGATCGCTAATATGATCCGGTGTAACTAAACAGATAAAACAGTAATAAAAAACGTATATCTATATCTATATCTATCTATCAATCTTTCTATCTATCTATCTATCTATCTATCTATATATATATATATATATATATATATATATATATATATAGAGAGAGAGAGAGAGAGAGTGACCCCCAACCCCAAAAAACAAAAGCTAAATGGAGGCCATCTAGAATATATGTTGTACCTATTTACTATGCCTCCCCACGGGACAGATTTAGACATCAGGGTCGTTTTTTAACGTGGAGAAAATGTACAAAAATAAAAATTTTCTCAGTCGTGAAGGATTTCTCCTCCACCGAAAGAGAACAAGAAATAGAAGTGCAGCATCTGAAGAACAGATACTACACTTTGATCTTGACCAAAAGGCCAAGAATATATGTTGTAGAACGGAGAAAAAAAGGCCAAAGACCCTAGTGTTTTGATGTGAGGTTTTGAATATAATAAACTAGTTATGACCAAAGTTTCATTTCATTCGGACAAAACACTAAGAAACGGGGCTTAATTAGCGTTGGGACCCGTTTTTTTGAACGGGGTTACCCTGTATATATGTGTGTGTGTGTGCGTGCACGCGCGCGTGTGTGTGTAGAGAAAGAGAGAGACAGAGAGACAGAGAGACAGAGAGAGAGAGAGTAATAGTAGCCAAATTCGAATAATAAAATATTTCATAAATAAAAATAAAAGATGCATATACTTTAAGGACAACAACCTCATCCAGATTAAAAAAAGCTCAATATCAATGATAGAGCCTAATATGAGTAAAAAAAAAGTCAAGATATTGTAGAATTGAATTTACAATGACAAAACAAGGAATACGAAATAAGACGTGAAAGGTTCCTTATTCCATGGATTTTAAAAGAAAATATTTAATGTAGTAATCGATAAAGAATTATCATTATATAATTTTATAATTCTCTATCGATTACTATATTTAATATATAACAATGCGAACAGAACTATATATATATGTATATATATATATATATATATATATATATATATAGTTCTGATATATATATATATTTAATATAATATAATAATCGATTGCTATATTAAATATATAATAGTGCGATCCCAACTATATATATATATATATATATATATATATATATATATATATATATATATATATATATATATATATAATAAGCGAAAAAGCGAACCTTCCGTGTAGAAAAGTGGTCAGTTGAAGGTGAGGAAATTAAGGTTTTTGCCCAATTTTTCGATATTCGCTTAAACTGTTTTATTAACTTTTTTTTTTTACACATTGATCACCACTTATCAAGGCCCGGAAGCTACTCAGGGATAAGGGTTATTGCAAGTACATTACGTTAGTGTGGAGATTTGATGAAGTGTTTAATTAAGGGGGCGGTTCATTAGGAATTTGTTAACATTGGACTTGAGGACATCCAAGTTGTAGTCCGGAGGGAAGCGAGCAGACGGAACAGAGTTCCACAGGCGTGCAGTTCTAGGAAAGAAGCTTTGTTCATGGAATATGCGTTTTGATTTAGGCACAGATATAGAGTAGGGGAAATTTTTCATAGTGGCTTCAGCTAGACGGGTGTTTTTCGTGAAAGATTGGCAAGGGGGACCAGAGATTGGAGTTCAGAGGAGCACCTGCCATAAAAATAACGATAAAACAAGGATAGGCTCGCAACGTCTCTTCTGTGGGAGAGAGGTTGCAGGGTAGAGAAAAGGGCATCTCCCACTAAGCCACGAAATCTATTTTGTACTCTGTCAAGGCAAGGCACGAAACGTGCTTGTAAATTTCTCATGGTCTACTTTATGCTTCTATTTTCCCTGGTAAATTTTGCTCTCAAGTTGTTGTCCTATTTCTTTTTCTTTCATTCTTCTTCCCATGACGTCAGCACGTGCACGCCTGCATAATTTTCGTATGCGCTAAGATAGCTGGTGCTAATCTTTCCGCTAATCAGCTATCTTACCGCTGCTGCTGATTTTTTTTTACACAAGCGTCATACGGGCTATGTTACTCTTCTTGTCCACCTTCCTCTCAGCTTCCTTTTTATCTCCCTCCAGTTATGTTTTCAATTTTCTTTTGTTCTCCCGGCCAAATTGTCATCAACCCAAAACAATTAAACTAATTAAAATATAAATAAAAATGCTGTTATTTTCTATTCTGGCCATATACCCTACACCCAACCACCCACACCTAAACCACCCACAACCAAACACCCTAAAACTAAACGCTCCACAAGCAAACACCCACACAGAAACACCCCACAATACAAACATCCCAAACTTAAAAAAAAACACACACACAAACACCCGACAACACAAACTCGTCACATCCAGCATCCTACCAACTTTATGACTTTTCCACTTGTGTTCGTGTTGTCCTCTTTGGTAGCTTACATATTATTCCTTCATTTTAATCTGTATTTTCAAATGCGAGCCAATTAATATCACAAAACTCGTTTCTTTGTTTTATATTTCCATGTCTACACCCACGTAAATTAACCCTTTTCGCGCGATTATTTTTCTTGATCCAGGACTAGAATTCCAAAACCCGCATCTTTCCTCGAGAATACACGAGCAGATGTCCAGGACTCTATGTTTATTAGGTATTCAAGTACTCTCGTAGAGAAAATAGAATATTTCTAAAGATGCCACGCAAAGATATATGAACTACGAGTTGTAGTTAAAGATAGGAAAAGTACCATATTCGCAGGATCTTGACGACGAAATGTTATAATATAGGGTTTATATAACTGTGCCTATAGAGAGAATATAAAAGGAACAAAACGAGTTATGTGTTCATCAACGTTCCGTCTTATTTAGATGAATTCATCCTGAGGAAGTCTCGAAATAAAGACGAAACATTGATGAACACATACCTCGTGCTTTTTCTTTTTATTTTCTCTATTTTTTACGAATATTATTTCCATTATTCTTATGAAATGTATCTATGTATATATAGGATCTTGACGACGAAATGTTATTATGTAGGCTATATATAGCTGTGTCTATGTATGCTTAGTGCATATAAGGTATACGTGTTTCTGTAATCGATGCTCGACTATTGTCTAATGGTTATAATTATAAGGACATTTACTTTTCTTTGTATATGGCGTTTCTGTACTCGTCGATCTACTACGTGTATATTTAATAACCTTTTTATGTGAATGTGTTTTACACTCAAAATTGATACGTGCCTTATTCATTTTATCCCTGCTCTCTGGCGGCAGGCACCTGAAATGAAGGCATTTTCTTCCGAATGGAAAACCCAGAACGCCGCATTATCATCTCTAGGTCTTTATTTCAAAATCTGCCACATCCCGGAGTTTGCAGCTTTTAATTTTTTCCCGTGCATTTTTTTTGTTGGCTTCCCTCGGGCCACGGAGTCAACTCCTGTCCGTTAACTACCCCAGTGGGTCGCTAACTCCCAACACTTTTCTTCAACTCTGCGTAACAGACTCACCCCTAATTCTGATTTCTCTTAGCTTATGTGTCTCTTACGGCAACTAGAGTGAGTAATCATTTTTGTTACGCAAGCCACATCGTTGTCTACTAAACAAAATTTCAAAATAGTTTTGTTCTTGCTTTTTCTTTATTCATAACATTTTTCCTTGAGCCAGATATTCCCCAGTTTACTATTTAACATAAGTATTTTAACTAAAATTCTTTTCTTTTAAAATATTTGTTCTTAATGTTTAATAGTTTAACAATGTTTAATAGTTTAACAATGAATCATAATAATCGTTCTGACCCTTGACACTACACGCAACAATATGACACAGATACTACGCTGTGATCTTATTAAAAGGATCACAATATAACAAACATAGTGAATTAAGATTTTATAATAGGATGTTGTGTAGGAGAAACCAGCTGTCTAAAAAATTTCTTAAACATAATACAGTTTCCTTTTCTTGACTATGAATCAAGAAAGGTTGCATAAGTACACGACTTAAACTTTACGACTTAGTTTTCTGACGTCACCAGTGCAACAGCTACCCCCTCCCAAATTAGATATCTAAGATCAGTTAACACTCGAATTAATTTTAAGAAGCGAATAATGCAATGATAGTAAGGTTCGTAATGTCGGAGCTTTGCGAGAGATGCGGGGAAGAAGGTTCCCGTTTTTACTCCGAGGAATTCTTCGAAGATTAATGTCTTCCTGGAGTCCTATTACATGTCTGTACGCAGTTGACTCTCTAATTGTCTCCCTTGTTTCGCTCTTCAGAACCACCAAAAAAAAAAGAGAAAGCAAAATATGAGAACCAAGACAGCCGTTATATATGTTTAAGAGATGAGGAATTGCCCTTATCGTATTTCCGTTTCCCGTCTTACGCATTGTCGAGATATGAAAATTAGCTTGATAAATAAATGGATTTTTCAGCGGGAAATGGAATGCAAATTTCAAATGAAAAAAATACGGAATTAAAATAATTACATGAATAAGATCGTGCGATATTTTTTCAAAGGCAGCAAAAATATAAAATAAGTTTTATATCAGCATGTTTTGAAATGAAACTGCACTTATTCATTTTTGTAATAGGAGTTCATGGTTAGCACAATGGGTATCTTCCAAGGCTATGAAATCAACTTTTTTATTTGGTTTGTTGTTTTAGTTTTACGGCATATCAACCCTTTTTGGGTTATTTAATGCCGAATTCAAATATTTTGAAGACATTTTTTAAAAATATTTGTTATTTTCACGTCGGTTTCTATTCACCCCATAGTTGGGACCCTAACAGGTACTACCACTCCGGGTCAGAGTAGACCTGGGAGCAATGGTAATTAAAGTGTGGCTCCACACTCCCCAAAGCCCACAAGCTGGGGGCTCACCACTGGATATAGTTTAAGGTCATATCCAGGACCGCAATTTAAGGACTTTTACCCTCTGCAGGGGGTCAGTCGGCGCATTCTAATGCCCCACCGACAGGGCCAAACTTTTTTGGATTTGTAAAATAAAAACGTATAAATAAAAATTTGCTGTCTCCCTGTCTCTGTCTGTCTGTATGTATGTATGTCTCTCACTCTCCCTCTCTCTGTCTCGGTCCTGGATATGACCTTAAACTTTATCCGATTGTGAGGCCCCAGCTTGTGGGCTTTGGGGAGTGTAGAGCCATCCCTTAATTGCAATTGCTGCCAGGTCCACTCTGACCCGAAGTGTTAGTACCTGTTTGGGTCCCAACTATGGGTTGAATAGAAACTGACTAAAAAAAAAAATACAAATATATTCTATTAAAAAAAATTCTTCAAAATCACTGGGTTTGGCATTAAATGACCTGATAAGTGTGGAAATACCGTAAAACAAAAACACCCAACCAACCAGGTCTCTGTCTCTTGCACCCTCTCTCTGTCTCTCTGTCTGCTTCCCTCTCTCTCTCTCTCTCTCTCTCTCTCTCTGTTTCTCTTACTTTCTAACAGAATCCATGTATCTATCTCCCTGTCTGCCTCTTTTCCCCGTCAGGGATAAAATTGGAAGAAAAGCCCTAAAACAAGATCAAACACAACTTTGTCATAACTAGGGCTGTGACAACAGCATATTGTTTTCATTGCTTTAACTCTTGTTAATATCTCATGATTTTATATTAGTGTGGTTCTCGCTTGATTAAGTGTGTCTAAATGTGTCGGATATATACCAGAGAGTAAAAAAAAAAAATGAAAATAATATTCTGTTGGTTCGTTCAACATCGATAAAACCATATTCCTACATTACCAATTTAATTGTAATTTTCAGAAAATCTATCTGTAAAATCAACGAATGTTTGCATGTTATTAAAATAATTTAACATTGCGAATTATAAAAATATTAATTAAAATATAAATATTTTTCGTAAGTCGTTTCTGCGAGACTGTCCGGTCTTATTTCCGGTAACTTCCGTTTCAACTACTCTCGAATTACAAGATGAGTAAAAAAAAGGTACTCATGCGGAGAGTGATCCGTGCTTAAATAATAACGTTAAAAGCCATTCTTAACATGGGGAAGGCAGGGTGTTTTTTTACCTATTCTATACTTTAACCTTACAATTGAATGAAAAAAACATGTCATAAAACTTTAATTAAACGTGGGAATACGATTTAAAAAATAGCGCGGATCACTCTCTGTATTAGCATATTTTTAAATTTTAAGTCATTTATGTATCTCACCAATTTTTTTTTATATTTAATTCCTTTATTTATCTTAAGGCTTTTCTCTCATGAAACATTACGTTTTAATTGTTTAGTTTCTTTCACGGCATTGTTTACTTAAAAAGTTTGTTTTAACTTTTTCTAAACTGTTTCATTTTTACGACATGTCTGAGCGTATTATAAACACCCTAACCTCCCCATGTTAAAAACGGCTTTCAAATTAAACACGCCCTTCCATAAACCTAGAAAGCCGTTCTTAACATGGGAAGATTGGGGTGTTGCCTCCACTTTCTCCAGGACTTTGTTGATCCAATAATTTCAGATGTTTGATGACAGCGAGATGAAGCAGCTTCCAACTGCCATGGCGATAACAGCTTTAGAATTCAGTAACTACAAGATATACAGTTATAAGACTCGGCATTCATATGCCGTTGCAGTTAATCACCTGTAGAAGGTTTTCCTACTTTTCGTAGTGAAACAACTAAGATGAGGATAACAGTCCGCAAAAAATTATCTATATATTAATACGATAGCGTGTGTTATTTTCTGTATCTCGCTTACATCCGGGTCGTTTAATTGTTATGTACTTCCATTTCTTGTAATAAATAATTTTACCAAGGAGTCTTCATAGGTTTTGGTTTCGGTTTCGATTAAAGCTGAAGGAACTAAAGTTATATATTCATAACTTTGGGATTCGGTTTCGTTTCGATTCAAGCTGATGAACCCAAGTCCTGTAGATATATTTTTTCTACTTTTGAAATCATAACTTTATAATATATAAAAATCGATAGAACATTAACTCTGTAATAATATAAACGAAATCTGTATTTTACGCCCCTGGGAGCTTGGATAAATACTTTTGCAATTTTAACAAAATAGCTACAATATCAGAACGTCTCTATGTACGCTGAATATCTACAAAATGGCAGCATCAATATATTACATATGAGTCGACTGTGCAATTTCCACAGGCCCGCTAGTGAATGCGCAAATGTATAAAACTAATTAATATACACTCTTATCTTTTTAATTTTTACTAAGTATCGCTTATTAAGGCACGAAGCCATTCAAGAATGGGAGTTAATGAGATTAATTGATGTCGGTTTCCAAAATATAAGATTAAATAAAATAATGGAATGGACAAAGTTTGGTATATGGGAACGGTTTATTCGTTGACACTGGATTCGAAGATGCAAAGTTGCTATTTATAGGTTATTGCAAAAATTGCTTGAAATTTATTTATTTGACAATAAATCTTGACAGTTCAAAAGAATATTTAAAATTATTTATTTGTTCGAAAAAAAAGAAATTATTCTATAAAAGTCCGATGTTGCTTTCCTTTCAAAATTGTTTTCTTAAAATTATATTTTTACGCAAACTTTTCAATCAATGTTTTTACAATTATATTTCGATTCCCAGTAAAAAAATAAATATAATAAAAACAACCCACTTCTCCGTTAAAAAAAACCCAAAAAATCATTTAAATTAATTTGTTTATGGCCTTTCACAGTTGCTTTAATTGAAAAAAATGTATAAAATTATTTATTTGCTTGAAAATAAATACACCCGCACACAAACGAAAAAAATAAACAAACAAAAAAAACTAATAAATGTTTAGTTTAAAAGGTTTTTGAAAATAATCAAATTATAAGAATTCCACTTGACTGAGTGAACGAGCTAATCTTGCAAGGCAATACAAAGACGTCCACGCTATTATTCAATGTAAAATTCCAAGTAAGGTAGTCAAATACAAATCCATCGACACTGTTGTAATAGCAGATAAAGTGGTTAATTATCCAACAGCTATATTTGCCATTGCAACTGAAATTTGGTGTACTAATTATCAAGTTGTGAAATATAAACCAATCCAAGCTTTGCAATGGCACATAGCTTGCAGTAAAAAAAAAATTAACAAACAATATCATAGAAACAACAATCTTAACAGAGCCTTTCACAGATGAATATATCTTAATTCCATACATTCCTATGATTCCACCGGATACACTTTAGGAAATTGCACTTTCCAATTTTATTGTCGTTTGCAATAACCATCAACAAAGCACAGAGAACAATCTTTACAATTGTGTGGCTTACAGTTACACACTGACTGTTTTTTCACATGGAAAATTTGTTACGTATTCCACCAAACCAGAAAATATCTATATCAGCTAAGAAAATGGAACAAAAAAAACTGTGTACCCATACGAAATGGAACATTATAACTTATAAGAAACATGCCTTTTCTCATTTGGGAACTTTTTCCGTTGCGCTAATTTGAGCCACAGCAACCCGTGGCAGGGTACAGCTAGTATATATATATATATATATATATATATATATATATATATATATATATATATATACATATATATATGTATATATATGTATATATATGTATATATGTATATATATATATATATATATATATATATATATATATATATATATAGAGAGAGAGAGAGAGAGAGAGAGAGAGAGGGAGAGAGATTATTAAATGTGTTTCGTCGCTCTGGTATATCCAGATTGTTTATTTTATTAGTCTAATAGTATCCATTAATTCGTTGTTTTGAAAGTGCAATGTTAGTCCTAGAATTCACATTTGAAATTCTTCCATACTTTGAACCAATACTCTCCATAGACCGTCTTTCTCCCGACCTGCTCAATCTCACTCCATACTCTTGACTGTACTACATTCCACGTATCTCAAACAGACCAGTCTTCCTCTTTTAAATGGCGTCATTAGTATTCGTCACTAAGATAATCACCTGATGTTTTTACATGTTATTATTTCTAAGTTGTCAACTAAATTGTTGGGATAACACTTTGAAGTTACACTTCTAAATTAATGTAAATAAATATTTATTCTAATATTTTAGCTGACAAACATTTTTGGCTTAAATCATCATAAAATCATCGACCAACACACCTTCGGCATTGGCCGGCCAATATCTAACAAATCTACTATTCTCACGACCCCTTATCTCTCGTCTCACCAACTACCTGCATTAATGACCAATTACATATCATACGAATCATTTCTATTGCTGGTACTCAAAATTGGCGGAGGATTTCGGTAGAGTTTTCAAGAACACTCCCTGTGATACATCACATTAAGATTGACAAGATCTCCATACGAAAATGGTTTTGTGGAACGAACTGGATTCGAATTTGGAACACCCAGAAGTCAGTCCGTGTCGTTAACCACATTGCGTACAAATCATATTCTATTGGCGGAGGAGTTTGGTTGGTTGGTTGGTTGTTTTTTTTTAACGGCATATCAACCCTTTTGGATTATTTAATGCCGAATCCAGTGATTTTGAAGAATAATTTTTAAATAGAGTATATTTTTTTTTTAAGTCGGTTTCTATTTAACCCATAGTTGGGACCCTAACAGGTACTACCACGCCGGGTCAGAGTGGACCTGGAAGCAATGGCAATTAAAGGGTGGCTCCACACTCTCAAAAGCCTGCAAGCTGGGTCCTCACCATCGGATATAGTTTAAGGTCATATCCAGGACCGGAGGAGTTTGGTAGAGTTTTCAAGAATACTCACTAAGAGACATCACATTAAGATTGACAAATCATATTCTATTGTTGGTATGTATTTTTCTGATATTTTTCTATTTAGCATTATTTATCGAAAGACAGTATTTACGCGAAGGACTACGTTATGGTTGCAATCATATTTAAGTTAAAGCTATATCATGGAACGAACTAGATTCGAACCGTCAGTTCGTGTCTCTAATAGCTTAGCCGTTTTCACCTTCTGTAAAAACGATAACGATCATTACATTTCTTTCTTATCAATCAGTTAAATTAAACTGAAATTATAGAACCTAAATTATGCTATACAGTGTGAGCCGATAAAGTAAAATAACACTACAGCTCTTTTTTAAAACTTTTATTGAAAAACTCAATTCAAGTAGTAACCTTCATTCTCAATCATCGCCTCGGTCCGGAACTGGGATCATATCTTTTCCACAAGCACCGGCAGGAGCTCGGCGAATACTTGGCACATGGCGGTGATCAGGCTAACTTTGGTGTTGACAAAGTCGTGTAGGTGATGTTCTCGACGTATGACTAACCGAAGTAATTCAGAGAGTTAAGGTTGAGTAGGAGCGGACATAATAGAAGGGTACAAAGTCGTTGCATTCCTTCTGAAGCCAGGTTTGGGACTCTTTACACTTGTGGGCCAGCGCCGTTCTGCTGCCATACCCAGGGTCTGCCAGCGGCAACACTCTTTAGCACATCCAGGTGCTTCGGCGATGTGAGGTGGCATGATATGAGCCTCACTTGAAAGCACACCAATAACCAAAACCGTGACAGGAAACTGTGTTTCCCTCGCTCTGGGCACGTCCATGTTATTCGTGGCATCTCAGCGATGCATTTTAAGAGTGCTTGCAATAGTTCTGTTGTCTGAACTTGGATAGGTAGAGAGCATGAGTTGTACAGCGGCGCATCTCCGATCTTGCTCATTGAACATTGTGTCTTGGGACACGGACACAACTAACCAACTAGTAGTTGGTCTACAAAAAAAAATGAAAGAAGAAAAAGAAAATCGGTTCCCATAATACAGAAATGGAATCAGGTCGTCTTTTCAAGGGGGGAATTTCATCGTTCCATCCTATATATATATATATATCTATTTTTCGATCTTCTATTAAGTTGTCTGGAAAGTTGGTAAAGACTTTCGAAAAATTGATTTTTTGAATGAAATTTTTATTTTTTTGTGTGTGTTTGTTCATATTGTTCTATTCCAAGAATAATATAAAAAATATAAAATATAATATAAATAAGAGCTGCTATTGAAAGAGAGGTCGATTTGTACACAACTGGCCAACTAGAAGATGGTCTCAAATAAAACAAGACCGGCAGCCATTATTCGCGTGCTCTCGTGTAATGAATAAATGCGTGAATGTAGGATTGACATGAAATTCTTAAAGATAAACTAAAATGACCGAAAAATGGGCTGAAATAACTTAAATAAATAAAAAGTAAATGACTTAGAATGACTTTAATGAACTTAAAGATGAATTGAATGACCTTAAGAATGACTTGAATGCTTAAAAATAACTGGAATCCTTCAAAAACAACTTGAATGATCTGGAGAATGACTTGAATGGCTTTGAGACTGTATGGGTGTAAAATGGATGGTCATTTTACATTAAATTAATACAGAAAAGTGATCCCCCACTTTATATCACAATAAGTACAGCATGTAGTAAGAACAGATAATACACTTTGATCTTTGCCAAAAGGCTAAGAAAAGAGTGGTATTTATTTGCTCCTCCACCGAGCAAATTAGGCACAAGGCCGATTTTTAATGTGAGAAGTGAAGGGGAAATGGGGACCAACTCCCCGGGGAATAGGAGATCTGGATAGTAACAATTGGTATGAAGGGTTGCCCCAACATTGACCTAAGTCTTATATGTGAGGTTGTCCCCACGTATGGTCTTTGCTTGCAGTAACTGCCGGAACAGATAGTATTTATTTGCTCCCCCACCGAGCAAATTAGGCACAAGGCCGATTTTTAATGTGAGGAGTGAAGGGAGGGGGAAGGGAAAAAGGGGACCAGCTCCCGAGAGGTGGGAAATGGGAGCTGGTTAAAGGTCAGGCATGTGGGGTTGCCCCCACATCTGGTCTTTGCTAGTCATAGCTAGTCATAGCTTGCAGTATCTGCCGGAACAGATGGTATTTATTTGCTCCCCCACCGAGCAAATTAGGCACAAGGCCGATTTTTAATGTGAGGAGTGAAGGGAGGGGGAAGGGAAAAAGGGGACCAGCTCCCGAGAGGTGGGAAATGGGAGCTGGTTAAAGGTCAGGCATGTGGGGTTGCCCCCACATCTGGTCTTTGCTAGTCATAGCTAGTCCTAGCTAGTCATAGCTTGCAGCATCTGCCGGAACAGATACTACACTTTGATCTTCGCCAAAGAGCCAAGAAAAATGTATTTATTTGCTACCCCACCGAGCAAATTAGGTACAAGACCGATTTTTAATGTTAGGAGTGAAGAGGAAATGGGGACCAACTCCCCGGGGCGTAAGGGAACTGGAAAGTGACAATTGGTATGAAGGGTTTCCCCTACATTGACCAAGGTCTTATATGTGGAGTTGGTATTTATTTGCTTCCCACCGAGCAAATTAGGCACAAGGCCGATTTTTAATGTGAGGAGTGAAGTGGAAATGGGGGAATTGGTATGAAGGGTTGCCCCTACATTGACCAAGGTCTTATATGTTGGGCTGCCCCCATATATGGTCCCCACTTGCAGTATCTGCCGGAACAGACACTATACCTTGATCTTGGCCAAAAGGCAAAGAAAAGCTTAAAAAGCTAAGAACAGCATCTATTAACAACAGACCTTTGATTTTAACCAAAAAGGCCAAGCACAAAAGTGTTACGGACAGACCGACTGATCGACGGTGTGACTTATAAAGTCGCTTGCACGCGGCTAAAATGTAAACCGGTTTTCATCAAACGGAAACGGAATCATGTGGTCTTTTATAGGGCGACAAGTTTATCGTTCTACTCTGTATATTATTTTATTATTTAATTTAATTTTTGGAATCCTTTGGGATGTAGCTACTGAATTTGTATTCATTCTTTTTAAGGAATATTATTCTCACTTTCATAGTAAACTATCTGAAGAAGGCCAGAGGATAAATTGGCCGAAACCTGGTGAAACAACAAGTACAATAACTATGAGGACGAGAATAATATCTCGCACAAACAATGAATACGTAAATTATATTATTTGCATCGATGAGACATGACGGTCGTCGAGTGGTTAACGACAGGGACTGACGCCCTTGGTATTCGAAACTAGTTCATTCCACATAACTCACTTTTAATTAGGATACTGACAACCTTCACCTGGTGTCTTTCTAGCAACTCAGTAGAAAAATATCGGGGAAACCAATGCCAACAATAAAATATTCAGATCCGTAAGATATTATGTTAATAATCCGGACCGAAAAACATGGAAATACTGAATCAACCGTTTGGAATTCAAGAATATTTTTTTTCTAATAATCTTGTTATCCGTTCCTATTTTACAGTCAAATATTTTTTCTTTCGTCAGAATATTCTCAACGTATCTTTCTCTTGAGAATAAAACAAAGAATAAAGAGAACTCTCAATATCTCATTAATGCGAAAGAAATTTGACATTTCATGAATGTACGTTCTCGAAAGGATTTGGAAATTTTTTTCAATTGCCCGTCATTAAGTTAATGAATTCATGATATTTTTTTTACCAATATGACGAGACGTGTTTCTTGAACGGACTTGAAAGTCAGGAGAAAGTAATGTTATCTTATTTAATGATATCGTTTCCTTTAATGGTATTATTTCCTGATATATATATATATATATATATATATATATATATATATATATATATATATATATACTAGCAGTCTATCCTTTACTCGAGCCCTATGCACTGTTCATAACTTTATGTGCATATGTGTATATATATTAAAGAGTTTGACTCATGTCCAAGTAACTTACATCTAAAATTTCAAGTGTTTAGACCCAAAATTGGCGGAAGAGTTTGGTAGGATCTGCAAAGGTCAACTCTTTCAAATTTGACAGCTTGGCAGACAAATTTTCGCCCTACATATGATTAAAAAGCTTGCTGCATATCTGAATAGGCTTTATGTAAAATTCAAATGTTTAGACTCAAAATTGGGTGAATAGTTTGCTAGAGATTGCAAAGGTCAGATCTTTTGAACCTTGATCCTTTGGCAGTCAAATTTTCATCCAAACCCGATTAAAAAGATTGCCTTATGTCTGAATACACTTCATATAAAATTTCAAATTTTTAGACGAAAAATTGGCTGAGTAATTTGGAAGATACCGCAGAGGTCAATGTTTAAAAAAAATTTTGACCCCAATTCTGACCCTTTAAAATGTATTGTTTTGGGCTCAAATCAAATTAAAAGCATGATCCATGTCCAAGTAATTTAGATCTAAAATTTCAAGTGCTTAGACCCAACATTTATGGAGGAGTTTCGTAGAGTTTCCAAAGGTCAAATCTTTGAACTTTGACCCCTTTGTATCAAAATTCCTGGCCGAAAACCGAATAAAAAGATTTTCCGAAAAGATATCAAATTTCGAGTCCGTAGACTGAAAATTGACAGAGTTATTGTGTAGGGAAATATAGACACACATACAGGTATACTCTTTCATTTATATATATATATATATATATATATATATATATATATATATATATATATATATATATATATACTAGCATGGGTGCCCGGCGTTGCCCGGGTGTTTGGAGGTGTATATTGGGGAAAAAAAAGAATAAAAAAAATAATGGTCAATTTTTTTTATTCTTTGACCTCTATTATGACCTCTTAAAATTTATTGTTTAGGGCTCAAATCAAGTTATTAAGTTAGATCAATGTTCAAGAAACATATATCAAAAATTTCAAGTGTTTATATCCAAAATTGTCGGAGGAGTTTGGTAGAGTTCTCACAAGTAAAATCGTTGAACTTTGAACCCTTAACAGCAAAATTTCCGGCCGAAAACCGATCACAGTACCCTGTATATCAAATTTCGAGTTAGTAGACTAAACATTGACAGAATTTTATCGTAGGTAAATGTACACAGATACACAGACAGACAGACACACAGACACGTCCACTTTTATAGATATATAGATAGATAGATCCATTTAGCTATAGATCCGTTTCATATATTTCTTTCTATCTTAGGTTTCCGTGAAAAAAACAATGATTATACCCGCATATTTTCACCAACTTAAATTACACTTGTTGGGGTTGGGCTATAGATTTTTCTAATACTCTCCAATCAATAACTATTGATTATTTTAACATTGATTAATTCAAGCAATTGAACTTAAAATTTTGAAGAAAACTAAAATTAACACCAATTTAAAGTATCATATTTAGCTTCAGAAAATAGGCTCATTTTTTCGATTCTAAAATCGATTTCTTAAACTCTAAAATGCTTCCTGTCAAAGATTTTATCGTTCGGCCAAAAAAATCAACAGAATACTAGACCATTCTTTTAATGACCGTCTCCCTGCTGATTTCCGGTGTAATGCCGGTCCTAGCCAGTTCTAACAAATCTACCCGCCCAGACTTTGATTTCTCTCTTTGAAAAATTGTTAGTTTATTGCGTCAAGGGTGTGACAATTCCAACATTTCAAAAGACAACGGCTGAGAGACAACGCGCGACTCTTTACAATCATACGTTTTTCCCCATCATTACATAATGGCAAGAAAGGAGAAAAGAAAAAATAGAAAAAAAAATCATTACTGAAGATGGAGTGTAACTCCGAAATATATTTATGTTGTAAATTTCAAACAAGTAAAATATTTGTTTATTTTCCTAATATTATGTTGCGATTTGGCTTTCAAGCGCACTTGATGCGAATTTTATTTTATTCAAATCAAATCAACGTTTCTATATGGAACTCACACCCTTAACGTTATTCTCGCGTTGCCTACGCACAGTTCTAACATTTCAAAATACAACCGCTGAGAGACACTGCGCGGCTCTTTAAAAAGAGACTGTTCCTTCCCTAACTTTACAACATAGCAAGGAAGAAGAAAAGAAAAAAAAGTAAGAAAACAACTAAGGATAGAGTTTACCTCCGAATTATATTTATTTTAAATTTAAAACAAGTAAAATATTTGTTTATATTCCTAATATTGCCTTGAGATTTGGGTTTCAAGCGCACTTGATGCGTATTTTACTTTATTCAAAAGGTTAGTTTATTATTAACTTGCATGGATGCCCGGCGTTGCCCGGGTATTTGGAGGTGTATATTGAGCAAAAAAAAAAAGGTCAATTTTTTTAAAACTTTAACCCCTTTTATGACCCCTTAAAATTTATTGTTTTGGGTTCAAATTGAGTTATTATGTTAGATCCATGTACAAGGACCCTATATTTAAAATTTCATGTGTGTAGACCCAAAATTGTCGGAGGAGTTTGCTAGAGTTCTTAAAGGTCAAATCGTTGATTTATTATTTTATTTGAAATAAAATTAACCGCGCCGGAGACTTCTTGAATCTGCGCTTATCGCAATTTCAAGCACTATTAAACAACGTGGAGGTTTCTATAACATAGCGCCATTAATAAGTAAACTGTTATTAAAAGAACATTATTTAACTGTGGACACAGGTTAACTTTCTCACACCATTCAAACACCCCCTGTAATAATTAAGACATAATCTCAATCAATAAATTACATAAAAAACACTCATTTCATTTCTGTTACAAACTTATATTTGAATTTCAACAGATATATCTTTTTCCCAATAAGAATATAAACTTGCGTTCATAGTTTTAAAATTAAATAAACGACTATATGACGTCACTAAAATGTCCTTCTCTTTAACAGCGCCAGCCCCCCCCCCCTTTTTGAATTTCCAACATCAATTTTCCGTTTCTCTGAAATAGAACTGCGTCACACTGTGCACGTGAAACATTTTCAAATATTTTATACTGGTATATTTTTTGGTTTCTTAATATCATTCATCCAGAGGAAGTCTCGAAATAAAGACGAAACGTTGATGAACACATAATACGGTTTGTTCCTTTTTATTTTCTCTATTTTGTTGGAATACTATTTCCATTATTTTCATCATATATATATATATATATATATATATATATATATATATATATATATATGAATATATATATATGAATATATATATATAAATATAAATATATATATATATATATATATATATATATATATATATATATATATATATATATATATATATAGATTGCATGTACCAGGGAATGTCGACGATGTCGTCCATGCATCATTTGAGGCACTGACTTTTCAATCTCACTTCCCTTACCTTGTGGCAGATTTCTTACTGTAGCGGAGCTATGAATATATTTCCGATTTCTGATTCCTACTCCAAACAATCGTCCCAACACTAATATAAACGTTTTTATATATCCTATATTACATAGAGGGCACTTTCTGTGTATGTGTGTACGTGAGTTCGTTCCCTATGGGCTCGAAAACGACTGGTCCGATTTTTATTAAAATTTCACCCGAAGGTACTTTATGTGCCTGGGAGTGTTCTGCGATAGGGCTGTGGCGAAATGTTTCCTATATGTATCGATAATCGAAATAATCCACTGAGAGATAAACAGATGACACTGACTAAGGTTAACATCTTATATAGCCTAACATCACAAGTGCATTTCAAAAATTTAATTACTACACAAGCTGAAAGACTCGATATATAAAATAAACAGTAGGTTCTTTGATATGACAGGGGTTCATTCGAAACGAAAGATTTTGTTTAAGGCTACATTGAAACATGCTACATGACATCTTTTCATTTTAAACTTAAATGTAAACTATCATAACCGCGAAAGCAGTAAGGCCAGGCATATAAAACAATCAGTAGGTTCTTTGATATGACCGGGGCGCTTTCGACATCAATATTTGTGTTTAATCGCAAATGAATACTTTAATGTTACTTTATTTCTGCATTCGACTTTAATTCAAGCAATTATATATAAAAAATAATTTCATAAAATCAACAGTAAATTCTCTACAGTGCAATGTAGACTACAATGTATTGTGAATCAAGTCACTGTTAGGAGGCATGTGAAGCTTCCTCCCAGTGCACCGCAAAGGGTCCCCTACTAGAGCAGGCACTTGACTGAACAAAATGGACGATTTAACTGATTTCGATGACAATAAATATATTGGAGTGTGAAACATTCGTTGATCACTATTCAGTCCCGGGCAACGTCGAGTGTCCCTGTTAGTACTTGCTATAATTTATGTTCTTATCTTTGCAATAATATTTAAATATGAGAACCTTCTTATGTAATATATTATCTGTTATTTATAAAAATATTTTGTTTGCTTTTTCGCAAATATCATGAGTCGGTATGAAATGCACACCGGATTCTGCTTATTAGTATATATTTTTTATTTTTCATTTTCGTATAAACGAGAGAGAAAAAAAAAAAAAAAGAAATATGGCCGCCGGAGTTGAGGATACTATATCGCTGAATTACAAATGCAGTCGATGGAAGCACGTGTTGCAAATCGTTGAGGAAGCTGGAAACACGATGAACATCGCTTCAACGAAGTGCATATTCCTGAGAAGACTAGAGGCTATCATAATAAATACTAGACGAAAATAAAGAACGTTGTGGTTTTTTTAATGAAAAAAGATGCAGACAGGCTATAAAGCCATCAAATGTAAAAAAACTAAAAAAAAAAAAAAACCCTGAAGGCAAAAAATTAGAACAAAAAAAAAAAAACAAAAATGTTTTATACATATATTCTAATCCGAAAAACAGCACTTCTGCCCCTCGTCAAAAACATAGCTCATGGAATACGAGAACTAAAGGAAGATATAACCGAATCGAGAATTACAATACAGAGTTAGCATTTTAAAATTGTACAGGATGGTCGCTAGAAAAGCGGGAAATCTGAACTCGTAACTTTTATTAGTTTTATTTATTGAGGACCATTTTCCTCATCTTTTTTTTAGTTGTTTCACGAAGTTTCGGCCGACTATTCCTCTGGCCTTCATCAGGTGGTAATCGCGACGGATAGGAACTGCTATTACTGTCTTCCGTTGTTGTCATCTCAACACGTTTTGGGGTTTTGGTAATTGCAGTGGATGCAGTTAGGAGATTCAGAGTTCCTATCCGTCGCGGTTACTGCCTGACGAAGGCCAGAGGAATAGTTGGCCGAAACGTCGTCAAACAGAAAAAGACAAGGAAAATGATCCGAAAATAAAAATAAAAAAAATAATAAACACAATACTCATGAATAATGAATTCCGATTAAATAATATATACTCCTAAATTTTATTTTGTTAAAATTTTATTGCGTCTGATTTATTTGCTATTTCAATCTTGATTCTCAAAATTATGGTGACAGACTTTTAAAGGCATAGGATTATTCTTTTCAAATATGAAGTCCGATTTGGGGGACAGACAAAATATTTAGTTGTTTTATCAATTTTTTTAACGATTACAAAGCATCACTTTGATAATATTGCAACAAATTTGATACATAAATGTCTTGCTTGGGTGGTTGTTTTTGTTTTACGGCATATCAATTCTTTTTAGGTCATTTAATGCCGAATCCAGTGATTTTGAAGAAAATGGTTTTAATAGAATGTATTTGTTTTGTTTGTTTTTTAAGTCAGTTTCTATTTAACCCATAGTTGGGACTACCACTCCGGGTCAGAGTGAACCTGGGAGCAATAGCAATTAAGGGGTGACACCACACTCCCCAAAATCTGCAAGTTGGGGCCTCGCCATCGGATATAGTTTAAGGTCATATCCAGGACCAGAATGTCTTGAAGGAGTTGTTACTTGTCAAAAAGGAACGAGTTAAATTTAAAAAAAAACAAAAAGAAAAAAAAGCAATGACGCGTTTTTGTAAAAATATATTACCATTTGACAAATTTCTCGCTTTTTTAGTGACTACCCTGTAGTTAGGTTTATAGATAACGACGGAGAAAAAGTAATTATTCCCCTTTTACCCAGAAAAATCGCTCATGGAGTACGAGAACTAAAGGACAACATAATGAAACAAAACAGCAATTCTCATCCCTTTATCAGAAGCAACGATATAAGATCTTCAGAATAAAGAGCAGAGTAAGGGGGTGAGAGTTACGAAGATGTTTAAAGTAAATCCAATGAATACTTAGTTAGCTCGATAGATTTGACTCAGAAAGCAGCAATTCTTCTCCTCTTATCAGCAACATCGATTAGGAAATGGGAGGGGTAAAAAAACAAAATAAGGGAAGCGTGAGTTATGAAGCTGCAGAAAGTAAACGAAATGTTATATAAACAGCTTCTCACCCAGTGAACAGCAATTATTTTCCCTGCTTCAGAAACATTGCGCATTTAAAAAATAATAGAAGCGGTAGTACTTTGCCCAATGCGTATTTAATACTTTTTTTGCATAGCAATCACCACTTATCAATGCCCGGAGGCCACTTGAGAATAAGGGTAATGGGTGTGCAGTAGTCACTGGGATTATAGCGTATTAACAGTAAGTAATGGAAATTTTATTAATTGGATTACTTAATGGACAGTTTATCAAGAATTTGTTTACGTTAGACTTGAAAACAATAGTTGTAGTCAGCGGGAAACAGGCCAACGGGACAGAGTTCCACAGGCGTGCGGTTCTAAGAAATAAGCATTGCTCATGGAATCTACGTTCAGGTTTTGACACAGAGTGGGGGAAATTATTGATAGTGATTTCAACTAGACGAATGTTTTTGTGAAAGTTTGCGAGTTGGACCATAGATTAGAGCTCAGACGAGCACCTGCCATGAAAGTAACGATAAAAGGGAGACAGGCTCGCTACGTCTTTTCTGTGGGAAAGAGATTGCAGGGAAGACAAAAGGGTATCCCCACTAATCTACGAAATCTATTTTGAACTCTGTCAAGGCAGGATAAGCTGCTTCTAGTAGCTCCTGTCGAGATCTGGCAACAGTATCCCACCATTGGACGTACTTAGCTTTTATATAGGTAGAGAATTGCGTTAGGAGTGAAATATCTACTCGAGCGATAGAGAGATCCTATCATTTTATTCAGCGACCTTAGCAACGGATTTGAAGTGTGCGTTCCATTTCAGATCAGGAGTAAAGTTCAAGCCCAGAAGCTTGTCAGAACATGAAGCCTTCCCAAGACGAGAGCCATTCATTTCTATTGATGCCAGATGCGGAGCAGAGCGGTGAGGATATAAAGATTAGAACTTGGTTTCAGATGCATTAAAAGTAACCAGCCACCGCTTTCCACATTGTACCACGTGCTCAAGATCAGAGGACTTGTTCATTTACGACCTTTGGTGTGTTGTACTTTCCTAGTACAGGCGGTGTTTTAAAAGTAAAGTCTCCTCTTATAATTCCGCCTGAATGGATCAGAGCGGTTTGCAAATTGTATTGATATTATGACTGGACTTTCTCCTGATCGTAAAATACGTTTAAATATGATTTTTTTAATTTGTCCAAATGTCGTATATATTATTATAGAGTCGTGATTTCCAAAGTTTTAAAAAAGTTTTTGGGTGCCATCAGCTAGAATCGAAACCGAAACCAAAACTGTAGCATTCAAAGCTAGTAACGTATCGACTGTACCAACCTGACACGCATATGAACGGATTAAAAATTAAAAATAAACTAAGATTTATATAAAAATGTATAACAATTATTTTTCAATTTTAACTCATTCTTGACCCCATAAACTAATGGTCCATAAAAATCCGATCATTTTGGACCCCCTAGCGCCGATTTGTGACTTTTAGTTTCGGGGGAGATAGAGTTTGAAAAGTATTACCAGGGGGTCAGATTACATGTTATTAAAATCAAAAGTAAAAAGTAAAAATAAAGATAACAAAAAAAGGGGTAATGTTTTTTTTTAATATATGGGAAGAAGACAAAAAAGGGCTGTGGATTAAGGTTTGTATTGAAATAGAGAGAAAAAGGAAGGAAGGGAAAAATATGAATAAATAAAGGGAGGGATGGACGAGGAAATTAAGAAAATAATGATAATAATTAGATAAAAAATATATAAACCTATTAAGGAAGATATATATATATATATGTGTGTGTGTGTGTGTGTGTGTGTGTGTGTGTGTGTGCGTGCGTGCGTGACAGCCGCTAGCAACGGAAATGTGTCAGATATTTCTACTTCCTAATATGTCAATCCGTAGAAACAGATGATAATTACCATCTATAAATTCTTGTAAAAAGACCCTAGAAATAAACCTCCATTAACCGGTGATAAAAAGTGAATTTGAATCGACTCGAATTTGCTATGGTCAGAATAAGCTAATAATGCGACCAACTCCAACATCCCGGCTATTAGCGACAGAAAAGTGTAGCTACCCTTAACACTAATACTACAGACTAATACATGCTGGGGAAAGATTAGACATGGCTAAAAGTCCTTCGCAAGTGTCCGAAAAAAAAGGAATGGCCCGCCTACAGTTACGTACGCAAAGGATGTAATCGTGAAAATTACTAGAAAAACAAAAATAGGAAGAAACCTTAACTAGAAATATCACCAAAACCATGCATGGTACATGAAGAAACCGTTTTTTTTTTCACTCTGTGTGCGGCATACAGCTATATCGGGCACCGTAACACATGTAAATTGACTATGGACCACCATCTCTACAACCAGCTGTTCGGCGTGTGGTCCAAACAGACCTAATGATCACAACAATTTATCAACGTCATGACACCCGTTGAGACGATGAACAACTCGGTTTTGGCCTAATCCTAATATCTCAGCCTAAAATGGTTGTTGCTGTCATTGGCTGATAATAGTTGCCAAAGTTGCCTGGCCAATATCATGGTGATCCATCGATTGGGACTGAAAAAGTATAACCTCATTCCTCTCGCCATGCTCTCTATCCTATACACGACTGAATTTATGACCTGAATGTAGACGATTACAAAAATGATTTTTGTTCATTTTAGAAAAAAATATCAAAAATTGAATTTATATAAATAATCTACATGACGTTGCGAGCCTGTCCTTGTTTTATCCTTATTTCCATGGCAAGTGCTCGTCCGAGCTCCAATCTCTCGTCCCCCTTCGCCAATATTTCACGAAAAACACTCGTCTAGCTTAAACCACTGTCATTAATTTCCCCCACTCTTTATCTACGCCTAAACCAAAACATAGATTCCATGAACAAGGCTTTTTTCTTCTGTTTGCCTGTTTCCCACCAAACTAAAACTTCGATATCTTCAAGTCCAACATAAACAAATTCCTGATGAATCGCTCCCTTAAGTAAGACACTTTATCAAATCTCGAATACTAACTATTACTAGGCTACTATCTCATTGATTACTGTACACACACTAACCCTTATCCCCGAGTGGCTTCCGGGCCTTGATAAGTGGTGATCTCCATGTAAAAAGAAATGATAGGTACACTACATAAAATCCTAAAAATTGAATGTAAACCATTGCAATCTGGAGGAATCTGGCATCTACTCAGATACTGAACTAATACGTACAAGGCGTTTTTGAATCAATTTATCTTTGCTGTTATATTCATTTATTTGCGACTGAAAGAATTAGATCAGTGAGGTCATAAAGGATAATTATAAATACAGTATTAATTTGCATATGAGGAGAATAACTGTTGTAAAGGCGAATGATGGGGAAAGCACAAGTCTTTGTTTTGGGACAACTGAGAGTGAAAGTAAGTGAAAATGGTCGATGAAGGTTATGTAATGTTATGACCCTTTTAAGCTGTGATCATAGCGTAGTATCTGTATTACCTGTGGCAAGCAGGGCAAAGGGTCAAAACATTATTATCATTATTATTATTATTATTATTATTATTATTATTATGATACCGGCCTTCCTGTAACAGAGGAATGTACACCGATTAGCACTATAAATAGCGCTAGTAATTCCAACACCGGTGAGAGAGATGCGACTGCACTTCAACTGCTAGCCGAGTGCCCAGCAAATTTTCTATCTTTGTACAGTATTGTTAATACACTTGTTCCTTAACCGAACCTCGACTTGATTGTTCTTATTTTCACTGTTGTTCCACGGCACAACAACAATTATTATTATTATTATTATTATTATTATTATTATTATTATTATTATTATTATTATTAATAATAATAATAATAATTGATTGATTTGAGCGTCGGATGGTCGCTGGTTCAGTTATTATGATTAGAAGAATAAACAATTAAATTGGGGAAGAGATGATTGACGTGGAATCGCAAAAGGAATGCGAAAATAGAAAATAGATGTAAACATTATTTTGGGGTTTGGATAAACAAATACCTAGATAGGGACATTAGGTTGGTCTTAGACACGTAATGAGGTGACGTAAGAGAACACGTGGACAGACAGATAGCCAGGGAGCGAGGTGTAAGAATAGAAAATGTAGACTAACTGCAGATCCTGTGAAAACCATTTGAGACAACTGTAATAAATTTATATTATAAAAATATAAAAACGTTGTTTTGTGGTTTCACAAATAAGAACAAATGTCTAAATTGGATGGTGCTGGTTGTTTCATGGTTCGTCACGGAGCAGCAGGAAGATAGAAGAACTCTTCAAGAAAAAAGGTATGAAGCATATATTATTCTTCTTATATATGAACTGTAAAAATATTCCTGTGCAATAAGTCTGATACAACATGACTCAGTTCACAGGTTAATATCATGTCCCCTGGCTAAACAACATACATACGATATATACGTTTATTATCTGTGCGTAAAAAGAACAATATCTCACATCCACTAGATAACACATGACACGTTTTAATATATCATCTCTTCCAATATAATTATAATTACAGCTGAAGTCGGGAGTTGGCAAGAAGAGTTGGGACAAATATTCATTATTATTTTTGTATTTTTAAATGCCAGTTACCTTCAATGTGAAAATTCCTGTCAAGCGGCGGATTCGAACATTGCCGAGAAGCCATATTTGAATCCATTTGTTAAGCCTCCACCTACAGAGCACCAAAACAATTGCGACGAAAATGAAAAGAATTTAAAATATACGCTCAATTCACGCGCAGACATTAGATAATCTATAGTGTTCGAACGAATATATATATATATATATATATATATATATATACATATATACGTTTTATTTTTTATTATCGTATCTTTCTGTTCGGTTACATTATTGTTTCAGCTCCCCGTGCGTTTTTGGCCATCTGTAGCTTCCTCAGACTTTTACAGAAATGTTCGATATTATGGGATGAAAGAGTGAATGATGTCAGGGGAGGAGTGCGAGAAGGGCGGAAAAAAGAGGAAGGGAATAAGGGGGAAGGTGGGAGGGGGTTCTTGGTATGTCGGTAATGTTTAAGTTTTGGAGTTTAAGGAACTTGTGAGGGGGGTCTCGGAAGTTCATTTCTGGTGTGGCTGAGGGCATAGGGATACATGGAGGGGGAAGGGGAATATGTGTGGGTAGGGGAATCGGGTTACTTTAAAATTCGAGTCTTAATGTTAATGTTTTTGGCGTCTCTTTGGTGAGATGATTTCTTAAAAAGTATGTCTTGACCTGTAGGTTGTTCGCTTATGTTCGGAGGCGGGGGGGCTATGATTCAGTTTATTTATTTAGTTTTTATTTTGTTGTTAATTGTTTGGAGATGGTTAGCTATATATATATATATATATATATATATATATATATATATATATATATATATATATATATATATGGCAGCAAGTCATTATTGAAGGATGTCCGATTGACACGACGGAGTTCTTTTTTCCGATTTTGTTGGATCACTTTTCAATTTGCCGAGCGATCCTTTTTTCCGGCTGGCATGCTGTATATTATGGCGCCCAGTAGTTGTTGTTCAGCCATATTCTTCTCAAGCGCTTTCATCTTCGTCAGGAGTGATTGTTGTTGCTGTCATTTTCTTTATTGAGACTCAGTGTATTTATGATTAATTATATTTTTTAGACTCGTGATAAAGGTTGTTATAGGATGGTTAGGGGCGAATTATTTATTTTTAATTTTGATTTTCTTAATTTATATTTTTTTTTGTTTAATTAATTATTAATTGGTAGTTGTTAAATACGGTTTGTATATTTGCCACGATATTAAATGGGATCCGGTAAATCGGGGGCTAGACCCACGTTTATAACCAATACAAAAAAGTAGAACTAATTATGAATACACTAAGCCTCAATAAAGAAAATAACAACAACAACAACAGCAAAAACAACAAAACTACCGATTGAAAGCGCTAAGAAGAATATGGTCGGACAAAAATTACTGGGCGCCATAATATACAACATGCCAGCCAAAATATAAAATACCACTCTGCGAATTGAAAAGTAATTCAACAAAATCGGGAAAAAGAAGAACTCCGTCGTTCTCATTCAGGCGCTTATATATATATATATATATATATATATATATATATATATATATATATATATATATATATAAAATAAAAAAAATACAAATTTTTCTTATTTATATTTATATCTCGGCAGTAGAGTGAAAGGCATATCTTTTTTTTCTTTTATTAATATTAATGGAAGTTTTTCCTTTTTTTTTCTTTGTACGCATTTTTGTGAATTTTTTCCTGGATTTCTGCCTTTGGATTATTATGGACCATTTTCTTCCAATTACGGGGTTTCCTTGGATTTTACTTGTGCAAATGGAAATTCAATTAACCTTCTTGAAGTTATATATTTGGATTTTAACGTCACCGGATTATTTATCTTCCACCAGACTATCCATTCATGTGTAATCACCTTTTTCTTCGCCATATTCCCTCTGCTTCACTTTTTTTGTTTTCAAGTAAGATCTTTGACTTACTTGTTGTTTCATCAAATACTTTTGCATGCAAAATCCGATCCCGCATTTTGCTAATCCCCACTCTCTGATGAGAAGGAAAGTATTTCTTCGAACCTCCGCGGATTAAGGACTATCAACTTATCTAGTGTTTCCTTTTCAGATTAAATATGTTTTTAACTCATTTCAAAGTTTTTTTTTTAACTGGTTTTATTAACTGTTTGCTCGTACACACACACACACACACTCACATATATATATATACATATATACACACACACACACACACACACACACACACACACACACACACACACACACACATATATATATATATATATATATATATATATATATATATATATATATATATGATGAAAAACATATACGCGCGCATGGTGCATTCTTTAATTGTCAAAGACACGTGCCTTTTCTGCATTCTTCGATGGGCAATGAAGTCGTTTGCTTCTGCTTCCGAAAGAGCTTTATCTTTGAAATTCTTTTTCGCACGCACAAATATTTCCTCACCCCATCCCCATCCAGTATATGTCCCCTAGTCAAAATAAGTCATCTCTACATCATTCATGTTTCCAACCCCCAGCAATAAAAAAAAATACATCGGATTGATAGCTTCACCACGCTCAATTCTAATCGACGCGAGAGAGAGAGAGCGAGAAAGAGGAAGAGAGAGAGAGAGAGAAAAAAAAAGAGAGAGAGAGAGGGAGAGAGAGAGAGGAGATAGGGCATCTCATATTAACTGAAAAAGCGGACGAGCTTCCGGGAGGTCTGCCTGATTTACTGGCTTCTGGATTAACACTACGACGACATCGGATACGCTCGGAGATAAGATCGGTTGCAGACCCCGACAGATAATCCTTGCGACTGAATTAATTCCTCATTATGCAATGTTGATAGATTTTTTTTTTCGCATCTTTTCACTTTTTTGCTGACTTCACCGGTCGAAAATAAAAGATGGATCTATGTAGAGAGGTTTATGGGGTGGGAACGTGTTGGTCTCAAATATGACGGTTTCAAGTTTATTTCTCACGTTGCAGAGTAAATAGTTGTCTTTCGAAACGATAAATTACTCACGAATCGCAGACGTCCTTTCCATGTTTGCAGAAAATGAGTTTAGTTGGGCTGGATTTTAAAATAAATTACTCGTTTTTCATACGCACGCACACACACACACACACACACACACACACATTAAAAAAAAAATTAAATGAAAAATTTTGAAAAAAATTTTAATGAAAAATTTTGAAAAACCTTTAAGGATCGAATATGATATATAATGATAAAATCATTTTTATTTTTATTTATTATTTTTTTTTTTTTGCCAATATTTCGTGTAAAGATAGACTCATCGGGGAAGATATTCCGGTCTAAGAGGTTTTCTTTCTCTCTTCTTTATTTGAGAATGCGTGTGAGGACACTTCGCAACATATATATTCAACGAAATTTTATCTACAGACATGAACTTTTGTATATAGGGTATTCAGACATGTGAAAAACTTTTTGGTCGTTTTTTTGCTGAAAAAAGACAGTTAAGAGGTCAAAATTTGAAAAATTGTCGATATTTCCTACCGACGAGTGGGGGGGGGGAGAAAAGACGTTTAGCTTGCAACGAAAAATTACCTCGTTGCTTACAAGCAAACATATTCTTGTAAATATAACGCGCTGTTAACAGTTGTCGTACCGGTCTGATAGATCTCTAACAACGACAAGAACAAACACTACAACAACAACAACAACAAGCCTACAAAGGTGACTGTTTTTATAGTCTCAATCTCTCGTTCAGCGAGATTGAAACGAGGCTGGAATGTCTATTTAAGCTATAAGGAATAGACATCCTATTTTCTTCATTAACAAACACCAGGCCGGGCCGTTCACAGCCATGAGTGTCTTTCCCTTCCCACCGAGCCACCCTCGGTAAGTCAATCAATTTAATTATCACAAAATTGGTACGTGAAGACCGTCGGATGTTTTTTTTTTGTATACGATCTGTATGACTTTTATCATGTAACAATACATGCTTACCAGAGTTCTTCTACTAAATCCGCCATTACCCTCACGAATACATCTGAGAAGCACGTGCCAGGCATTACCTTCAATATCATGCTCGCAAAAGAAACAAAATAGAATAAAAACAACTTATATTCCTTGATGAAAGCTTGTTATAAATCAAAATATCGAATTTTATTTTAATAAAATAATACGTTTGTTTATCCAAAAAAAAAAAAAAAAAATATCCGTACTTGTTTGGTATTTAAATGGTTAAACGCCAGATCAGCGTTCTTCTACGAATCGGACATTAACCACACCGAAAAATCTGAGAAGGACGTGCCGAGCATTACCTTCAGCAACATGGCACGTAAAATAAAAAAACAGAAACAAACAAACACTTTATATTATTTGATGAAGATTCTGTTAGAAATTGAAATATCGAATTTTATTTTAATAAAATTATATATAAATATGCATATATGTATTTGTTTATATAAAAAAAAATCTGCATTTTATGGTTAAAAAAAAAGACGCGGCCAAAAAATGGAAGAAAAACCACGTTGTTGTTTTTTTTTTTTTTTTTTTTTTAAACCAATTAAAATTTATTAAAATCCATTATTTGTTAGCAACTTTTTTTAAAGGAAGACAAATGCCTGAATTTTATCATATAAAAAAGCAGAATAAGATAAAACTTTTTTTAATTACATTTAATAGGGTTTTAAATTTTAAATTGTCGAAAAAAAAACACAATTCGCCGCCATTTTTTGTCTTGATGGATAACATGTATTTATTTCTTTTTACAAGGTGATCACCACTTATCAAGGCCCGGAAGCCACTCAGGGATAAGGGTTATTGTAAGTACAGTACGTTAGTGTGGATATTTAAGGCGTCTACTTAAGGAGGCGGTTCATCAGGAATTTGTTTATGTTGGACTTGAAGACATCCAAGCTGTAGTCAGGAGGGAAGCAGGCAGACGGAACAGAGTTCCACAGGCGTGCAGTTCTAAGAAAGAAGCTTTGTTCATGGAATCTACGTTTTGATTTAGGCATAGATAAAGAGTGGGGAAAGTTTTTGACAGTGGATTCAGCTAGACGGGTGTTTTTTTGTAAAAGATTGGCGAGGGGGGACCAGAGATTGGTGTTCAGACGAGCACCAGCCATGGAAATAACGATAAAACAAAGACAGGCTCGCAACGTCTCTTCTGTGGGAGAGAGGTTGCAGGGAAGAGAAAAGGGCATCCCCCACTAAGCCACGAAGTCTATTTTGTACTCTGTCAAGGCAGGATGGCAGCAGTACTCCATCTTTTGACGTACTTGGCTTTTATAAAGATAGAGAATTGCATCAGTAGTGAGATATCTTCTGGAGCGGTAGAAGGATCCTACCATCTTTCCAGCGACCTTGGCAACAGACTTGATATACGTGTTCCATTTCAGATCAGGAGTGAAGGTCAAGCCCAGAAGCTTTTCAAAACATGGGGCTTCTCCTAGACGAGAGCCATCCATTTCAATTGATGCCAGATGGGGATCAGAGCGTTGATGATGTAAGGATAGGAGTAAATATATTTTAAATAGATTTCGAATCAATTAATTCTTTTTCTTAAATAAGATTAAGGATTTTTTGCTATACGATTATATATTATATTAAAACATAATCACCTGAATTTAAAATAATTCCATCCTTTGTTTCACTCTATAGATTTCACGTGTCGAAATTAAAAAATACAACATTTTTTTGTTAGTGTGAAAGAAGTTACGGTAGGCATTGCAGAACGAAATGAAATTCATTTAGTCCTGTAAATTTTGTTTTGGCGATTGAATGAAGCATCATCTTTATAAGGGTTTATTTTCTTTCATATATATATATATATATATATATATATATATATATATATATATATATATATATTAAATTTATTTATACAAACATTAATGGCTACATATGTGCATACATGTTTCTGTAATCACCCGCGTTGGGGGACTACGTCTTCAGGCCAAGAATTACTGTTGAAAACTGATATTTCAATCAAAAAACATTTTCCTATTTCGTTTGTAAAGTTAGAATGTAAATTACAAACGAAATGGGAAAATGTTTTTTTATTGAAATATCAGTTTTCGAAGGTAATTCTTCGCCTGAAGACGTAATCCCCCAACGCGGGTGATTACAGAAATATGTATGCACATATGTAGCCATTAATGTTTGTATAAATAAATTTAATATGCCGGCTCTGTTCACTCATTGAGCACTCTTTGGTAGACACATGTTGTTTCATTGGATTTACTTCTAGGAAACTAAACTCTACTGGCTATATATATATATATATATATATATATATATATATATATATATATCTTTAAAACCGAATGAAAACACACGTGCCAATTTCTAAGCAAATGAACAAGGCTAAGGGACGCAGCTGTACTAGCACGGGGCTATATTAATACAAAATCCGAAACAATTGTATAAAATCGAGTCAATCTCATCTTGATCACATAAATAAATATCAGTTATTGCCGATATCACGGGTCCTTGCGCAAAGACTCGTGGCACAGTGGTTAGAGTACTGGGAAAAATCAATTGTAAAGGTGATATTCTCCTGAAGGTTGAATGTTCAATCCTCAGTGTGGGCGACTGAAATATACATTTACATTATATCAAGCCATGGCTGACAGAACAAGAACACGCTATCCCCATAAAGTAAACAAAGGGTTCCGCTCGAAATTCTGTCCAAATTCCCGAGTTTGACAGAAACATTCCCGAGTTCGACAAGATACGCCTGAAGAAGGTCGGAGGCTATATCGAACGAAACGTTGTGAAAATCACACTCAAGATGAATAATAATACACCTTTCTCCAAGTATTATTTAATCTAATAAGGCGTTGGGGACAGAATGGTCTGCTGTGTGATAGACGACCCCGTCCCCATGTGTGTAATAGTGGATGCATTTAATGGTAGAGGAACTGAAACGACAAGGTCGCATAATGAAGACGAAAATATACCGTTATATATCAACGAAAGAAATGCAATTTATTTGCATAAATATACATGAAGAAGCGATAGAAAGAATAAGAGTTCATTGAGAGATGAGTAACGTTACTTGCAGTTGACTGGCTAGTCAGGAACGCGGTGGTGGCCTATGGCCCCACCGGAGCGGTGTTTGTCACATCTTTACTACTTGAAAGTCCAGCGCAAAAGAGGAAGAAATATGAGGAACATGAAGTGACGTAGCTAGGTCGCTCTTCTGACTTAAAGGGCGACAATCGAGTTAGGTTGAGAGTTTTCAACTCCCACAATACTCCCTTCCTCGTTAGATGGAAGCTAGAGAAAAGAAAATTGGAGAAAAATATGCATATATATATATATATATATATATATATATATATATATATATGTGTGTGTGTGTGTGTGCGCGTCTGTGTCTGTGATTGTCCACTGTATAGAGAACGAGGGAATTTTTTTTTATTTTTAAGTAGCAGGGTGAAAAGATAGAGTTGCGACGTTAAAGTATATCAGGAATAAAGTGTTCAAACTTGTACAACTGTGGGAATTACGTTATGAGTTTGAGTGCAAGTGTTGCGGTCATAGACTGTATTGCCACGGAGTCTATGAAGAGTGCGCAAGGGTCAGCACGATGGGTTGAAGTTGGTTCGCGTTGATCGCGAATGTGTCGACTACACGCTTACGGTCACAAGTGGGTCTGCAACAAAATTTGTCCGTCCGTAGAGAGCGGTGTCAACGTTGTTCAGGTTCTCAGGCGTACTCAGTGGGTCGTTCCGGTCTGAACGTCCAGGATGGGTGTATCAGTGTGCATGATGCAGCTTATTCATGTTATCTGGAGAACTTCAGTGAGGTGAGGTGAGGTGAATCGTCCTGAAATCCAAACGTGTACAGTGTTTGGTGAACATCTTTGTGTTGGTTGTCACGTTTGTTGCTAAAAAAAGGTTGATATCCTGTGAAGTGTTGCTGGATGGGTTGAAATTCCGTGGAGAGGCTTGATGCGCGTACATGATGTTGGAGAGGCTTGTTGTCGCTTTTTCCTTTCCATAATTGTGGAAAACTGGAGTTGAAATAGCGTGAGAGTTGCTATTTGAGTTTTGCAGTGGGCTTGTTGCTTCATGTTCTCCATGACGAAATCGAAAGCTGAAATATTTTTTTTATATTCGCACCTGACAAAAAAAAAATATTTCGATAAAGTGAAGAAAGTCTAAAGTTTTGATACGTAGCTAGGTCGCTCTTCTGAGTTAAACAGCGACAATCGAGTTAGGCTGAGAGTTTTCAACTCCCACAATACTCCCTTCCGTCGGGGTCACCAGTATGTTGGGGACAGGATGGTCTGCTGTGTGATAGATGACCCTGTCCCGATGTGTGTAATGGTGGATGTATTTAATGGTAGAGGATTTGAAAAGACAAAAGGTCGCATAATAAGGACGAAAATATACCATTATATATCAACGAAAGAAATGCAATTTATTTGCATAAATATACATGAAGAAGCGATAGAAAGAATAAGAGTTCATTGAGAGATGAGTAACGTTACTTGCGGTTGACTGGCTAGTCAGGAAAACGGTCGTGACTCATGGCCCCACCGGAGCAGTGTTTGTCACATCTTGACTGCTTGAAAGTCCAGCGCAAAAGAGGAAGAAATTTGGGGAACATGAAGTGACGTAGCTAGCTCGCTCTTCTGAGTTAAAGGGCGACAATCGAGTTAGGCTGAGAGTTTTCAACTCCCACAATGAAGACGGCCATAGGAGTATGTTTTAGAGGATTTTCTTAAAGGGACCTGCAGTGGAATAACCATTGTTAGTGCTATTCATACGTTTGTATAGAAAGAAAGCAATGCTTATGTTTTAAACGTACAGTAATCTATTATGTGATGATGTTGATATCATTGACCGGTGTCGAATCATTTTGTCCTCCCTTCAAAATAATCCGTTTTTACACAATCCTCTATACCAGGATTTACGAACCGGGTCCCTACACCCCACTCTGGGAGGATACGAGGTTTCAGGTGGGCGACAGCCAACTTTATAGTATATTTTGACCTTGAGATCCTTTAGGGGGAAAACTGAGAGCTTCTAATAACATTACTAAGTATTTCTCAACCGATTTTCTTTGGAATTCACAATGTCAAAATAAATTGCATCACGCATATTTTTAATTGGAAAAAATAATTCAAGAATTACATCCTCTAATTTTGACAAAGCTTTTTAAGTGTTTCTTGAATCTGAAGGATTTCTAATTCAGATTTGCAATAGGTTTCTTATCTATCGAATGGGTCTTGGGAATAGAAACCGAATGGATGTATTGAAATGTGGTGATCTTAGACTTTTTATTTATTAACTATGGAACCAAATATTCTAAAATTAATTGTTGATAATCAAAAACAAAAATCTGCACATTGATTGGTGATTTCTGAGATTATTATTCTGATTTTTATTGATTATTGATTATTGTACTAAAAATTTGTATTGATTATTGTATCAGCAATTTTTATTGATTATTGCATGAGCAATTTTTATTGACTATTTATTAGCAATTTTTATTGATTATTATATTAGCAATTTTTATTGATTATTGTGTTAGCAATGTTTATTGATTATTGTATAATCAGTTTTATTGACTATTTTATTAGCAAGTTTTATTAATCATTGTATTAGCAATTTTTATTGCTTAGTGTATAAGCAATTTTTAATGTACTATTTTATAAGCAATTTTTATTGATTATTGTATTAGCAATTTTTATTGACTATTGTATAAGCAATTTTTATTGATTATTTCATTAGCAATTTTTATTGATTATTGCTTTAGCAATTTTTATTGATTATTGTATTAGCAATTTTTTATTGATTATTGTATTAGCAATTTTATTGATTATTGTATTAGCAATTTTTATTGATTATTGTATAAGCAGTTTTATTGATTATTGTATTAGCAATTTTTATTGATTATTGTTTTAGCAATTTTTATTGATTATTGTTTTAGCAATTTTTATTGATTATTGTTTTAGCAATTTTATTGATTATTGTATTAGCAATTTTATTGATTATTGTTTTAGCAATTTTATTGATTATTGTTTTAGCAATTTTATTGATTATTGTATTAGCAATTTTATTGATTATAGTATAATCAATTTAATTGATTATTGTATTAGCAATTTTATTGATTATTGTATAATCAATTTTATTGATTATTGTATAAGCAATTTTTATTGACCCCTTTGATGTATAGTTGTTGCTATTTCAATTAGATTGACATTGTAGAATTTTGTTGCATAACCTATTATGATTATTTATTTATTTATTTTCACTTTAATTATGGACTACCACTATTGGTAACTTTATTATGTAAGGACGCATGTAGTGAGGGCGGTAGTAAATATCTGAGTGTTCTGTGGAAGCGTTTGGCGAAAAGGATTGGAAAACCCTGATTTACATATATTCACTTCGCATTGAATTATTTTTATTGTGTCGCTTCCGTTTATACGTACTTTTATCTTGCTTCATCTTAATGTTCCTCGTATTTTGAATTTCTTTTTTTCTTTCATTTTCCTTTGTTTTGTTTTTTTCCCTTTTTTTTCTCTTTTTTTTCTAATTGATTTCTTCTTTTTCTTTTATTTTCACGACTCATTCTCTCTTTCTTTTCTTCTCTTTTTCTTATGTTTTTCTTTTTTTGTTTTGTCTAATTTATTTATTTTTTTTTACTTATTTGTCAACTTCTTTTTTTTCTTGCAATTAATTCATCCATTTTTTATTGTCCATTGTTTTTTCTGTCGCTGATTTTCTAATTCCTTTTTCATTTTATTTTTCTTCTTAAAGATTTTTCGTCTAAATAATTACTTCTTTTTACGCCATTTTCCAACCCTCATTTCTCATTTACTTTTTCTTCTTCGTTTTCCTGTTTATACTTCTCCTTCTTCTTCTCCATCTTCTTCTTCTTCTTCTTCTTCTTCTTCTTCTTCTTATCCTTCTTCCTCTTCTTTTTCTCCGTCTTCTCCTTCTTCTTCTCCTCCTTCTCCTTCTTCTTCCCTCCTCCTTCTCCTTCATCTCTCCTTCTTCTTCTTCTTCTTCTTCTTCTCCTTCTTCTTGTTCTTCTCCTCCTGCTTCTTCTTCTTCGCCTCCTGTTATTATTATTATTATTATTATTATTATTATTATTATTATTATTAATATTATTATTATTACTACTATTGGCTTATAAGGCGATTTCACACAGGTCTTCGGCGATATTTCCCTGAAAACAGCCTATGGTGTTCACTGGAAACTGAGTGACAACAAGTCTCCCCAGGTTTCCAGTACTCTCCTCCTCTTTCGGTTACATTTGAAAATAAATTTGCATCATCGCAACAGCTGCCTGGCATTGATTTCTCGTTGGTATTATTATTTTTTGTTGGTATTATTATTATTATTATTATTATTATTATTATTATTATTATCATTAGTAGTAGTAGTAGTAGTAGTAGTAGTAGTAGTGGTCTTTTTCTTTGTCTTCTTTTTAATCTGTTCAATTGATTTTATTCATAATTTTTCACGTTTGTAACTCTTTCTTTTTCGTCCTTTGTTTCTTGTTCTTTCTTTTCTCATTGTACATTTTCTTTCTCGTCATCTTTTTTCCTTTTTCCTTTTTTCCTTTTTCCTTCTTGTTCTTCTTTCTTTTTTTCCTTCTGGCCCTTCTTTTTCTTTTTCTTGCGTTTCTTATTACGCCTTCTTCGTATGTCTTATTCCATTTCATTTTTTTTTTCTCTCGTCTTCTTCCTCATTTTTTACTTTCTCTTTCCCTTTTTCTCTCGTCTCTTCCATCTCTTCGAAGATATTTATTTTCTCACTAACACCAAGTCGGTTCCATCCTACACGACAGTCCATAGTCCGGGAGCGAGAAAATTATTTGATTTCTTTTTCTTTTTGCTTTTTCTTCTCTTTTTTTTTCTTTCTTTCTTCTGAAGGTTTTATCGCCATTATTCAACGCCAAACCGTCATTTCGAAGCGACAAAGAAGATAAAAATTAGACTAGCAAAAAAAAACAACAACAAAAAATACAACAAAAAACTACACAATACAAGAAAATGAACATTGACGAATCGCTTTTTTTTCTATTTTCTTTTTGTTAATGTCCTTCTCTCGGATAACATCGGATATAGATAAACGAGGGACTGCAATTCCGAAGAAATTCCCAACGATTATCAATTCGGAAAATCTGTCACATGTAAGGTTAATGACAAAACGTTATTTATTGCAAATAGCTATCGAAGACTTGAGTTACAAAGAATGCTTCTACTGAAAGCTCCGTTTTCTATGCAAGCTTTATCTGTCATCTCCATGAGAGAGGGGTTGTGAGACTGAACGATTCTGGACCACAAAAGGTCGCTTGTTTAATGGTACCACTCCAGTCTTTGTAGTCTTTAAACTTTTTGACTTATAAAAATAAGAGTCCTTATTTTTAGAAACGATCCTCGTATTTGACCCTTTTACAGGGAGAAGACTGGGCCAAGAATCCAATAACTTTCTATGAATAACGGCTAGTCTCCCGTCTCTGTCCGGTCTTAAGCTACGCTTAAATATGATATTTTAATTCATGAAGATGACGTATTTTTTATTATAGAGACAACTTTCTGTTAATTGCTATATTGAACCTAATATATAATAGTGAGATGAAAACTTAAAATACATATGCATACAAATATATATATACTAGCAGGGGTTACCAGGCGTTGCCTGGGTGATCGGCCCCCTTCCCACTCCGAGGGGTAACAAAAAAAGTCACCCCTCTGGATTTACATGCTTGGTGCCGGCCTCCCCCCTTCAGGGAGAGATAATCCCCAACCCCACCTTTAGGGAGGAGGGTCCCTGGAGGCTTCTCCCCACCCCCCAAAGAAAAAAGTCACCTCCTCCTGGCCTCTTCGCCCCCCCACCCTTGGGGGGACACCGGCCCCCTCCTTTGGGGGAGAAACTGCCAAGCTCCCCCCTTTCGGGTGAGAAAATGCCAGGCTTCCCCTTTTGGTGGGGGGATGGTGGCGTGGCCTTCGTTATAAGTATGGTATGGCCGGCCAGCTGAAAAAATGACGTCATCGCCGAGGTCCCAACAAGCAAGATATGTGGAACTCTTAGACTGTCAATAATGAACAGTAATTTTTACACACAGCGTTACAAAACTTCAAAATTGGATTAAAATAAAGAAATAAAGAAAGAACACGGTTATTTATACTGAAACTCATCTAATATTAATAATAAAAAAAATAATTAAAAAAACTAACACAAGTTTGTTTAAGTATTATAAGCAATTGAATATTTCGTTGTATTATAGATTTTAAAGATTAGAATGCGTTCTTTAATTACTTATAAATTACATTTTAAAAAAAGTGAAGGAACACGATTTGATTTGTAGTAAACTTGAAGTTTATTTAATATAATTAAATGAAAATTATGCATGTAAGATTATGAATATTTGAAGCAGAACACAAGCAAAACATTTGATATGAGTTAAGACAATAAACAAATATTAAAATTAAACTATTTTTGTTAATCAAAATGAATTTTTTTAAATCAAAATGAATGTTGGGTTTGTATTACTATACACATAGATTCGAAAAAGTTGTCAAAAAACAAATCTATAACAAATAAATGTTATCAAAGGCAAGATAAGTAACTTTTCTACCAAACTGGATATATTTTTCGTATTTTTATTCAATGTAACATGTTTATTCAGCTCGAAAACCATACAGTGTTTACCGATGTATTGGAAAATTCAAGATGGCGTCTCACTCCCTCTTTAACATGGTAAGCTTGGGAAAAGGTGTTATAAATAATAAACTGGATAAAATACTGTTAAAAACTCGCTCAATATATGTTACCGTGACATAGCTTGACATATATTCGGCGGGTTTGTAATAGTATTCTTTCTAGTTTTTTATTTATAACACCTTTTCCCATACTTACCGTGTTAAAGAGGGAGTGAGGCGCCATCTTGAATTTTCCAATACATCGGTAAACACTGTATGTTTTTCGAGCTGAATAAATAAAAACACGAAAAATGTATCCAGTTTGGTAGAAAAGTAACTTATCTTGCCTTTGATAACATTTATTTGTTATATATTTGTTTTTTGACAACTTTTTCGAATCTATGTGTACAGTAATACAAACCCGTATTTTGTATAGTTTTTTATTTATAACACCTTTTTCCAAACTTACGGTGTTAAAGAGGGTGTGAGACGCCATCTGTAATTTTCAAAAACATCGGTAAACATTGTATGTTTTTCGAGCTGAATAAATATGTTACATTAAATAAAAACACGAAAAATATATCCAGTTTGGCAGAAAAGTAACTTATCTTGCCTTTGATAACATTTATTTGTTATATATTTGTCCCCCCTCCCAAAACAAATTAGAGTGGTCGGTGTTCTGTAGTAGCGTATCTGGATATTTACCAAAAAAAAATATTTAGGTTTGGCTATAAATTCCTAAACTCATTTCATCCTAAATAATGTAGGTGACTGAAATAGGAATCTAATTGAATCTTTAATTTCCTGAATAGTATCCGATAATTCATTTTTCTTCGAGTTATATCAAATACATTAATACGGACTTTAGGGGCGTTTTTCGTAATGTTACTGTAAAAAAAAATTTTTATTGTTACAAATTACGATGCTTTAAAAAAAGCAAAAATAAATTCTTGCGTTTTTTTATTTACTACTGAAAACCATAACTTTAGTAAAGGTATTTTTTGTTTAAACAAAATAAAACATTTTCACTAAGAGTTAAGTAAAAAGTAATTAGTTCCTTATATTCTGCGATCATTATTTGAAAAATACTGCAGTTTTCATTAAAATTCGTTAATTTCCTGATTTTTGGTGAATTTTTAAGTAAAGGGAGGAGTCAAAATGTGTGTACACTTTGAGCGTCGTCATTCATTTCGAGACCACGTGTGGTTAATTTAAATATCCAGTTTGGCAGAAAAGTAACTTATCTTGCCTTTGATAACATTTATTTGTTATATATTTGTTTTTTGACAACTTTTTCGAATCTATGTGTACAGTAATACAAACCCGAAATGAAAAGACCACGAGTGAACGCGCGTTTTTTTTTAGTTTAGTTTAATATATATATATATATATATATATATATATATATAAGTATTTTTAAATTTTATCTTTCTAGCTTTAAAAGAAAGTTTTAAAATTTTATCAGCCGGCATAATTTCTTTTTCAATATTGAAAAATTTCAGGAAAATTAATTTTAGCTAGATTTTTAAAACATGGGTTTCAACAGCTTAAAAAATCGTCTCTTCAAAAGAACATGTCATAAAGAGTGTGTGTGCGCGTGTGCTGGGTAGTAGTAGTAGTAGTAGTAGTAGTAGTAGTAGTACTAATAATCTGTCCAGCGTTTGCTTTCCTGCTGTGTGTACGTGTGTGCGGATAGCGCCAGAATGGCGGACGTTGAGTCGGAGGTTGGATTGTGATGTCTGGTGTAAGTTTTGTATTGTTGTAATTTGTAAATGGCAAGTTAGAAAAAAATTAAACCCTTCCAAGATGGACCATAAATAAGACCAAATATTTTATGGTAAAGTTAAGAGCGTAAGAACTATAGTTTTTTAAGAGATGTGATTATTGGATTAACCAATCAGAAATCGTCTGTGGCACACACCTCTCTGTTTATATATATATATATATATATATATATATATAGAGAGAGAGAGAGAGAGAGAGGGAGAGAGAGACTTGTTTGTAATATACTCAATTTTACTGGGTTCTTATAATTCAGTAAATTTTCATATACCAATAAGTTTTAAGCCAAAAAGAGATGACTTAAAAAGTAAGCTCGAAATTTCCATATTTCATAATTGAGCATTAATATACAGTATCAACAAAACTAAGACTTCAAAAAACAGAAAAGTTGTAAGTTACAATTGTTTCAATACCAGTTCGACAATTTCAAGCATTATGGTGTTTGAAAATTTTCTTTAGACTTCTTGAATAAAAAACCCTCTTGACAATAGTTTAAGGAAAATTCCCTAAACGGAAATGAAGCATGCGAAAACACATGTACCCTGTAGGCGTCCTCCGTGAAAAAAAAACATTCAAATATTAATATATAACCTACTTTCCGTATCCTTATTTAAAAACTAAGTCATAAGAAGTTTCTACAAAAACCCGAAGCCATTTAAAAATTTTTGATAATACCATACATTGATGTGTCCGGGGTAAATGTTTTTTTCGCATGCTTCATTTCCGCGAATGGAATTTTCTTTAAACAATGTTCTATTGTCAAGGGTGTTTTTTTATTCAATATGTCTGAAGAAATGCTGGTTATGTGAAGATTTTCAAACGCCATAATGCTTGATTTTGTCAAACTGCTATGGAAACAATTGAAACTTACAGTAAACTACTCTTTCTGTTGCGCTATCAGTTCCTTTTTTGAAATCTTGGTTTTGTTTATACAGTATATATATATATATATATATATATATATATATATATATATATATATATATATATATATATATATATACAGAGTTGTCCTTGGCCTGACGAAGCGATTCCCTTACTGGGTTTTCGCTGAAACATGTATGCTTATGTGTAGCCATTTGTTTGTATACTAAATTAACTTATATATATATATATATATATATATATATATATGTATATGTGTGTGTGTGTGTGTGTGTGTGTGTGTGTGTGTGTGTATTAGTGTTGGGAGGATTACTCGGATTCGCGATCGGAAATCGATAAAATCGGAACTTTTGTGGTATCGAAATCGATATCGAGATCGGAAAAAATTGTGCCCATTTTCCGATGCCCCCCCTAAAAAAAACGATTCTTTTAATTATCTTTTTTTTTATTTGATTTTCTATAAAGAAAATATTCCCCTGCTGATAGTAATACTTAATTAATGATTATATATTAATTTCAAACAATTAGTAAAACTAAAATCGATAGATCCTCCCTTATAAGCGCATCTTTACGTTGGAGAAAAGATCTTCACATTTATTATGTGTTTTTATCATAATCATGAAAAATAACATTATAGTTAAATATATAGAGATTTATACGGAATCGGAATTGGTAATTGAATTGGAATCGGGAATTTAATACGGAATCTGTAATTGTATCGGAATTGGAAAAATATCTGATCCTCCCATCCCTAATATATATATATATATATATATATATATATATATATATATATATATATATATATATATATTAGGGATGGGAGGATCAGATATTTTTCCAATTCCGATACAATTACAGATTCCGTATTAAATTCCCGATTCCAATTCAATTACCATATATATATTAACTATATATATATATATATATGTGTGTGTGTGTGTGTGTATATGTATATATATATATATATATAATAAATGATAAAATAGGTTATATTCCAAAATTCATGATGTTGACCATCTTATAATTTATATATTTAAATAATTTGACTTATACAATTCTTGACAGTATCTGTTTCGTAGAGCAAAATCAATCACTTAATTATCATATAAATTAGTGAATCTATTATGCTTTAACTCATCAGAAGAAATAGCAGCAATCAATCCGTCAAAAGGAATTGAAATGTGATGTGACATAATAAAAATCCGAAAATCGGAAAAGAAGCTGCAAATACCTTTATATTTTTACCATTACGCCATATTGAATTTTTATCAACCAAAGTCATAAAACCCAACTATACGTATTAACAATTTTAATTAATCTATGAATCTTCTACCAAAATTAGCTATTTAATAATTAGTAAGATTATTAATACTAAGTTATGTATACATACTTATGAAAATGATATCAAATACGAAACAGATACTGTCAAGAGTTGTATAAGTTTTAAAGGAATAAATTATCAGATGGTAAACATCAAGAATTTTGGAACATGACTTTTTATTATTGTTGTGGAGACGCCCACTAATTAGCATACGCGGGTGAAAAGATATAGATAAAGTATCAAGTCAGCAAGACCAGGGAGCTGTGTTCGAACGCCGGATAGGCAAGACGCATGTGCCGGTTGCTCCATGAAAGACTTTAAACGCCCTCTGTCGGAAAATCTTCCAACTGCAGTACAACTGCACCTTTGTAAATATGTATTATCTTTTCGTCTTAATACATTTGTTTCACCTTTACTTTCTGCGTTCGTGTTGTTATTGATACAGACACAACAATTATTTATTCTATATTTTGCTGTGTAATAACATTGAGCTTCTTATAGAAGGATTGATACATAATAAGGAAATATATTTCTACAGAAATATATATATATATATATATTTAGTAGAAATGGTAATTAATAAAAAAACCTGAAGAAAGTGCTCAATACTGTTGCAGAGCATATATGCGTTTTATTTTTTATTACCGTATCTTTCTGTTAAGTTACATTATTGTTTCGGCTACACGGCCGTTTTTTAGCCGACATGTAGCTTCCTCAGACTTTTACAGAGAACCCGTGTAGCCGAAACAATAATGTAACTTAACAGAAAAATACGGTAATGAAAAATAAAACATATATATATATATATATATATATATATATATATATATATATATATATATGGATACCATCAGCATGAATCAAAACAAAAGTAGACTACTCCTCACCCTCATTTTAACCTCTGAGCGATACCCATGAGCGTATATATATATATATATATATATATATATATATATGTATATATATATGTATATATATATATAACTATTTAATTTACACATATAAAATTTATATACGAAAGTATAGATTTATGCGTAAGCTTTAATTATTTACTTCAAAGTGCTCAATACGTAGGTAGAGCTAGTTAGTAAGTTATGCGCATAAGCCTGAAGAATCCTAAAGTGGATGAAACGCGGAATATTTAGTGTAGCTTAATCGCCATATACATTTTATAACTTACTATATATATATATATATATATATATATATATATATATATATATATATATATATATATAAGCAACGTTGAACCTGGCAATTTCCAGAGGGGTGACCAGTTGGGAAGTCTAGGCGCTGTATGTATCGCGCCGAGTCGTAGAAGTTTCCAGGTTCGTATCGGGAGGCGAATTAATTTTTTAGGAGAGATGCAGAGATGTATCTAGTAGAAAGAAACTGAGGTAAAAACCTATGTTTACTGTATACTCTGTCCCGTGGCAACTGTTTTCACAGACGAAGGTTAGCAGTAATACAAATAAGTGTGGTTGGTTCTATACAAAGTCTTCACCACTATAAAGAAATCAGTTGTGTGGATTTCCGAACAACTTAGTTGTTGTGGTGGAAGAGTCCATCATCTCTCTCTCTCTCTCTCTCTCTCTCTTTATATATATATATATATATATATATATATATATATATATATAAAGTAATAGCGTTTGTGTGTGTGTTTGTCTGTGTGTGCAACTCCCTATGATTAAAGAAATATAAAGTGTCTATAGTGCTTGTACACCTCTCCTGGTCAAGAAATATTAATTCCCATTGTAGGGTACTTCTGTCAAATGACGTCATCCATAGCATTGCTGACTTTTAGATGAATTTACTTGTAAGTGGGTTTGACGTCATAAAAACGAATGATAGTTTCTTTTGTTGACGCTAATGAATTACCTGCCACAGCTAAAGTAGTATATATTTATTCTAGTCTAGTACATGTCTTCGGCAATCGGCCCGAATTTTTGTGGCCCTTTATTCACAGCATTCCCTAAAATAAAAGGAAACATGTATGAGGTTAGACACAAACCGTTTAGGCGTCTATAGGAAACACTCACAACGTTCCTTTTATATAATATATATATATGTATATATATATATATATATCTATATATATATATAAAGTAATAGCCTTCGTGTGTGCAGCCAGAGATTCAAAGGTACTACCTCTACCCATAGCCCCCTATACCCCTATATGTCTATAGTAATAGCATTCGTGTGTGTGTTTGTCTGTCTGTACTACTCCCTATAATCAAAAAATATAAAGGGTCTCTAGTGTGTATACACCTCTCCTGGTCAAGAAATATTAATGCCCATTGTAGGATACTTCTGTGAAAGGAGAAATTATTTTTATGTGTAACTTCTACATATATCATTCTTCACATCACATATACATCGACTGAGTTATGGTTATTAGCATATCACATTGAATTAGATCATTTTAAATAATTAGCTCGATTATATTACTTATTCGACATAATAGCCTTGTTAATACTGTACTATTTAAAAGTATAATTTAAAATTTAATTATTTAGTTTATTTTCATTTCAATTTATATTTTATTTAACTTAAATTTACTTATTATTATCGTAAATCTGAAACCTTTTAATTTTCAAACCAGAAAATCAAGGGGAATAACTGTGATAGTTTAATTCTTTGAGCACGTTATTAAATATTTTCTATTATATATTTATTTTCATTTAAAAATATTCTTCTAAGCTGAATTATTATTTTTATTTTTAATTCGGAGGAAAATTTTTTTTCGCTTATTCTTAATTTTTAAGTAATCTTTGGGTACTCATGCAGAGAGTGAACTGAGAGTCCACCCGGCTTTCTCCAGGGCATGGCGCCAACAGCCGGAGTAAACCGAGCGTCGTTGAGCAAATTAAGCCGAGCGTCGCCGATGAAAGCATAACAAGAAAAAAATACTACCTTAAATTTAAAATTGTATTAACTGTAAACAATGTATAATAATTTTTTTTGTTTTGTTTTGTTTTTTGCTATATATATATATATATATATATATATATATATATATATATATATATATGTTTTTAAATAAATAATGTTAAAGATTTTTTGGTCAATGTCAAGTTTCTTTCCAACAACTCAAAAAACTTTAAAATTACGACTTTTATAGGTTTTCGGTGGTGCTAATAACGAATATCACATGTAAATTTGGGGCATCACATTAACAAATTACTTTTCCAAAACGTGGGATCACTGTCCTATATAAATTCAACGTAAAATGAGCACCCACTTTCTGTCTACCTAATAATTTCTTCATATTATAAAATAAATTTAACTGTGATTTTCTTTTTTAGCACCCCCGAAAACCGGCGCGTTTTTTTTTTTTTTTTTTTGCTTTTATTTAACTATGAGATTCGTTCATTTTTTTATTAGTTAGGACGCTAATAATGGCGTCAGTAAGCTTACACGAGCGTTTGTTTTAGGTGGGTATTCAATTATAGAACTTGTGTAGTTTTTAATAGGTGCTCCTGTAGTTTAATTAACCGTTTTTGCGTAAGTAATGTACCGAAATTAGTCATTAAACCATTAAAGCAGAATCGCTTTATATTTCACATAAATTCTGTTTACATTAGGGGGATCCACAGCCCCCTAATGTAAACAGAATTTTTGTGAAATATTTAACTGCTGAAGCACTTGTTAACAACTATACAAGTTGTATAATGAAAAAAAAAGTATTTTTTTGTAAACTTACTGACAGCATAATCAGCGTCCTAAATTATGAGATGAAAAAATGAACGAATCTTCGTAAAAAAAAAGCAGCGCCAGTTTTCGGGGATGCTGAAAACGAATATCAGCAAAACATGTTTTGATATGAATAAATTACTAGGTGGCCAGAAGGTGGGTGCTCATTTTACGTTAAATTTGTATAGGAAAGTGATCCTCCACTATTTGAAAGAAATTTCTTCATATCACGAAACTACTTATCTGCCCCTAATTTAAATGTGACAATCGTTTTCAGCAGCACCGAAAACCTGATTTTTTTGTTCGAGAAAAGGTTACAATAAACAAAATTACAGCCATTGAACGATAAGTGGTTTGCTTGCCATACTTATAGGTAAATGTGCACTGAACAGATAGCACAATACTTAAAGATAAATTCAAATTTTGATATATCTTTTAAGTTAAACGCGAAAAGAAATTGGGGCGCTGAAAACGGACACAGTAAAACAATACTTTGTAAAATGCCCTTATGGTTGTCAGCAGGTTAATCTAGATTTATTTGTAAGAAAATTGCGTTAAAATAACGTAATCGTAATATGGAAATCAACGATGTAAAAAAAAATGCAGAAAGTATGAACAATTTTTAATTTGGATAATTTAAACGCGAAAAAAAAAATTGGGACGCTGAAAACGTACACAGTAAAACAATACGTTGTCAACGGGGTAAAGTTGATTTATTTGTAAGAAAATTGTGACAGTATAGTTGTAATGTAGGATAGTTGCAAAACATCCCCACCCTTCCCAAGTTAAATAACAATTTCTAAATAATAGCATTAATATTTTAGTGCGCAGGTCAAATTCTGCAAAAGTAGCGATTTATGTTTATTTTTTTACGCTGTTATGGGTTTATGTTTATGTACGCATACGCAACCGAAAGTCGTAAACCGGATGTTGGGTTACAATACCCGTTACAAGGTCATTTGAATTTCATAATTATATAGATTTAATATAAAATATAATTTTTTTTACCATATATGATGTCACATACATCGCTATGGTATAGTTATTACCATAAATCGGTATTTTTTTTTTTTTTTTTTTTTTTAGTTTACCGACTCCTCGGCATTCAACCTTGAATTGTTGACTTTTCTAGGTTTGGGGGGGACGCTGAGAACGAATATTGCATTTATTTCTTAAGAAAGCGAGTAGTTATTCATATTTAAAGACATTCAGTATCCAACGTATTCACTACAGTTTGGCAAGCAAGATGGCGGCCAGTGCATTTACTAAAAAACACCAAAAAGAGCCAAACGAGCCAAAAAAATGACTCCAGGCCTCCTTTCACTTTTTCATGATTGGACAAATAATTTTATGATAAAAAAGATATTTATTTTCGTTTTTTGACACAAACCGATTTTTTTTCTTTTGAAACCAAATCTGATAATCAAACCCGTCGCAAATTTACCGTTTGCATGGCATGAACCCCTGGACCCTGGGACTTTTTGAATAAATGTTAGTTTCAATCAAGTGGGGATCACTTTTCTATGATAATTCAACCTAACATGAGCACCCAAACGTTTAAAACCATTGGCGTAGACCTGATATCAGACTGCTTCAATCACCATATGTTCTACGTCTCCATCAAGACAGGAAGTTCCAAATCAAAGAAGCAGAAATGTAGTTTACCACGACGCTCTTCAATGAAAAGTTCTACAAAATGATTTGATGAAACACTGATATGATCTGATTGTGGTTTGTTTTCAGTATTCAATGTGTTAGATAAGATTTAAGCATCAAGTTGAAATTTACTTCCCTCTTACAACATCCACTTACTGGAAAGATGCCCGCAAATCGCGTACCTTAGTGTGCAGAAAAGTCTCGTGCGATGCACGGGTATCTTTGCTAGTATATATATATATATATATATATATATATATATATATATATATATATATATATATGAACAAATGATTAATAAAACATGTTAAAAGACATCTTGAAAAAGAGTTAAAAACATATTTAATTTAAAAAAAAGAAAGCACAAGATAAGTGGATAGTCCTTAATCCGCGGAGTTTCGAAATATGTTTTTCACTCTTTTTCACGATTTCTTTTAACATGTTTTATTAATCATTTGTTCATATTATAAGCTCTATTTCCTTTTCGGTTTTATTGAGCTTTTTATATCTGGCTGAGTTTATTTTACTTGTAAATATTAACTCTTTAATATTTATAATATATTTTAAGTTTACCATGTTGATTACCTTAGTAAACTTATTGTAACTTTTATTTATATATATATATATATATATATATATATATGTATGTATATATATATATATATATATATATTGTCGAAGACAAGATTCAAGTAGGCAAGCAAGGACGGCCGGACAGTCCAAATTTTTTATAATTATATATAGATAAGTCCGCAGTCGTTCCTCTTCCCAGTTCCATCCCATTGAAAAAACATTGTGATGAAATGTATTTCTTTTGTAAACACGTAATTCATGTCATGAGAAAACTAAAAGATAAAGACGTTTTTTATCAGATTTCGAACTCGGTTTTGCAATGGTGTCATAATAATAATAATAATAATAATAATAATAAAAAAATTATAGTACGGAATGATAAAATTGTCGCCCTAAGAAAAGACAACATGATTCCATTTCCGTGTGATGAACACCGTTTTTTTTTAAATTTTTGAAGATTATCTATTATCTGGCCAATTGTGTAAAAATCCCAAGAGTGATAGAAGCCTTCTATCATGTCGGAATGTGACAATGTTCAACAAGCGAGATCGGAGATGCACCGCTGTTCAACACGTGCTCTCTATCGATCAAAGTTATGACAACAGGATCATTGCCAACACCCTCAAAATGAATCGCTACAAATAACATGGACTTGTTCAGGGTGATGTCAACAAAGTTTCCGGTCACGATTATAGTTTTTAGTGTGGTTTCAAGTGAGGGCCACATCATGCTACCTCACATCTTCGAAGTTGGCTTGAAATCAATAGCAGATTGTATCTGGATATTCTGAATAGCGTGGTAATCGTCTGGTGCAATTAAGTGGACGCATGACTCTGCACCGGCCCACAAGTCCAAAGAGATCCAGGCTTGGTTTCAGAAAGTGTTCTACGATTATATGCTCTTCTCTGGACTACTTCAGTGGTCATCCGGTGAGAACATCACCAACATGACCTCCCACAACACCAAAGCTAGCTTGTTCGGTGCCATCTGCCGAGTATTCGCTGAACTTCTGCCGACGCTTGTAAAAAAGGCATGTTCCCAGTTCCGTACCCGTACCGAGGCGTATTGAGATTAAAGGCGGCTATATTGAATAAATGTCAGCTCTACTACATAATCAAGTTACCTGAATCGATTTTTTTTTAATAAAAGTTTTAAAATAAAACTGTAGTGTTGTTTTCTTTCGGGCGAGACATTTGTAAAAAAGGCCGTGTCTTACTTGCTTACAATATTGTTGTCCTTCTTAGTAGTAGCAGGTAGTAATAATTAGTTAATTGGTGGTAGTTGTAGTAGTAGTAGTAGTAGTAGTAGTAGTATGATGGGGAGGCAAACGGGTAGGCGTAGAAGTAGTAATAATAGTCCTCTTTATTGTTTTCTCGGGTTATTTCTATTTCTAGTCTACTTCTCTGCGGTGGGTCAGGTTGCGTAGTTTCCTACGAGCAAGTGCGTGATCGAGTAACAGCGACGCGTAAAACGAAAGGTGACTCGAGTGCAGGAAAGGTGAACGAGTGCTTGCGTCATCGATTCAGAAAACGAATAAGAGAAAACAAAATTGCAGACGTCATGCGTTCAGAGTTACTTTCTCACCGGATTATGTGGGCACCGAACCGGCAACTATTGTTGCGATTTACGCCTGATTACTTCGGACAAAGGTGTGACTAATGGCCCTCTTACCTTATTGGTGACGTAGCAACTGTTATATACCGTTGAGGGTGGACTGTTCTTCAGTTATCACCCTTCTCGAGCCAGTGTTCAATATAGTTTCTATTTAACAACAATAAACGAACGTCTAGGTCAGCTGTTGGCTTTCATGTTTTTGAACCATAAAATGTATATCATCGAAAAAAGAAAAAAAAACAAACAATACAAAACACCAAAGACGAGGATTACGGGATCTTAATTGATTGATATATGAATTTGGATGAAAAGGATTTAATAATACAATATATATATATATATATATATATATATATATATATATATATATATATATATATATATATTTTAATTATTATAGTAAAAAAAAATAATTATGACAGCCCCTTTAAGAAATACGTTTCTTATTGTTGAGCACTTTCTGTTGAATTAAAAAGTCGGTCAATTTAGCTCTTATGCGTAGATCATCGTATAACGATTTGATCACTGTCTGTCTGACGTAATGAACATTTAAAATTAAAATGTTTAAAATTCAACGCTATTTCACATGATTAATGGTAGCCGAATGGATACGGCCTCCGCTAATCGAGCCAGAGATGTCTCGTGTCGCGGGGTTCGAATCGTTCGACTGGTAGTAATCGTGACACCCTGCACTGAAGAATCCCGAAAGGATGAAACACTAGTGTCTGTAGGTATTTAATTATTATAGTAAAAAAAATAATTATATATATATATATATATATATATAAAGCGGGATAATTCGAGCGTGTGAAGGCTTATCGTTGAAAATTTTTCACGGCAAATATATTTGCAATTATTCAGGAAAATGAAGTTCTTGCTTAAATATACATTGTCAAGATTAGGTGTAGTTCGGTTATGTTTTGTCTTCATCTGAAAAAAATTGATCAGAAGATTATATATATATATATATAAATATATATATATAAATATATATATATATATAAAAGTGAACGTGTCTGTGTGTGTGTGTCTGTGTCTGTGTACATTTCCCTACGCAATAACTCTGTCAATTTTAAGTCTACAGACTCGAAATTTGATATACATGGTACTGAGATTTAGGAAAATCTATGTGATCGATTTTGGGCAGACATTTGGCTGTTAAGGGATCAAACTCCAACGATTTTACCTTTGATAACTTTATCAAACACCTCCGACAATTTGGGGTCTAAATACTTGAAATTTTAGATATAGGTTCCTTGTTCCTAAACGTAATAACTTGATTTGAGCTCGAAATTATACATTTTAGATATAGGTTCTTTGTTCCTAACTTAATAACTTTATTTGAGCCCAAAGTAATAAATGTTAAGGGGTCATAATAGGGATCAAAGTTTAATAAAATTGACCGTTTTTTTTTTTGTGTTGCTCAGTATACACCTCCAAACACTCGGGCAACGCCGGGCATCCATGCTAGTATATATATATATATATATATATATATATATATATATATATATATATATAAAAGTGGTGATCGAATGTTAATTTGACATTTGAAGAGGTCGTTTGCGAGCACTGACCCAATAAACCAGTGGTGAAAAATGCCGACTATCCATACGATGGTTGTAGGTTCAATTCCCGGGCGAGGGAATGTGCTCATCTATTTTTTTTGTGCGAGCATGTGTGACTTCCTTCCTCTTAGGTTCCGAAACGGCTGGGCCTATCTTTTGAAAATGTCACACAAAGCTAATTTATATGTCTGGCAGTGTTCTTAAATAGTTTTTGTCGAGTAATTCACCCAATAAATATCGAAAATCGAAAAAATCCGATGTTAAAAATAGCTTTATGGATAAAAAAACATTAATTTGCTTAGGGAACAAACTGGCATTACACCGGCTAAGGAAGATAACAAAATTTCAGCAAATCATTATAAAAAAAGAAAAGATGTATCGGGAAACAGTTGAATGATTCATCATTCGACTACAGATCGAATGATCCCCCTGTCTAAGCTGGGGGGGGCACCTTACCGTTTTATTTTACTTTTAAAAAAATTATTTTTAATGTTCAATTTACGATAAAAAACAGAGTAACCATTAAAAATCGCCAACAAATCATTTCTTCATTTGGATACTTAAAAAATAAACATTAATCAGAAGTGACTTTTCCAGGGCGTTCATCATTAAGCCAACCTATCAGCTGACGTGATATTGTAAACAAACACAGACGGAATTTGATGAATGACATTATCATTATTATTTTATTTTATTTTAATTCTGTTTATTTATTTATTTTTGCGAATTAGTCCACAAGGAAAATTATTCCTCGTAATATATTCAATTGAATTCCTATTCTATAATAATACATACGCCAGCTCTGCATAATTTAAAATATCATGTTTAAACCTATTATACGACTTGGCGACCAACTTTATATATATATATGATGATTGCAACGTCTTGTCAGACGAGTGCTACTCCCTCAGACATTTAAAATCCATGAGCCCAAATACATGAGGGAGTATCTATACAAGGATGATGTTACAGAGTCTTAGCTTTGAACGACAGCTAAGTCTCTCTCTCGGTTCAAAATGTTGAGATCCAGAAACAAGCAAGAGCAAGATAGTCAGCAACAAATTACACTGCAGACCAGCTTAATGCGGGTACTGGTCTTCCGCTTTATGTTTTTTTTTTAAATCAGATATTTGCTTCTCCTAGAAAGGTTGCCTTCACCACGGCTTACGGGAACCCTCTCCACCCCAATACAATTATACACACACAAATATACACGGTGCTAGTTGGCCGTTGACCCAGAAAAAAGAGTTCATTCGCCCTTTATATATATAAGTGTGTGTGTGTCTGTCTGTCTTTCTGTCTGTCTGTCTGTCTGTGTACATTTCCCTACACAATAATTCTGTCAATTTTGATATAAAAAGTATTGAGATTTGGGAAAATCTTTAAATCGGTTTTCGGCCAGAAATTTGCCCGTTGATTTGACTCTTTGGGTATAAACAATTGAAATGTCAGATCTAGGTTACTTGGACATGAATTTAACTTTATAATTCAGTTCAGGTTAAGGAATCATAATTGCAGTCAAAGTTTTAACAAAATTGACCTCTGCAGTCTCTACCAAATTACTCAGACAATTTCTGGTCTAAACTTTTGAAATTTGACATAAAGCGTATTTAGAGATAGGGCAAGCTTTTTAATCGACTTTGGTCGAAAATTTGAGTTACCAATATATAAATGTATGTATAGGTTTGCATGACTGCCTAAAACTTCGACAGAGGCGACGGATTTTTATAAGATCTGCATAGGTTTGAAGTTCGGCTTTTCAGGCGACAAATATCGAAAAAATTGCGAAAAACATTAATATCTTCACCTTCAACTCTGCACTTTCCTACAGGGGAGGGGGTTCGCCGATATTTTCGGAAATCATCCTCTCCTTTCGATTATCTAGCTTTAATTTAAATCTACGTCACTTCCGGTTTGGCGGTGGTCAGGGGTTTTCCCGTTCTTTTCCTTCTTTGCGGTACGGGTTCGAGCCTGCCTTCCTACAAACAGTTTCTTTTTTTTTTTTGCTTAACATACACCTCCAAGCACCCGTGCAACGCCGGGCTGAAATGCTAGTATATATATATATATATATATATATATATATATATATATATATATATATATATATATATATATATATATAATAAGCTATCCGCCCAATTGGAACCACACAACCATCACATCATTTCTTGGACGTTTCTGAATTTCTGCGATGAGAATTTATTATTCGTATTATTTGAATTAATCAGACTACTGTTCTCATCTTGAGTGTGATTTTCACAACGTTTTGGTCCATGTAACCTCCGACCTTCCTCGGGTGATCTTGTCACTCGCGAATTTTAACGGAATTTCGAGCGGAAGCATTTTTTACTTCACGGGGGGTAGCATGTTCTTGTTCTATCAGCCATGACTTGATAAAGGTCCTAAGTAATTCGCAATTGTATTTTTCGGCCGCCCACAGTGAGGATTGAGAACCTCAACCCTTTACGGAGAATATCTCTTTTTACAATTGATTTTTCCAAGTTCTCTAATCATTGCGCCACGAGTACTTGCTGACATGTTATATATGAGACTTTTCTTTTTCGTTATCTTTTTCCCCCACGGCTCGCTGTTTAACCACGCATTATTTGGATCTGAAGATTGAAGGTTCAATCTTCAGTGTAGGCGACCGAAAAAATACAATTGCGAATTACTTATGACCGCTATCAAGTCATGACTGACGGTACAAGAGCATGTTACCCTGTGAAGTAAATGAAGGGTTCCGCTCGAAATCCGTCCAAATTCACGAGTTCGACAGAAACAGTCGCGAGTTCGACAAGATACACATGAAGAAGGCCGGAGGTTCTGTCGATCGAAACTTTGGTTTTTCGTTATCTTTTTCCACTAACTTCTACTAAGGTTGCTACTTTCTTCTTCTTGTCTTATAATTCTCTACCTATATAAGAGCCAGCTATGTCCAAGGATGTAATATTTATGTTACATATGGGCAGGAGCTAATAGGAAGAGCGTATCCTGCCTTGACAGAGTTAAGAATAGACTTCGTAACCTAGTGGTGGACGCCCTTTTCTCTTCTCCCTAGTAGCTTTCTCACAGAGGGGACGTTGCGAGCCTCTATCTGTTTCATCGTTGTTTTCATTGCAAGTGCTCGTCTGAGCTCCAATGTATGGCCTCCACCCGTCAGCAAACTTTCACGAGAAACACTCGTTTTGTTGAAAACACTATCAATAATTCCCCCCTGTTTATCTGTTCCTAATAGATTCCATGAATAAAACTTCTTTCTTAGAACTGCACACCTGTGGCACTTCCTTCCGTTTACGCCTTTTCCAGCTGACTTCAATATGGTCGTCTTAAAGTCCAAGTCCAATGTAAACAAGTTCTTGATGAGCCGTTCCTCTTAAGTAATCCAAGTTTTCAAATTTACACTACAAACGATTACTATATTGTCCATTTGAACACTTTATACACTTTAATCTTTATCCTCGAGTGGCCTCTGGGGCTTGATAAGTGGTGATTTTCTTGTAAAAAAATATCATTATGTCCAGTTTAATACCTCCGTGTTCGAGGTAGCTAGATAGGCATAGTTTACGGTGTATGAATTATTTCCAACTTTTATTTCTTGTACATGTTGCCAAGCCAAGCACGTCCAAGGATGGAATACTGCTGCTATATCTGGGCAGGAGCTGATAAAAATAGCTTATCCTGCCTTGACAGAGTACAAAATAGACTTCGTGGCTTAGTGGGGGATGCCCTTTTCTCTACCCTGCAACCTCTCTCCCACAGAAGAGACGTTGCGAGTCTATCCTTGTTTTATCGTTATTTCCATGGCTGGTACTCGTCTGAACTACAATCTCTGGCCCCCCCTCGCCAATCTTTCACGAAAAACACCCGTCTAGCTGAATCCACTGTGAAAAATTTCCCCCACTCTATATCTGTGCCTAAATCAAAACGTGGATTCCATGAACAAAGCTTCTTTCTTAGAACTGCACGCCTGTGGAACTCTGTTCCGTCTGCCTGCTTCCCACCTGACTACAACTTGGATGTGTTCAAGTCCAACGTTCACAAATTCCTAATGAACCGCCCCCTCAAGTAAACACTTCATCAAATCTCCACACTAACGTAATGTACTTGCAATAACCCTTATCCCTGAGTGGCTTCCGGGCCTTGATAAGTGGTGACCACCGTGTAAAAAAAACAATAAATAATAATATATGATTGTTTGTGCTATGGATCAGGGACAGGGAAACAGAAAAGTCTGATTCGAAAGGTTATAGACGATGAGTCTTAATAGTTGATAATATTTTTAAAACTCTGTATTCTTGAGTGCCGTACAAATTCTTAAGTGCCACCTTCATCAAGAATTCCAAGTAAAAAGGAAATAATCTCACGTATCAGCAATCGTTTGATCCCGACTATTCTAAGATACCATCTGTTATAACGTGTCTTATAGCATTGAAGTAAATGCTTTAAAAGCGTTGTCGTTCTTAAGGTCAGCATATTCAGAAAGAAGAAACAAACATTCGAGAATTCGTAAAGAGACGTCCATTCGGTGCTTCAACCATCTTTAGAAAGTGTCTTAAAGCATGTCACGCTCGTCATCGGAAGAGAAGTTTTATTTTCGTTTTTTAAATACAGTTATTTTCGAATTGCAAATATTTCTAATATGAAAACACCTATCGAACAAAAAAGAAACAAGTGGAGCATTCATGAGTGCACAGTGATCAAGACATAGAAAAGTTTAACTTCAGCATTGCCCCCCCATTAAGCCCCCAAAGTCCTCAGGGGACGTCAAATCCTGGTGAACATGAACAAATGGTGACGTAATATGTAAATTGGAGTTCTACACAAAAAGAAAAAAAAAGAAATTACTAAGTTAATTATTTGACCCCCCCAAAAGTCCCCAAAAGTCCTCAAAGCCTTAAAATATTTAAATTTAAGTTTAGCACCACGAAACACTACTAAATAGACATACACAGAAAATTTTAGACAAATATGGTAAAATAATCCTTTAAGATGGAGTGTTTTTATTAGACTTAAAAGAGCCCCTGGGGCACACACGTAAGTTCCCGCGAAGTATAGTCAAACAAAATTATATAGAAATCAGTTAATTACAACTTTACAGAAAGTTTTATAGAAATCCAAGGCATTGATGTTGTTAATAAGCACAACGGTGTAAATTTTAGCCCGAATGGCAGCCCTAGCGGGTGGCAACCAGAATTTTCCCGGAAAATCTGTTCTGCTACCTTTTTACTCATATCATGTTTAATGATTGTGCAAAATTTACAAAAAATTCCAAGGCTTTCTTAGAACTGCACGCCTGTGGAACTCTGTTCCGTCTACAAGTCCAATGTTAACAAATTCCTAATGAACCGCCCCCTTAAGTAAACACTTAATCAAATCTCCACACTAACGTAATGTACTTGCTTGCAATAACCCTTATCCCTGAGTGGCTTCCGGGCCTTGATAAGTGGTGATCACTGTAAAAAAAAAAAAAAATTGAGAACGGTTCGGATAGACGAACGAACGAACGAACGGACAAGGGTGAATTTACAGGTTCAGCCTCCTTTTGTCGGGGGATCAAAAACAAAAAAAGAAAAACTTTTAAGATACATTCGCATTAAATTTGCTTGTGTTTTAAACGGCATATACGCGTTTTCGAGTTCTTTATTACAGAAATAAAACAATTTTGGAACGTTGTATGCACTTAACTCTTTAGATCTACAAGTATTTATTCATGTAGTTTTGTTTAGTTGTTGTCTTTTACGGCATATCAACTTTTTCTAAGTTATAAATTACTGAATTAAGTAATTTTGGGAAAAAAAAGTTTTTTATGCTTCAAATTAAATATTTATACATTGGGTTTGCTCCTATAGTTTTACAGAATATCAACCCTTTTCGAATATTTTTTTCTTCATTAAGCCCCTTTGAATATTTATTTATGGAGTTTGGTTTGTTTATTTTTGCGGAATATCAAACATTTTGTTTAATGACAGATTAGGAAATTTTGTTAAAAAAGTGTTTACACTTTAACATCCTCAAATATTTATTCTATGGAGTTTAGTTTGGTTGCTTTGTAGAAGAACATTGCTGTTTTTGTTTATGGATTTGCATAACATGATTGAGTTTTTCAAAGGGAAAGAAAGAGAAATAACACAATATTGGATGCATTTATGTCTAGGATGCTGATATTTTCAGATAGCATTTTATCTTAGCCACAAGGTATATTTAGTAAACGCGATGGCCACTATCCAGTACTTCCGTCTTTCTATCACGGTTTAGTAAAAAAAATATTTTAGTGCATATATTTTACTCTTTTTAAAATCATCTTTTATTAAAATAATTTTTTAAATAATATTTTTAAGATAATTCTTTTAGAAAATTTTTTAAAGATAATTTTTCAAAAGATAATTTTTTAAGATAATTGTTTTTAAGATAATTTTATAAAGATAATTTATTTTAAAGATAAATTTTTTTAAAGATATTTTTTAAGATCATTTTTTTAAGATATATTTTTAAGATAATTTTTTAAAGATAATATCTTTAAGGATAGTTTTTTAAACATATTTTTTTTAAAATAATTATTTTTAGATACCTTTTTTAAGATAATTATTTTTAGATAATTTTTTTAAAGATAATTAGTTTTAAGATATTTTTTTAGACAATTTTTGGGATTTTATTTTTAGTATTTTTTGTATTTCTAAAATGATCTCAATATGCCACGAATTATATGTACTAAGGTTAGATTATCAGTGTAAAAGGCACAGACCGCATGGACGTCTCTTGCGAATATTTCTATATTTGTTTCTCCTTTCTGAGTATGTTGACCTCAAGGACGACAACGCTTTCAAAGAATTTGATTCAAAGAACTAAACATTTTAAAGAGAAAACCCTATTTCGATTGCCTTTCTTATTTAAACTAGCGTCGTTTTCTTTGATATTATTCTAAGATCATTTGGGTTTGAGTGCTATATATATATGTATGTATGTACGTACGTATGCATGTATGTATGTACATACGTATGTATTGTATGTATTTATGTATGCATGTATTATGTATGTGTGTATGTATGTATGCATGTATGTATGTATGTGTGTATGTATGTAATGTTATATGTCAGGTCATGTCATATGCTACTGGTACCATGTAACCCAGTACTACCTGCTTCATGGTCGGGTCACCGGCGACTAATCTGGTTCCCCCACCAGACTTGTTTGGTGAGGAAGGCGGCTAGTCTCCCTGAAGGATTAAAAACAAGACCTTCCAAAGGGTGAATGAATTCTTTTTCTGGGTCAAAGGCCAACTAGCACCGTGTATATTTGTGTGTGTGTATATGTGTATTGGGGTGGAGAGGGCTCCTGTAAGCCGTGGTGAAGGCAACCTTTCTAGGAGAAGCAAATCTCTGATTTAAAAAACCATAAAGCGGAAGACCATTACCAGCATTAAGCTGGTCTGCAGTTTAATTTGTTGCTGGCTATCTTGCTCTTGCTTGTTGCTGGATCTCAACATTTTGAACCGAGAGAGAGACTTAGCTGTCGTACAAAGCTAAGACTCTGTAACATCATATTTGTATAGATACTCACTCAGACATTTGGCTCATGGATTTTAAATGTCTTAGCGAGTGGCACTCGTCTGACAAGACGTTGCAATCATCGCATGTGTGCATCCATGTATGTATGCATGCAGGTATGTATGCACGTTTGTATGTATGCATATGTGCATGCATTTATTATGCATGTGTGTGTATGTATGCATGTATGTATGTATTTATGTATGCATGTGTGTGTGCATCTATGTATGCATGTGTGTAGGCATATATTTTTGTATACATTAATGTATGTGTTCATGTATTATGCATGTATGCATGTATTATGCATGTGTGTATGCATGTATTATGCATGTGTCTATGTATGCATGTATGTATGCATGTATGTATGTATTTATGTATCCAGATATGTACGCATGTGTGCATGTATGTATGCGTTTATGTATGTATGCATGTATGTATGTATGCATGTAAGCATGTATGTATGTATGTCAGCATGTATATATGTATGTATGCATGTATATATGTATGTAAGCATGTATATATGTATGTAATCATGTATGTCTGTATGCATGGATGTATGTATGCATGCATGTATGTATGTGTGTATGCATGTATGTATGTATGTATGTATGTATGTATTTATGTCTACTGATGGTTTGAGAATACCTGCGATTGTTCATAGGAATAACCGTCAACCTCCAAAGGAAGTCTACTCGATGGAAATTGCTCAATTTGTATGTCATATCTGCTTCAAGATGTGCAAACCTGCGGCGGGAGTCCAGAGTCATCTTGGATGGCATGGACGATAGGATTGGGAGAACTCATTGTGACGGCGATCATCTGGAAAGATGCAGCAATCATCATGTATGCCTGTATGCGCAATCCTATCTATATATAGAGTAGAACGATTAAATTGAGGCCCTATATATATATATATATATATATATATATATATATATATATATATATATATATATATATATATATATAACGAACGTTGTGGGTGGGGGTCTGTGTTCTTGTACCTGTATGGATTCGTTCTTTATCAACTCGAATGCATTTTTATGCCCCTTTAAGTGAATGTATTCAAATTTTAATATTTTGATTGTGATCGACATCGGTAAACTGGCACAATTTTAATGCCAATAGATTGATTACTCTTGTCAAGGAGACCAACTGCGGAGCACTGGAATGAAGCTTCACTCTATGAACTGCTGGAACGGCAAAGTTTACATTGTGGCAGGGCTTTTCTTTTTGTTAACTATGATTATTATTATTATTATTAGTAGTAGTAGTAGTAGTATTGTTGTTGTTGTTGTTGTTGTTGTTGTTGTCTTACAAGGAGCTTTAACAGAGGTCAATGAAACTAACCTGTGCTGCCCCTGGATGCTGACTAACAACAAGCCTTACCATGTTCCACTCCTTTCGATAACATTTGCAAATGAATTTACGTTATTGCAACAGCCGCTTACCGTTGATTTCTCGCTGGCATCGGCCGTAGATCTCCACTGGAATTTTAGTGGTAATAAGCCTCCCCAAAAGTCCTAATTCGCTTGGCACTCGTCCAACGAAAGTCTGGGTTGTGCTCTCTCTCTCTCTCTCTCTCTCTCTCTCTCTCTCTCTCTCTCTCTCTCTCTCTCTCTTGACTGTTTTAGGTTATTAGGTATCGCTCCTTCTTTGAGAGGTGGGGCCGTGATTAGCGAGGAGACGGGATGGGGGAGGAATTTGCGAACTTATAGATCTGCAGTTTTAATGTTCTTGGTTCCATGTAAGGCTTCTTCTATGTTTTGCCTCTGTAGCAGTTTGTCTGGCATGTGGTCCATGTGTATTACTCTCCGAATTCAAGGGTTTTTCTTAATATTTCACCTGTTTTTATTATCATTAGTCGTTGTATCTTTCCAGTTATTACTCTGATTCAAATTTCTCCCATTATTTATTTCATAGTTTTTTCGGAATTGTTCCTAGTGCTCCTACTGTTATATTTATAATCCCTATTTTCTTCATCAGCTAGATCCCTTTCAGCTCTCTGGCTAGCTCTATGTATTTGCTTCGATTTTACTTTTCTTTGATATTCACTCTGTGGTCAGCTGGAACAGCAAAGTCTATGATTTGGCAGGACTTTTCTTTCTTGATTATTACGACATCTGGTCTTCTTACTTGGATGGGCTTATTATTATTATTATTATTATTATTATTATTATTATTATTATTATTATTATTCAATTAACTTCACAGTGTTGTTATGTTTTACACCGTTTTTTGTTTCCCTCCAGATAGGGTTCTTACACCAATATAAGTGAGGATAGTCAAAGACTTAATTAGACGGAAAACACCTGGCGTACGATGTTTTCTGGTCCAAGCAGAACTGATTTCTGGAGTGACGTGATATTCAAGGAGTACATTATTATTATTGGCTTGCAAAGAGCTTTCACGCAGGTCATACAGATATCTTTCCTTGAGAACAGCCTGTGGTGATCCTTGGAAGCTGGGTGATAACAAGTCACCCTAGATTTCCAGAACGTCCCGCCTCCTTCGATAACATTTGCAAATGAGTTTGCGTTATCGCAGAAGCCGCTTACCATTGACTTCTCGCTAGCAGCAACTATTGGTCTTTACTGGAGTTTGATGGCCAATGAACCTCCCCAAGGTATCAGATTTCTTGGCATTTATCCAGCGGAGGTCTAGTCAGCACTCTTTCCTTGGTCTTTCCATCCTCCTTGGACATTCTCGACTAATTGGCATCATTCTTGTTGGGTGATTGGGTAGTGAGAGAAGTGATAGAGAACTTTTATTCTTAGCGGTGTTATAAAAATTGATGCAGAGCGTCCCTTTTTGACATATGTAATGGTTCCTTGTTATCTCAGAGCACTTTTCAGATATGGGTTGATAATTCGTATTATTTGATTTGTTTGGACTACTGTTCGCATCCGCAGTGACCTGAAAAACATACTAATTCGATTCTAAAATGACATTCTTCTCTAAGTTTACACTATTGCTGACGGAACGAAAACATGCACGGTTTAAATACAGGATGTACTTAAAAATTTAGTGCAGATTCACGAGCTTGGATGTTACATCGACCGAAAAATAATAAAAATTACATTTAAGGTGTGGACAGCAGTAGAAATAATTAAATACTCGCGGGACATGTGGAAATTCCACAAGAGACTCATTCATATGCAATATATTGATGTTGGAATTCTGCAGAGGTCCTGTGTAATTGGAGACGCTCTGATAATATAGTATATCTTTAGTTTAAACTGCAGAGGTATTTATCTAAGCTGGTAGGGACGCTCGGCGTAGTCCGGTCGTAAAGTACGCTTAAATATGATATTTTCATTTTTTGCAAATTTCGTATATATTATTATACAGTTAATGTTCAATCGATTTTTATATATTATAAAGTTGAGATTTCAATATATATATATATATATATATATACATACATATATATACATATATATATATATATATATATATATATATATATTATAAGGTAAAATTAAAAGCCAAGAACAATGCGAGATTTTTTTTTTATATAGAGTAAAATTAAATGCAAACAAAAGAAATAAAGTTCTTTTTTTTTGTTGTTTGTTTTTTCTTTTTCACACAAATTTTAACTCTAAACAACAGTAATTTTTTTTCTGTTGTATTCAATGGTGATATAAATCTCAATATATTTCAGACTTATTAGTCCATTTTCAAGAGAAGACAGCGGAAGAGTGTTCAAAATTGGAAAAGTAGCCGCCGAGTTTGCCACGTGATACCGCGAAATATAGAACAAAAAATGACGTTAGGAGAACGTTAAAATAAATCGGTTGATGTTTGAAATACTTGTTGCGTTTGTGAATCAAGGTAGATGACTATTCAAGCAAGGTTTTTTTTTTTTAAATTATTGTTTTTCTTATGTTTTAAACTTATATTATAAAAGCGGAGCTCAATTCCAGTCTATTGTTTAGTGTGGGAGTATTTTTTGAAATAATTAAAGATTCGAGGATACGAAGTTGACCTACGTTTCTTGAAGAAGCAAGAATGTTGATGTGAAAATCTGGTTCTGAATTAATGCAAGTGCGAATATGTTTATAGAACGACGAAGCAGTAGTGTTTAAGTGCTCTTTAATGCGGTGATGAAGCAATCTGGTAGTGCTTCCGATGTAAGATGCACTGCATTTAGCGCATTGTAGGTCGTAAACAACGTGGTTCTTAAAGCATAAACCTGTGTGTGATATTGGGCAATTAGAGAGTGAACAAGGGGAAGGTGTATGCGATGGATGTTTTCGGTTGAGCTGTTGTCTTAAAGTAGATCCAGTGTGGATGAGTTGAATGTTGAGCCCCTCGCTGCGGATGGCTTTTCGGATTGAAGATGAGATTTTGTCACTGAGGAAGGGTAGTTTTAGAAAACAATTGTTAGAGAAGGGTCGGGTGTTGCGTTTTTTCTTTTTAAGTGAGGATAGGATCGTATTAGGGTAGCCGTTTAGTGAGAGGGTCTGTAGGAAATTGTTAGTGTGTGTATGTTTGTCGGAGATGTTAGTGCATTTGTCTTGTATGCGTGAGATATATATATGTGAGATAAGACACTGATAGAATTCAGCTGAAGAATCCTGAAGTAATACTTCGAAGGAGATCCTAGCCAAAAAGGAAAAGCTCAATATTTAAGAATAGAGCAATATATTCAACAATTGAACCATTGTTGAAAATCCATGGATTAAGGAAATTAAAATAACCCTTTCAATATATTCCTTTGTCAAACAATAAATTCTTAAATCGAATATATGTCTCTATATGTTGTTTTTTTTTTCAGAATTTAAAATTAAAATTCGAAACTTACACATTCGGCCACTGTTAATCGTGTGAAATACCGTTGAAATTAAACATTTTATTTTTAATTGGTTTTGACGTCAATCAGAGTAATCTAATCATTATATGATGATCCATAAGAGCTAAGTTCACCGACTTACTTTCACTGAAAGTACTCAACGATAAGAAACGAGTTTCTTACAGGGCCTGACATAATTATTTAATACACTACTACTACTACTACTACTACTATTATTATTACTACTACTAATACTACTAATATATATATATATATATATATATATATATATATAACTTTAGTTCCTTCACAATAATTGAAACCGAAACCAAAACTTATGAAGAATTCTTGGTAAAATTATTTATTAAAACAATAGATGGTTGAAGTGCCATCACCTATAATTGAAACCGAAATCAAAATTTATGAAAAATTTTTGGTAAAATTTATTACAAGAAATGAAATCCATAACAATTAAACGACAGTCACACGGATCTAAGCGTGGCACAAGGAATAAATAACATACACGTAGCAATATACAATAGGTAAAAATAAATTTGTGGATTTTCCGCAGGTGTTGCAAGTTATGTATGTATGTATGTATGCATGTATGTATGCATGTATGTATCATGTTTGTCAGGTCATGTCATGTGCTACTGGTACCATGTAACCCAGTACTACCTGCCTCATGGTCGGGTCACCGGCGACTAAACTGGTTCCCCCACCAGACTTGTTTGGTGAGGAGGGCGGCTAGTCTCCCTGAAGGATTAAAAACAAGACCTT
>NC_136517.1:90242498-90252498 GCF_053919585.1 Euprymna scolopes | reverse complement strand
ATTCAAGTCCAACGTAAACAAGTTCTTGATGAGCCGTTCCACTTAAGTTAACAAATTTACCGAATTTCTATTACTATCGATTACTATATTGTCCAATTGACTACTGTATACTCTTAAGCCTTATCCTCGAGTGGCGGCTGGGTCTTGGTAAGTTGTGACGCTCATGTAAAAAAACAGTGACTTAGTTCACAATGCATTGTAGGCTACGTTGCACTGTAGAGTACCTGCTGTTGATTTTATAATTTGTTTTTACATATTATAGCTTGCATTGAAGTTTCAAATGCAAAAGTCAAGTATCATACTTCAATTGTGCTCTAAGCTGAAACATTCATTTCGAACGAGTCCCTATCATATCGAAGCACGTACTGTTGATTTTATATGACTGGCTTAACTGGTTGTGCGGTTATAATGACGTTAATTTAAATTTAAAATGAAAAAAGTAATGCATCATTGTTAAATTTTGATTAAAACAGAAATAGCAATTGTGAACGCGCCTTTGTTATATTAAAGAACTACTGTTAATTTTATATATTGAGCCTTTCAACCTGTGTGGGAATGAAACTCTTCAAATGGACCTGTGATGTTAGGCTGTGTAAGGTGTTACCTTTAGCCAAAAACACCGGTTCACTATTTCATCGGATTATTTCGATTAACAATACTTATCGAAGGCATTCCGATACAGAACCTATCTAATAACGCTACCGAACACATAAAGTATCTTTGCGTAAAAATTTATAAAAATCGTTTCCGGCGTTTTCAAGTCTATGAGAAATCAAATCTCTGACGCACACAGACACACATACAGCAATAGCAACAAATGACGGTTCTGCCACACAGAAGAAGAGAGCGTGAGCCACCTGGCACCCAGTTGTAAAGTCCTGTTGGGGGACGGCTATTATACAATGCGACACAATGGAGTGTGTCGGTATCTCCACTGGAAAATCTGTAGAAACCTGAATATCCCATGTAATAGCAAATCCTGGGAACATGTTTACCAGAAAGAACAGTTGGAAATAAGTTATACACCATCCACTATGACTACGAAATTCCCACAGCTGCCTACCTAGAAAATGGGGATATTAAGCCTAACATAGTGATTTAGGACAAGAAGGAGAAAGTAGCAACCCTAGTTGAAGTAAGCGTCCCTAATGATGCTGGCCTTAACAGAGCAGAAAGCGAGAAAATAACAAAATACCAAGGACTTATGCACGACATGAAAAGAAACCTGAATCTTAAGAAAGTATCAATCATGCCAGTCATTATAGGAGCAACAAAAACAAATTTCAAATATTATCTGGCGAATATACCCGGTGAACCAAGTGCAAAAGAAATACAAAAAAAATGCACTTAAAGGGACGGTTAGAATCTTAAAAAGATCTCCCGGTTGGAGTAACTAAACTAATGGGAGAATGTTAAGCATCCGGTTGAATGCCCATCCCCAGGAAAAAACAAAGCGATAAGAAAATTAAAACAAGAGAGAAACAAAGTTACTTTCATGCAGTGTAACCCTGATATAAGAGATCATTATTCGGACACACGTGGCTCTCTTATATCAGGGTTAAACATATCTAGGGTTCTTATATTCGGTTACATTGTACATTAACACATGCTCTAATTTGGGAAAGAGAAAACATCTCTTATATCCGTTTTTCTTATATTAGGGGTTCTTATATCCGGGTTACACTGTATAAGAGAAGAGATAAGGATAATATATTGGGATTTGCGTTTGCACCAGCTGCCAAAAATACGCACTACATTAATATACAAGAGTTGAAAGATACGTCTGTGGATTTTCCACAGGTCACGCTAGTTTTTTTTATTATTATAATTGTGTTTTTCGATGTTGTTTAGGGTGTTTTTACAATTCATGTAAACAATCATTTTTTTAAGCTTTGTTTTGTTTCCTTGACCTTTGAGAGCATTTTTTCTTTTTGTATAAATATTATTCTCATTATTTCTTTGTTGTGGCAATCGCCATTTCAATTGTTTTGCGGATCGTATTTGGCATTACCAAAAAGTGAGACGTGCAAGGGAGCCTTTGAATTACCATTTTTTCGGAACGAGGCCAAGAATTCGCCCCTATTCGTCTTTACCGTCTTCGCGTGTGCTCCAAACAATAAAAGCGCTACGCCGTTCGGCCCATCTGATCGATCGACCGGTTGCTTCTTGGAATGGTTTATTCAAATACCAACTCTGTTGGCCATTCAGTAGATTGGCACGTTTTGACTCCATTTTTGTAAGAGGCACCGGGAAGTCTTTCTCTCCAGCCATTCGGAAGAGTCTTTGAATCAAACGGTTTAGAATCTGACTTGGTTGGAAACCAGCAGCGTTCGCGCTTTCTCTGTATTTAAAACATGTCGGAGAAAGAAAATTATATATATAAAAAAAAGGATGAAGGCAAGGATGAGGGTAGTAGGAGGCAGGAAAATAGGATGGAAAAGAATGATGAAGAGAATAAAGAAGGGAAAAAGGGAAGGAGAGTAATATATGGAAAGCCAGAAGTTGAAAGTGAATAATAGAAAAAGAGGATGAAAAAAGGTAGAACTCGATTTATTGGATTATGAGAAACGTCGACGCTTTCTCCGCATTTACAATAAATTTAGGGAAAAAGAATGCAGTTTGGGTTGCGCCATATCAAGCCATTTTGATTGCTCTTATATATATATATACTTATATATATATATATATATATATATATATATATATATATATATATATATATTTACATGTGTCAGGTCATGTCATATGCTACTGGTACCATGTAACCCAGTACTACCTGCCTCATGGTCGGGTCACCGGCGACTAAACTGGTTCCCCCACCAGACTTGTTTGGTGAGGAGGGCGTCTAGTCTCCCTGAAGGATTAAAAACAAGACCTTCCAAAGGGCGAATGAACTCTTTTTCTGGGTCAACGGCCAACTAGCACCGTGTATATTTGTGTGTGTGTGTGTGTATATGTGTATTGGGGTGGAGAGGGCTCCCGTAAGCCGTGGTGAAGGCAACCTTTCTAGGAGAAGCACATCTCTGATTTAAAAAACCATAAAGCGGGAGACCAGTCTGCAGTTTAATTTGTTGCTGGCTATCTTGCTCTTGCTTGTTGCTGGATCTCAACATTTTGAACCGAGAGAGAGACTTAGCTGTCGTACAAAGCTAAGACTCTGTAACATCATCTTTGTATAGATACTCCCTCAGGCATTTGGGCTCATGGATTTTAAATGTCTGAGGGAGTGGCACTCGTCTGACAAGACGTTGCAATCATCATATATGTATATACTAGCAAAACTACCCCCCGTTGACTGGGTTAAGAAACAGCCTACAGAAAATGGACTAGTTTATAAAAAGGAAGGGTTGTAAGGAGATAGCTTCGAATTTGGGGGTATCAAAACCAAAGCAAAATATGATGAAAGTAAAAATAAAATAGATAAACCTCATAATTGATTATACCATACCTGTTCACACTGAAAGACTTATCACAATATTCTGTGGATCTATATTAAAAAAACTTGTTAAACTTTGTGACATATTTCCATTCTAAGGAGGCCAGGCGCGAAAGAACACCCCATAATTTTATTATACCATATTTCTTCAAACTGAAACGTAATTATCAAAGTATACTTACGCAGATAGATATGAAAAGTCTTTATTAGAGTTTGTGCCTATTTCCATTCCATGGAGGTCAGGCGCGAGCGCAGACCCCACAATTTTAATATACCATCCTTATTTAAGTTAAAACATACTTATCAAAGTATTATTATGTACATCTATATCAAAAACACTTGTAAACGTTTTTTTTAATTTTTAAATTTGTTATTTTCATACTTTGTGGACCAGGCGCGAACGCAAACCCTACAATTTTAATGAACCACCGTTCTGCCAGATACAAACCTACCCATTCCTGTGCCTCGATACATATTCTATCATTATATATAATCAGTTTTCTTTAAATAGTCAACCACATAGTCGTGACCAGACACACACACATATAATGTATATATATATATATATATATGTGTGTGTGTGTGTGTGTCTGTGTGTGTGAATAATATAAAGCTGACTGTTTGTATGTGTGTGTGTGTATTTATTAAAAATCCATGGATGAAGGAAATCAACCTAAGCCCTTCTATATATTCCGTGCCCCAAACAATAAATTCTTCATTCGAATATATGTGGCTATATGTTATTTTTTTTCAGAATTCAAATACAACCACTTAACTTAGTAAAAAAAATAATTATATATATATATATATATATATATATATATATTGTTTTAACAAAATCAACGCATCAAGAAATAGATTGATAGCAAAAAATAGTGTATTCCATCGTTAGTTACAATTGTTTCGAGACTATTCGGACAAATTCAAACATTATGCCGTTGGAAAATTTTCACAAGAACGGCCGGTCGTCAGGCGTATTGAATAAAAGTTAGTTTTATAATGAACAGCATGAAGTCCTTATATGGAAAAAAAAAAACTGGGAAAATATTTGCCCTACATCTCATCCTTCCAATTTTTTTAAAGTGATTTACTTACTTTCGTATTTCTATTAGAAAAATCAATCAATAATAACCTATGTTCACTTAATATGTTTTACTAATACTATTCATTAATTTCTTAAATTAAATTCCTTTATTTATTTATTTAATTTTATTTAATATTTTATCCTGAGTAATCAACAGGTCTTCAGCTTTATTGTTTCGATTCTATATAAGTTTCGTATGTGGAATATGTTTTGCTTATTTATAAAAAAACTATCGGCTAACCTATTTGTGTAATTACAAAAAGCGGTTTGTGTTTAAAACTTAATCCATAAGGAAAAATAAAGGTTCTACATTACTCTATATTCAATGCAATCTCATTCTTCATTTAAAATTAAGGATCTAAATTTTTTTATTTTTTTATTTTCTTTCGTTCCTTCATCTTAAGATTTACGAATAATGGATATGTTAGACGTTGAAAGGGAGTTAACTCTGTACGTTTTAATTTTTAAAAGTCTTGTTGAATTATAAGTTACGAAAATCCTAATAAGTATTCATAACGTTGATAGGGTAATTACTCAATACGTTCGATATTTTTTAGATTTTTGCAGAGTTCTAAGTTTTCCCAATTCCTAATAGGCATTTATGATTTATTTATTAACTAGCGAGGGGAACCCGGCGTTGCACGGCTGTTTGGAGGTGTGTGTGGAAACTCAGGGGGTGAAGATGGAGGTAAAAAAAGTAAGTATGAGGATCGAACCCGAACCGTTGAGGCAAAGTTGTAAATTAAAGTGTGAAAAAAAACGTGCGACGTTAACCATTGGGCCACCGCGAGATGCTATGGTAACACGTTTGAATTTATTTAATTACTTGGATTTGGCAGGTGCCCGTTTTAATGACTTAATGATGTCAAGTTTGATTGCAGGATAGTATTTCATTTACTGCGGGAACGCTTCCCAGGATGTTATAGAAAAAAGACTAACCCACATGCGGCGAGCGACAAATGTTGAATATTTATCTTCCCGAAATCGAGCAAATTAAATAGACAGGCGAGCTTCGTTGTTAACTGTGAGATATTACGATTTATATGTGACTAGCGAGGGGTTATGTGATATAAAATGTTTTCAAAAGTTGTGAACCGACCGACCGCTTCTCTGAAGGAAGCCTTTTGTAGACATACAGAAACAGCAAAAACACACATACATACATACATACATACATACATACATACATACATTTTCGCTTTTATATTTATAGATTACTCAATTACCAATTAAATCACTTTATAATGCATATCTAAATCGTGATACTCATTTTATTATCAAAGATTTAACTATGTTTGCCATCCAGCCATAATTTTCTGAGCTTATATATGGCTTTAATTCAAGTAATATCAATTAAGGAATTAAATTCTTATGATAATTATCTAATAATACATACATAATAAGAACTCTAATAAATATATTATTTAGCTCTATGTACATTTTACTCGAATAGAAGTGGAGGTTTTTGTCTTTTGATTTTTTGGTGTTTGGTTTTTGGTTTTTGGATGTAGTCGTTCAGAACAAGAATATTATTTAATAAGCTAGGGGTTTTCAAGTTCTTTTGATCTGAAAACAGTATCAATTAATCCCCATTCTTTGATTACTAATATTGTTTTATTTATTTATATTGCTAATCTTTGTTAAGCTATTTTATTGATCTAAAAATATTTAATCTGTTTTACCATCAATATAACAAAAATTGTGTTCCTAGTTTTGAAACAATATTGCTAATGTTTGTTAAGCTTTTTTAAAGATCTAAATTTCTTATCCAATAATCCATTGTCTTTATTTTTATTAATGTGTTGCTTTCTAAATTTGAATCATTTATCACATCGTATTTACTCCATTATTAGCTATTTAACTCTGGCCTTACAACCAAGAGCCTTTCTTATCACAAGAACCTTTTTTTCCTCGGCTATGTTTTAGACGTGATAGTAAAAACCTATTCCTATGAAGACATCTTTGTATAGCATCCAGCCTTTTATTTCATATATCTTCTTTAGAATTCATTATGTAGAATCTTCCAGTAAACACATATGGCATCTTTTTGATTTACCTATACTTCCTACCCTTATCTACTATTGACCATTTCAATTCGAAATCTTTTTTTGTTTTATAAAGTTCCCTGACCCAATCACCTAATGCAGTTGTATTCCTCTTTTTATTTCTAATGTGTATTCTTGTACTATCCCCCTTCTATCATTAATCCCTTCTCTATTAGTTTAATTCCCCGGTTCATTTTTGAAGGATACAAGATGGTTTCTGAATCTTTCTTTAAAGACACGCCTTATCTTATATTATTATAGCTTCTTAATATTCTCAGCCTTAATCTCACATTTGTACACTATTTCTGAGTTTAAGCATTTGTCACCCAACGGATAATTGCCGGGTATTCTGCAATTACAGTTTCTCTCGAAAATACATTCATCCAATACTGACTTATTATTATTCTTTAGTTTTCTTATTTTCCTGTTATTAGAGCTTATTATATTGCCCAAGTTGGCAAAGGTGGAGAAAGATAGTTTTACTGAGTTCCTATGAATTATTTTGCTTAATTCATTCTCAGGTGGGAAATGTTTATCAATTATTCTGTAAAATTTCTTTATGAATATTGTTTTAGATATGCTCGCTAAACGGCGGATTAAACCACACCTATTTATTGCATCTATTTCTCTTATTCCTAGTACACACCTCATCATTACCTGTTTCACTGTTATTATTATTTTCCCTGTTTTCATTCCCTTGATCCTTATTATTGTATCCATTATTAATATAAGGTTTCTTTCTTGCTCCCATGGCCATGTTGTACGATATTGTACAGTTAGATTTATTATTCCTACTGTTTGCGCTCTACCTGTATTTTATTTCCTCATGGTATCCCAATCCGAGAAGAGGTTCATTGTAATAAGCTTTGTTTTTATCAAAAAGACTCTCATTCTTTGATAACTCAGATATTCTTTTTAGAAATATTGGGGATGTCCGCCTTCTTCATGTACTTAGGATGATTCGATTGATAATCAATGTAGAATATTTTTGGTAAGGTCTGTGATACGCTTCATATATGTTATCATTTAGATTGAGAGTAACGTCTAGAAAGTTTACTTTTTGTAATAGCTGTCTATTGTTATTTCTAATCCCCTTTCATTAAAAAAATTCTGATATTTTTCCTAGTTTTTTCAGTAATTCGATGGCTGGAATTAACTATAAATAGTGCGTCATCCCTATATACCCCCCATTAAAACCAGGTATTTTTCTGTTTATCTCCTTTAGTAAGTAGAAGCCTAACAAGTCAGTAAACTACAGTCTTGGGGACCCATTGTGATGTCAAAATGGCCTCTATATCTTTTCTTGTCCATAGCTCATCGTTATATGGGATTTAGCTTTTTCTAGCTATTTTTATAATTTCAATCGCCAATTTGGTCACATCCGTTTCCTTTTCAGCTAATTTAAGTGCTTTTTTAACAGGGGATATTGAAGGGTAATATGCATCCATGTCAAACATAATGAATTTACTTTTTGGATTTTTTTGGGATCCTATCGAACCATTCTATCACTTCAGAAATCCAGAGGTGATGTTTTATTTTGGATTTTAAAGTTGGTATATTTCTGTCTAGTATTTATTATTTTTTTACTGATATTACCTATGTCTGCTGCACACGACGCAATTAGTCTAACACCGGGTTTATAATTGAAGTCCGGTTATTGGTTCTTCAATAAACACAGAGATTCATTTAGTATGCAGAGTTAAGACGCTGGAAGTGGATTCGGTTTAACTAAATGTGGAATGGAAATTACTAAGCATGAAACGAAATACGAAGCATAAAACATAAAAATAATAAAAAAAAAATGATAAATTTTTATTTTTTACATTTTTATAAATAATTTTTTAAATATTTGAAATATATTCACATAGAATTATTTTATTTCAGAAAATTAATTTAAACTTTCATAGGTTACATTTCTATAAAAAAAAATAATTTTAAGAGGTTAAAAATGAGTCAAAATTGAAAAAAATAATCGTTAAACATTTTGTACATTCATCTTAGATAAATATGGCGCCAAGAATACCCTCGGAAGTTAGTAAAAAACAAGAAGCAATCTGATAGGTTCAAACAAAATCGTGGGCAGACAACCCTACCAATGTGGAGCCTGCTTATTTCTGCAGAATTTCTTACAATAGTTCAATGCAAAATATTTTAGATTGTTAATGAAAGAAGCATATATTAATATATAAATAGCAAAATGTGTGTGTGTATGTGTTTTTGTATGTGTCACAAAACTGTCGACATACACGTCGGAATGTGACCAAATCGGGTCCGAATTAAAGTCCGGTTTCCCAGATGACAGAGATCGAAAAATTGGCCAAAAAGATTAATTATTTCACCCTCAACTAGTCAGGTTTCTACAAGGAGAAGTCGCTTTTTTTAGTCGGTATTTTCTTAAGCAATTGTTACCGTTGGATTGACTGCTCTTAATCTCAACGCTCGCTACTTCCGGTTTTGCGATGGAGTCATCAGCTAAGACATTAGGGTTTTTTCACCTTCTTTTCTTACTTCGCCTTCCTGCCTACTACCACTTTCTTTTTAACACCTCTCTCCACCCGGGCTACCTAACCCTAACCCTAACCCTAACCCTAATCCTACCTGCTTGGTAATGCCCTCATTCTATCTGTTCAAACACATATTAATTTAATACCCCCCAAAAGGCTGATGTGCCGTAAAGTGACTATTTGACAAAAAATAAGCAGACACCCTTCATTTCCTCCCCCACCCAACATATTCCCTGATACCAAATTCCATCGTAAACATAACCCTAACCACTTAATACAGTACGAGTGGCTGAAAACTTTGTTCTTTTACAAATACAATTTAAAAGGCATTTTACATACTAATACGTCACTAAATCAGTAATAAACATTGAAAAATATATTTTTCATACATACACACCGCCGCTCAAACACGACCACACACACACACACACTCACACACACACACACACACTCATACCCACATATTTTAGATAGATAGATAGATAGATATAATGACAGTGATCGCTGTGTAATCCCTCTCCCTGTTTTACAAGTATTTCAATGGTCGACCTACAGGCATCTGTACCCCCTCGACGTAAATACACCCGAAAAACCCGACCAGCAGCAAAATCCCACCCTTACACAGTAGAAACCCCCAGGTGCTAGAAAGTCCTCTACTCTAATAGAACTATTAGGCTTTGGAATTCCCTTCCGGGTCCCTGCTTCCCCAACTATACCGACATGCAAAAGTTCCAATGTAATGTAAAGAACCATCTTGCTGCTCAACTCCCTGCATAGTATTCCTGTAATTTATGTCCCAAATGGTAGTCCTCTGCATCAAAGTCGCACTGTGCCTTGTTTGGGGTGAAAATACAATAAAAAATACGCTTATCGGTGTGTGTGTGTATGTGTGTGTGTGTGTTCTAGTATAGAAGTATTAATAAAAACGTTT
>NC_136517.1:90212498-90237498 GCF_053919585.1 Euprymna scolopes | reverse complement strand
AGCTTCGTCAGACTTTTACAGAAATGTTTGTTGTTTCATTCTGTGTTACTTCTGTTGCAGTTTCTATATATCCGGCTTGCATCTGTGGATCACGTGTGTTTGTCTCTGCATCCAAGTGTTTGTCTTAATATTCCATCCGTTTTCATTATTGTTATTCATTGTATTTCTGTAAAAGTCTGACGAAGCTACATGACGGTCAAAAAACGGCCGTGTAGCTGAAACAATAATGTAACTTAACAGAAAAATACGGTAATAAAAAATAAAACGCATATATATATATATATATATATATATATATATATATATATATATATATATATATATATGGATGACTATAATAACAAATACGGTAATAAAAATAAAACGTATATATATATATATATAAATTAAAAAAAAATTAAATGTATATATATTTATAAATATTTTTTAATATATATATATATATATATATATATATATATATGTATATTTAATTTCCAATAAATGAAAATGTAAAGCTACAAAATACTAATCATAGTGGAGGTGATAAGTATGCACATGGATTAATCCTCATCTTATAAATACAAGACTGGCAAATTAAAAAAATATATCCATTTTGAATTTTGTAACAGATGAATCTCACAGGTAAGAAATTCATTTTTATAACATGAATAGTTAGATAAATTAATTACGCTTTTTGAAGTGGGCAAAGTGTGCGGTGTCTACGGTTGCATTTATCTTGTTCGTTATTAGTTTTTTTTATTTCTAGTATATTTGTTATTGTCCGGAGTTGGTTTATTATTATTATTATTATTATTATTATTATTATTATTTCTGCTAGTGTTAGTTTTATTTTTGTCATGGTGTCTACTTTTTCGTTGTTTATTTTGTTGTTGTTTACACTGTTTTTATTTAATATTTTGTTTATATGTGCTTTAACTATCATCTCTAAATTTTCGCAGCAGCTGTAGGATAACTTTAGGGTATTTTTATTGAACATTTTGTGTAAGGTGTTGGTTGCAACCAATCCTCTTCACAAAATTTTCAATAAAACACCGTATGAAAACAAAGCTAGCAAATAAATACTGGGAACTCAAGGAAAGCGGTCGTTCGCCGGCAGTTGAATGGAAAATAGTAAGACAAGCAAACACCTGTAGGGACCTAGACGACACATGTAGATTATGCCTCCATGAAAAATTTGCTATCCTGTACTTTAAAGAACCCCAACATCTTTTAAACTGTAGGAGAGAAATAGCGAACAACTCTGTTCATAGGATAAAATTTACTCTAGGATAGAGATATAAAATAACTTTAAAACCAACAAAACAATAGATAATAAACAAATAAATAAATAAAATAAATAAACATGCATATACAAAATCTATCATATATATATATATATATATATATATATATATATATATATATATATATATATAAAACTAACATAAAAAAACTTAACCTAGATTTAAAACAGGTCGACACACTAAATAGAACACACACTAAATAGAACACACACAAAGAATCAGGTCAACCAGAGGTCAAATGGGCCTTTGTCCTATAAGTACATGTCCATTGGCTTATAGGAAGGGCGCGATAGATACTAGAAAGATGATTCGATAACTAAAATCTCAATGGAAGGTGCGTATATAAAAACGACAGACAACCACAAAATTCGCGCATAAGCCTGAAGAATCCTAGAGTGGATGAAACGCGGAATATTCAGTGTAGCTTAATCGCCATATATATTTTATGAATTACTATATATATATATATATATATATATATATATATATATATATATATATATACAACAGTGGGCGCGATTTTGCCAGTTGCAAAATGTGCTTGAATGTATGATATATTTTAATTGGTGACGATTTCATATTTCTGACTGTAGAGCCAATTCTTTTTTAATTATAATATTTTACCAAACATATAGTAGTGACCGCCTGACGTGGGTCGATGGAAAAATACGTTTGAATATGTTTTAATCTTTGAAGCTTTTCGAATTAATTATTATAGATACAATACTTTATTCATTATTATATTGTACCAGATGAATAGTAGTGATTTTAAAATAATAAATCAATATAATCTCGTTATTGACGACAGAGTGTAGTTTGTGTTCGTGTTTTGTTTTATATGAACATGTATTATTTTAAGGTTTTTTTTTTGTTTTGTTTAAATAAAAATATTTTTTTAAAATTATTTTTATTTCAATTTTAGTCAATAGAAAAAGTATCTTCGTTTCTGCGACGTTGAACTGTACCGAACACTACTAACACACACGCACACACAAACACACACACACAAGTACACACACACAAGTACATACACACGCAAATATATATATATATATATATATATATATATATATATATATATATATATATATATATATACAGGGTGGAATAGTAGATTTGTCGCCCTAGAAAAATACATGATTCCATTTCCGTTTGTTGTTTACTAATTTTGTTGCAGACTATCTACTAGTTGGCCTGTTTAGTACAAATCCCAAGAGCGATAGGAGCATTCTATCATGTCTGTAAGTGACACAATGTTCAACGAGCGAGGTCGTGGAGGCGCTGCTGTACAATTTATACTATCTAACCATATATGCTAAGTCAGGAGAAATTACAATTCCCAAAGAAGGGTTCCAACATCTGTCCTATCGCCACAATTTTGAATCACTGTGCCTATTTTACAAGTACTTTAAATAGAATGTGCCCCGGTGATATTGTAGAACTTTTGGCTCTTTAATTTGCAAAATCACACCTCTTCACTTTTAGGCTATATTTTTTGAATTCCTACTCTATTATCTCATTTCTTTCATATACTGAAATGCAGAATTTTAAATGTAATGCGAACAGATCTCGCTGCTCAACTTCCCACGTAATTTCCTATAGACATAATCCCAAATAGTAGCCCTGACCAAGTTGCAATACACCCTGTTAGAGTGAAAAAAAAGTTTTAAAAAATCCGTTCAGTAAAAAGTATTTCCAACTCGTTCTAAGTACGGGTTATATATATTAGCCGACCACACATAGGAAGTAAGAAAGAATTAAAGTTTACTGAGAGGAGATATAAAGTGACTCCTATGAGATTTGAGACAAAACCGAAGTAGATTAACCGGCGCTACAATTCACACTTTAACCTACATTCGTCAACACGGACAAGCTGTTCTCCTTGCGCAACTAATCAAGCTCAAGGTTATTAGTGCGCAATACATCCCAGGTGAGATCTGTGCGTTTTGGGGTTACATAAGAAATGGCGCTTATTCAGCAGTAATATACGAGGGGCGATCAAAATGTAATGCCTCCTTTTTTTATCTCGCCGAATGATCACTAAATTTAATTCATAAATATCTAACGTATTTTTTTACTATCTATGCTCGTTAATAGGAGGTTACCTTTTTTTTTTTTTAAATCATCCAATTATTTAAAAGTTTACTTGTGACTGGGCTTTTCAATCGTATCATATTATGACTCCAATATCTCTCTTAGTTTTTCTATATCTATAAAAAGTGAACATTTCTATGTGTATGTCTGTCTGTCTGTGTACCTTTCCCTACAAAATAACTGTCAATTTTCGGTCTACATATTCGAGATTTGACATAAATATTATTGAAATTTGGGAAAAATCCTTTTAATCGGCTTTCGGTTAGACATTTGACGGATGAGGGGTCAAAATTCAACGATTTGACCCTTGAGATCTCTAACAAAGTCCTCTGCCAAGTCTGGGTCAAAACACTTGAAATTTTAGATATAGGTTACTTGAACATGGATCTAACTTTATAATTTGATTTGGGGCCAAAACAATTAATGTTAAAGAGTCATAATTGAATTCAAAGTTGTTGTTTTTTTTTAAATGACCTCTGTGGTCTCTACCAAAATACTAAGCCAATTTCTGGTCTAAACATTTGAACTTTTACATAAAGTGTATTCATACATAGGGCAAGCTTTTCTATGCTTTTTTTTTTGCTGAAAATTTGGCTTCCAAAATATTTTACCTTTGCCGTCTCTAGCAAACTATTAAGCCAATTTTGAGTCTAAACATTTTAAATGTTTCATAAACGGTATTTAGACACGCAACAAGCTTTTTAATCAGTTATTGGGAGAAAATTTGGCTGCAAGAGGTCAAAGTTTACAGAGTTGACCTTTGCAGACTCTACCAAACTCTTCCGCCAATTTTGGATCAAAACACTGGAAAGTTTAGATGTAAGTTACTTGGATATGTGCCAAACATTTTAATTTAATTTGAGCCCAAAACAATAAATGTTAAGGGATCCAAATTTGAGTCCAATGTTAAAACAAAAATGACCTCTGCTATCTCTACCATCTTTTCGCTATGGTAGTTAAGGAAGTCTATTATATAGAAAGGCATTACCGCACGTATTCACATTTTTTAATATATACATATGCACACAAAGTTATGAACGGTACATAGGGCCAGAATAAATCCGGGCGAAGCTGCTAGTCTCTAATATTCCCATGTATAGAGCGTTACGTTACGAACGGTTGTAAAAAAATTAATTCTGAAGCAGAAAAGATCGCTTGTTGTATTGATACTATTCCCGTATTCAGTGTTCTTCACCGTTTAATATATACATATGCACACAAAGTTATGAACGGTACATAGGGCCAGAATAAATCCGGGCGAAGCTGCTAGTCTCTAATATTCCCATGTATAGAGCGTTACGTTACGAACGGTTGTAGAAAAATTAATTCTGAAGCAGAAAAGATCGCTTGTTGTATTGATACTATTCCCGTATTCAGTGTTCTTCACCGTTTAATATATACATATGCACACAAAGTTATGAACGGTACATAGGGCCAGAATAAATCCGGGCGAAGCTGCTAGTCTCTAATATTCCCATGTATAGAGCGTTACGTTACGAACGGTTGTAAAAAAATTAATTCTGAAGCAGAAAAGATCGCTTGTTGTATTGATACTATTCCCGTCTTCAGTGTTCTTCACCGTTTAATTTGATAGTTAAGAATTCCAGTAGCTAAGACGAAGAGAGCTACCGTAAGTAAAACAGGATAGGTCGAAACTGTTGAATCTCAGGTGGTATCAGGGGTGGTGATACGTGTGTGAAATCCTGTTCAGTTAATCCCTGAGCAGGCATTTACATATGCAGTTGCATTGTGATGATTTCACTTATGCATTTATGATCTGGAATTTTCATTTATCGGCTGCAGATAATGAAAATGTGAGACTCTAAGAAAGAAATCCCTTTCCATGGACATCCATCAGAAGCAGAGATGCGCCATTGGATTCCTCCCGATTAACATACTTTGGCGCCTAGGGAATGTTAATTATGCCGATGCAGTTGATGTCAGAATATGGGTTCTTCGATTTCAGAATGGCGACAGAGATATGTTTTGCACTTTTACGACTGGAGCATCAAAGGAGCCTGGCAAAGGTGCATTAAGAATATTTTTTGTTTTTTTTTTTACAAAGAAAGTCACCACTTATCAAGGCCCGAAGGCCACTCGGGGATAAGGGTTATTGCGTATACAGTAATCAATGGGATACTATCGTAGTAATCGCTAGGAATGGACATCTGATAAAGTGTCTTACTTAAGGGGGCGGTTTATCAGAAATTTGTTTATGTTGGACTTGAAGACGTCCAAATTGTAGTCAGGTGGGAAACAGGCAAACGGAAGAGAGTTCCACAGGCGTGCACTTCTAAGAAATAAGCTTTTTTCATGGAATCTACGTTTTGATTTAGACACAGATAAAGAGTGGGGAAAATTATTGACACTGGTTTAGGTTATACGGGTGTTTTTCGTGAAAGATTGGCGAGGGGGGACCAGAGATTGGAGCTAAGAAGAGCACTTGCCATGAAAATAACGATAAAACAACGACAGGCTCGCAACGCTCCTTCTGTGGGAGAGGGGTTGCAGGGAAGAGAAAAAGGCATAGTGGTGCCAATTTAGAAATATAAATTCTTGAGTAGAAAGGACCACTCGTTTTATTATCGTATCCAAGTATCTAACTCAGCTATTTTATATCTCCACAAATCAATATCCCCATGTATACAGTGTTGTTATACTAGCGGTTGTGGAAAACGTAATTCTAAAGCAGAAAAGATCGCTCGTTGTATTGGAACCACTCCCGTCTTCCGTGGACTTCAACGTTTTCTTTGTTAGTTCAGAATTGAAGCTATTACTTTAGGAACAACCCTCGTATTTTCCTCATTTGGAATTCATTATTAGGGCTATGAAAACAGAATATTCTTATCATTTTTTGACTCTCGAGTATATATCCGACACAGTAGGACACAGTTAATAAACCAAGAACCACATCACTCTATATAAAAGCGTATAAAATATCAACGGATACAACCTCTTTTCTTTTTACAAGGTAGTCACCACTTATGAAGGCCCGGAAACCACTCAGGGATGAGAGTTATTGTACGTACAGTACATTAGTGTGGATATTTAAAGTGTCTACATAAGAGGGCGGTTCATCAGGAATTTGTTTACGTTGGACTTGAAAACATCCAAGTTGTAGTCAGGAGGGAAGCAAGCAGACGGAACAGAGTTCCACTGGCGCGCAGTTCTAAGAAAGAAGCTTTGTTCATGAAATCTACGTTTTGATTTAGGCATAGATAAAGAGTGGGGAAAGTTTTTGATAGTGGATTCAGCAAGAGGGGTGTTTTTTGTAAAAGATTGGCGAGGGGGACCAGAGATTGGAGTTCAGACGAGCACCTGTCATGGAAATAACGATAAAACAAAGATAGGCTTGCAACGTCTCTTCTGAGGGAGAGAGGTTGCAGGGAAGAGAAAGGGGCATCCCCCACTAAGCAACGAAGTTTATTTTGTACTCTGTCAGAGCAGGATAGGCTGTTTTTAGCAGCTCCTGCCCAGATATGGCAGCAGTAAAAATAATAAAAAGAAGATGCTGTTGCACTAATATCTAATAATTCAATAACTGTTGTTATTTCAATATTAACGACACATTCCTATTCCAGTAGCTACGTCGCAACGTACTGTACGCTTTCGAAAGCTACTGGTATCGCTGTCTCAGACATTCGCAAAAAAAAAAAAATAGAATGTACAGTAAAAAGAAAAGGTAAATTTCTAAAAAAGCGATTTTTTTTTGTTTTAAATTTGAATATATTATTTATTGACCTTTTCTCTTCAATTTGTGATATATAAAACTCCACGACATAAATTAATTATTTACTTTTTAATAGACATTTCAAAATGAGAGGCGTGAATTATTCGACCCCCTATCTTTCTAAGCTTATAACTCCTCGAAAAATGTAATTCAAGCCCTAATTTTTTTTTCAATTAAAGGAGCAAGGACCAAGGTTTCATTAAAAAAAAAAAAGACAAAAAGAAACAATGTGTTCTTATAAAATAAGGTTTTAAACTTCGGACTTTACAGGTAAATTTCTAAAAAAGCGATTTATATTATTTATTGACCTTTTCTCTTCAATTTGTGATATATAAAACTCCACGACATAAATTAATTATTTACTTTTTAAGAGAAAGTTGAAAATGGGTGACACTATAGCAGACGTTATGACTTCTTTTTGCCCCCCCCCCCGACAAATAGAGGGTGGGCCTGTAAATTTACCCTTGTCCGTCCGTCCGTCCGTTTGTTCACACTTTTCTTAATAACTACACCTTGGATTTTTTTAAAATTTTGCACAAACATTAAACATGATATGAGTAAAAAAAAAAAAAAGAAACAACACGGATTTTTCTCTAAAACTCTGGTTGCACCCCTGTGGCTGACTTTTGGGGTAAAATCGCTAAAATTGATACTTTTATGCTTATTAAAAGAATTGATGCCTTGGATTTTAAAAAAACTTTCTGAAAGTTGTAAATAACTGACTTCTATATAATTTTTTATTGTATATACTTCCCGATAACGCTTGGGTGTGCCCCAGGGGCCTTGTAGGGTAAATAAAACACTCTGTTGTTGAGACTATTTTACCATATGTGTCCAAAATTTTCTGTGTATGTCTATTAAGCAGTTTTGCATGGTGCTGAACTCCAATTTAAATTTGTTAAGGCCTTGGGGAGTTTTAGAACTAAATGGGAAGGGACAAATGGTGGAATTATTTCGTTTTTTGTTTCAGAACTCAAATTTACATATGTTAAGGCCTAAAACTGCACTCTTTGTTCATTTTCACCTGGATTTTACTTACTCTGACGGTTTGGGGGCTAAATGGGGGGGGAAGCTGAACTTAGTCATTTCTTACGCCTCAATCACTATGCACTCGCAGAGGACCATTCATGCTTTGTCTGTTCATAGAAATAAAAGTAAGAAAAAAGAATCACGTGTTTCAATGTGTATCGCAGCGTTTATTTGGTTGATAATGTAATTATTTAGTGTTTGCCAAATGAAAACCCGCCACACAATTAAACTTCACGTAAGGAAACAATGTGTTCTCAGTTCAACTGAGATAACGTTCGTAAATTCATCTTCATCATTTGTTTCATTTTATTATTAAAACTGAACAGTTGCCAATATGCAAATAAACACATTGCTTGGATGGTTATCAAATTAATTCTACAATGATGCAAATATTACAGCAAGTCTTATATATATATATATATATATATATATATATATATATATATATATATATATATATATATATATATAAATCACTGTGTATGTGTGTCTGTCAAGTTGTCTAATTTTCAAAATGCCGAGACACAACGTCGCAATAACGTATGACGCTGCATATAGAAGCCTGTTAAGTTCCGTAATCGATATGTTCTTTCTTATGATGTTGTGAATTACTCCTTGAACTATTTTGAAAATAATTTCTGAAGAGGACGCTTCACAGAACGTCTGAAACGCGTTAAAAACGATTTCAATGATTTAAAAACATTATTACAATGATCTAAACATAATTCTCAATGAAAAACCAAGACACGGAATAATAAAATAATGTTTAAAAAATACACATTGTTGGTGACTACACCCTTATTTAAATATACATCTTCCTTTCGTTGGAATTTCTTAACCCAATATATATATATACATATATATATATATATATATATATATATATATATATATACACATTATCCGTTCAGCCCGGCGTTGCTCGGGTTCTTTGTACTGTTCATAACTTTATGTGCACATGTATATCTATATTAAAAAGTTTGGCATGTGCAAGTAAATTCATCTAAAATTTAAATTGTTTTGACACAAAATTGGCGAAGGAGTTTGGTAGAGTCTGCAAAGATAACTATTTCAACTTTTACCTCAAAAACTGATTAGAAATACCCTTTATGTTTAATTTAAAATGTTTACACGGAAAATTGGCTGAATAGTTTTGTAGAGACCACATAGGACACATCTTTTGAACTTTGACTCCTTGCCGACACTTTCACGGCAAAAAAAAAAACGATTAACAATCTTGAATATGTCTAAATACACTTTATGTAAAATTTCCAATGTTTAGACCAAGTATTTGCTGAGTAATTTGGTAGAGACCGCAGAGGATTTTTTTTTTAAAACTGTAGCCCCAATTCTTACCCCTTACCATTTATTGTTTGGAGTTCACATCAATACCCCTTATGTCAAATCTCAAGTCTGTAGGCCGAAAATTGACAGAGAAGTTGGGTATATATTCAGAATGTAGAGAATAAATACTTATAGATCGATATATAGATAGATAGATAGATAGAGATAGATAGACAGACCTGCATACATATATGTTTAATGTATCCTCATAAAAAGTTATTTGTAATAATAAAGTAAATAAAGCTCTTTCAGACTTGACAGACTATGGATACCAGTCAGAGTGCCTGCGCATGAGATTTTTGTGGCAAGATGGCGCTCAATCTCGAATTACTCCTTTCCTGTGGGGACATTGTTGAATACCAGTGGCAAGTGGAAGGTATATATATATATATATATATATATATATATATATATATATATATATCATATTTTAAGTGCAAAATTTCTCTTTGTACCAATTTACTATGCAAGAACAGATACCACATACAAATTTCTTATGTCTAAACTATTGCCTAACATGTTATGTAACTATTGCACGTTGTTACAGACACATTTATTCATTATAATAAAATCTTACATTACATCCTACGAGTGCCACCATCATGACCGACATTATATTAAGACGAAGTAGTTCGTATTTCCCTCTACCTCAAAAGTACTCCCATCGCCACCAGTGAGGATCAGATAAGCATATACACAATATAAATATATTGCCCTGACGCCCTTATTAACTGCAGCTACCACTGATATACGTACTACAACTTTTTCACTTCCCTATTTAAAATTAAAGATCCCTCCACTTCCGGGTATTCTTATTAGCTGAAAATGTAAAAATCTGTTATTCTGGATTACACACATTCACAGTAAAAACGAACACGTCTTATCTTTAACAACATGGCCTCTACCTCTACACGAATCAATATTATTTTCTGAATATAAAACAAAAAAAAATGATAGCACTCTCATAATCATAACTCTTCGTAGTTACACCCTCACATTTTACTACACACAGAATATCGCTGCGTATTGTTGTAAAAAATATACTTTCCTATCATCGCATTTTATATGTGTACATTACCTTACCGTAACATTTACTTTTTCCTTACCAAAACGTATCAGTGATACCACGTAAGAAATACGTTGCCGAATCTTCTTTCTTAAATGTTTCCATCTGGTTTTAGCGTTGTAAGCGTCCTAGATTGCAAGAACGAATTTTAGTAGACGAGACGTGCTTTTTTTAATGTTTGGTTTCAGAGTTCTAAATTATGAGATGACATAATGAACGATTCTTAGTAAACAAGACGAACTTTCATTTTTTTAAATGTTTGTTTCTAGCGTCCAAAATTATAAGATGTCTAGATAAACCCATGTTACTAAACGAGACCGGCTTTCTTTTCCTAATGTTCGTTTCCAGCATCCAAACTGAACGAATCTTAGTAAACGAGATGAACTTCCTTTGCTTAATGTTTGGTTTCACCGTTCCAAACTATGAGGTCAATTGTTGTAAATAAGACGGCTTTATTTTATAAATGCTTAATTTCAGTGGTCTAAATGTTGAGATCTCATATTTAACGAACAAGACGAACTTTCTTTTCTTTGAGTTCGATTTCACTACTCTAAATTATGAAATGATTAAATGAACGAATTTTATTTTTTTTTATATTTGGTTTCAGCGTCCTCAATTATGACTACATGAACGAACCTTAGTAACCGAGTATAAATTTCTCTTTTTAAATGCGTGCTTTCTGCGTCTTAAACTATGAGATGACAATATGAACGAATCTTAGTAAACAAGACAAAATTTCTTTTTTTTTTAATGTTGGTTTCAACTTCCCACATTATGACATGAAAACTTGAACGAATCTCTTCCCACTCACAGGATAAGGTGTCTATTCCGACAAGCGTTCTTGATATGGAGATGTAGGAGGGTGAGGGCTCCATTCCGAAAACCGTTCTTAATATAAAGAGGTTGGAGGTGTCTGTTCCGAAAGCTATTCTTTCAAGGAGGGGCTTGGGTTTTGGCTGGCAGCAGCAACAACAACAACAACAACGACAACGACGACAGCAACAACAACAACGACAACGACAACAGCAACAAAAACAACGACAACGACAACAGCAACAACAACAACGACAGCAACAGTACTGATTGATTATAGAGCATTTTTGGAAGAGGGATACATTTTTATCTTAGATCAACCTACGTACTTTCCTTAAAATTGACGACTTCTATAAGTTTTCAGCTATACTGATTAAGAAAATCTCATTTCTATTTTCCATGGTAGTTATTCACATATAAAGTCTATATTATGCACTTTAAATCACTTGCCACCAGGTTGGTATGCACGGGCGAGGATCCAATCTTATTATATCCGACCGACACTGCCCCCCCACTAACTTCTTTTTTGTGACACAGTATTAACGCGTGGGGATTTTGAGAGCAACTATCAAGGTTAAATTTGTGGCAAATATTTTGACAGTCGCCCATACTACCAAACTGGGGTGCCTATTTCGAAAACCGTTCTTAACATGGGTATATTGCCAGTGACCATTCCGAGCCTTGGAATTCCCTAACGTTCACCCATATGGTATTTACCATGCTTAAGGTTGCTAAACTTCGGTGATCTGACGATGACCGGCGTGTCAACGTGATTAAGCGTTGTAATATTTTGTATAAATTTGCATTACTAACTTCAATAGTGCTCAATATAAAAGTAAGGCAAGGTAGTAAATATGAATATATATGGCAATACAGCTACTCAGAATGTTCCGTGTTTCAATTTCGTAAGGCATCCTCAGGCTGAAGTACATTTGAAACTGTCATTTACCTACTGAGATAAAACACGGAGACTATATATATATATATATATATATATATATATATATATGGAGAGAGAGAGAGAGAGAGAGAGAGACACACACACACACAGACAGAAAGAGAGAGAATAAATGACAACAAATTGCATTCAAAATTCGTGATGTTGATCATCTTATAATTTATTCCTTTATTTCAGTTGACTTATACAATTCTTGACACCACGAATTTTGGAATATAACTTTTTGTTATTTATCTCTATATCGCTATGTAATTAAATTGAGCTTCTTTAATAAGGATTGATATATATTATAAGAAAATATATTTCTACAGAAATATATATATATATATATATACATATATACGTGTCTGTGTCTTGTGTGACTACGCCGACAAAATTACTGCGTTTGTAAGTCTTCTTGTTGCATAATTTATTACAGCGCAGGTGTTTGTTCATTAATTATTGGAACTAATTAGATTAATGTGCCATACGCTGTCAAAACTGGCCATCCGATAATATAATGATCAGGAATTCCATTGTTTAAAAGAGACCATTATAGAATTAAATGCCTTTTACCTGTCAAGACATCAGTTTATCGATCACAGAGACGTCATCACTTTGCAAAGTCATCGCTGCACAGAGTTTTTTTTCTTATTGATGTTAAATTATTACGGCTTTATTCTAATTTCACTGTTGATCGCATTAACTGTTCATTTCAACAAAAAATATACCAGGATCGTTCAAGAAGTAATGTCTCTATTTTTTTCCGCCCGAATTGATCAGAGGTAATTGTAAAAATAAAATTTTTGTGATGAATGAATTTAAGCGTTCATGATCTGGACGTTTCAGTTTTCTGTTGCAGTTATTGACGCCGGTGAAATATTAAGAAAACAAGTGAAGCATGCGTGGTCCCTGGTAAGTGCACAATGAGCGAGGCATAAAAAATAACTAAATTAAGCATTTACCCCACCCCATTTAGCCCCCTAAATGCCCAGGGTACACTTCTGGTGAAAATGAACAAACGGTGCAGTTTTAGGATTTAACATATGTAAATTTGAGTTCTGCAACATGCAAAAAGAAAAATTATTAAGTCCATCATTTGCCGCCCCCGATTTAGCGCCCCAAATTCCACAAGGCCTTAATATATTTAAATTTGAGTTCAGCATCAGGCAAAACTACTAATTTTGGACAAATATGGTAAAATAGTCCCAAAAATGGAGTGCTTTTATTAGCCAAAAAAGCCTCTGTAGAAATCAGTCAATATGAAATATATTTATACAAACATTGATGGCTACATATGTGCATACATGTTTCTGTAATCACCCGCGTTGGGGGATTACGTCTTCAGGCCAAGAATTATCGTCGAGAACTGATATTTCAAACAAAAACATTTTCTTATTTCGTTTACAAAGTTAGAATGTAACATTGGTGGGGGTTATGAGCGGGGGAGGACAAGTGAGGTCTTTGAAGATAATAAACAACTTTTTTTATTTCCCTTTTTTTATATTCCCTTTTTTTTAAGTTTATCAATCCCATCTTTTGGTTTTTATGGCACAAGGTATTTGAGAATGTAGTATTTTTGTCTTGCGGTCTGTAAATTAAAAACATTCACATGGGCATTGAGTACTGACCGGTGCCGTTCAATCCACATACACACACACGCACACACACACACACACACACACTAGAAGCAAACATACGCTTATATCTATACTCAGGAGTGTTGTATTTTACTCACACACACTCACACTCACACACACACACACGCGCACTGAAAACAGGCCATAACTATATCGACACAGGAATAAAATTAAATTATTACCTTCAAAGACCTAACTTGTCCTCTCCCCGCTCATAACCCCCACCAATGTTACATTCTAACTTTGTAAACGAAATAAGAAAATGTTTTTGTTTGAAATATCAGTTCTCGACGATAATTCTTGGCCCGAAGACGTAATCCCACAACGCGGATGATTACAGAAACATGTATGCACATATGTAGCCATCAATGTCTGTATAAATAAATTTCATATACCTGCTCTGTTTACTCATTGAGCACTCTTTGGTAGACACATGTTGTTTAATTGGATGTACTTATAGGAAACTAAACTCTACTGGCTAAATACGAAATTAGTTAGTTACAACTTTTCAGAAAGTTTTATAAAAATCCAAGGCATCAATTTTTTTTAAGAAGCACAAAAGTGTCAATTTTAGCCATTTTTACCAGAAAGGCATCCCTAGGGGAGCAACCGGAGTTTTCCCGGAAAATCCATTACTTTTTTTTACTCATATCATGTTTAATGTTTGTGCAACATTTCAAAAAATTCCAAGGTGTAGTTATTGAGAAATGTGAGGACAGACTAACGGACGAACGGACAGGGGCGAATTTACATGTCCACCCTCGTTTTGTCGGGGGACCTATAAGCCATGTAATGAGGAAAATGATGAAATTTTGAATTGCCGGCAAAATTCCACTGAGAATAGGGGGTATTATGTAGAAAAATAAATGCTAGAGCACAAAATGGCGCTCGTTTAAATAAATTCTCTACAAATAGGAGGTTTTACTAATAATGAAAAAAATATGTTTTACTCCTGGTTGGATTCACTACTCCTCTAAGAGCCAAATACGTACTAATATGGAGGGTGCTACTCAGAGCACCATTTCCTGCTTGCACAGAATACAAAATTGACATCGAAATCTAGTGGGTGATTCCCTTTTCTCCTCGCTTTTATATTATTTACACAGGTGGAATATTACTAGTCCTCTTCTCCGTCGTCATTTTCAGGTGCTCGAATGAATGGTCAATCCTCTTTTAAACAATTCACAATGAAAACGCGATTAGCTACAAACAGCATCAATAGTTTGGCTTTACCTGATGTTGACTAATCCGTAAGTCAGAGTGGTTAGATTATTTGGAGAAAATCAATTGTACAGTGATATTTTCCTGAAGGTTGAAGGTTCAATCCTAAGCGTGGTTGGCCGAAAATACAATTGCGAATTACTTAACACCTTTATCCAGTCATGGCTGACAGAACAAGATCATGCTACCCCACCGAGAAGTAAATAAATGGGCTCTGTTTGAAATTCAATCCAGATTCCCGTGTTCGACAGAAACATTCGCGAGTTCGACAAGATACCTCACAAGAAGGCCGGTGTTCACATGGACCGAAACCTTCTGAAAAAATAATACTATGAAAATCTTAATCAGAAGAATACAAATATATTGCGAAAGATGTCCAAAATATTGCAAGAGAGAGAGAGAGAGAGAGAGAGAGAGAGAGAGAGAGAGAGAGAGAGAGAGAGAGAGAGAGAGAGAAAATAATGCATTAATAGTTTCAAATGTTGACAAAAACTATTTTCTATTTTTAAAGTTCGGATAACGCCAAAAAACAAAAAAAAATCAACAATTTCTTTTTTAAAGGAGAAAGGAAAAAGAAATTTGAAAATAAATGTTATAAACAAAAGATTTCAAAAGATAGAAAAAAAAAACCAGAAAAAAAACAACAATAAAAAAAACGAATGTTTACAAAAAAAAAAAAAATCTGGAAAGAATATAACAAAATTTAAAGATAAATGTTATCTTTCCAATTCTAAAATGTTGTTTTGTGTTCACGCAGAACTCTCGTCTGCTGAACGAGATCAACATTCCTTGCTGATACCCTTGAAAATCAAGCCGCGATGAGTGGAAAGGCAATATAAGGGTTTTCACAAACCTAGAAAACGGGGACAGAACAGAAGTGGGAAAGAACTTGTGGAGAGAGGAGGGAAAGGGAGAATTGATCTAACAGTAGAAGATGCTGACAGATTGAGAGAGACATGTAAATTGAAACTGAAAGATGAAGAAAGACGTAACACAAATATGTAAGTTACGCCCAAACGATATGACCAGAGTTGCACATTCGTTCTCAATAGTTCACCGATGTTAAGCAACGTTGATCCTGCTCAGTACGAGATGGGTGACACGTTGGAAATACAAGATGCGGCAAGCATTCAGATACAAGATTAAACCTTCTATCTTTTAGAGTCTCAGATCACATTTGCGCAAGGTGTAGTACCTGTTAGCGTATATTATTATATTCGGAAGCGTTACAATACGATGAAATGGGATTAAGGTTATGGTTAGATGGATTACCTGAGTTGTAGTGAAACCAACACATCTAAGAAAGAGCGACTCCGTTGAAAAACTAAATCATATAGAGGAGGCTCCTTGGACCTGTATTTCTAGTTGTTCATGTTTGGTTGTCGGGTTGCTGTGATCCGCGGCATATCAACCCTAAGGAATTCTCAAAAAAAAAAAAAAAAAAAGGAAAAAAATAATGCTTTAAGTTTTAAATATATACTAGCCTGGATACTCGGCGTTGCCCGGGTGCTTGTAGGTATGTGTTGAACAAAGAAAAAGTGTAGTAGGTAGGCAGGCTTTAACCCATGACGTGAAGGCGGAAAAGAAAGTGGAGGTGTGTGTAAGGATGTTAATTGAACAAACAATAAAAGGGAAACTTGCAAGGAAAAATGGTAGTGGGCAGACAGGGAGGCTCGAACCCGTACCGCGAAGTAGGAAAAGAAAGTGAAAAATAAAACAAAACAAAAAATAAATAAAAACGTGACCCATTAGCTGCTGCACCTATCGCCAAACCGGAAGTTAAATAGATTAAAAACTTGGCCTTCGGGACAAGATCAAAGTGTGGTATCTGTTCTTCAGATGCTGTACTTCAATTTCTTGTTCTCTGTCAGTGGAGGAGAAATCCTTCACGACTGAGACAATTTTTATTTTTGTTCCTTTTCTCCACATTAAAAAACGACCCTGGTGTCTAACTCTGTCCCCTGGGGAGGCATTGTAAATAGGAACACTTTCGAAACTATCGACGATAAACGTGACCCCTGCCTGTATGAAAGTGCCCAGTTGAGAGTGAAAGAATACATTTTTCTTGCCAATTTTTCGATATTTGTCGTCCGAAGGGTCGTGCTCCAAAATGATACCGATCTTGTGAAAATCCCTCGCTTCTGTCGAAAGTTTTTTCGAGGCATACATACATACATATATACATTTAAACAGATAGGTGAGATTTATATTATAGATTTACTTACAGGAGTTTCTTTGTTTTATGTTATTTATTTTAATTAGTGGATCACAAACTATTAAAGCTCGGAGACCACTCTAAAATAAATGTTAAGTGAGACAAAAGAGATGTCATGGTGAAATTTAGGGAGGACTTGGTTATCTAGGAATTTGATTTCATTAAACTTGAAGAGAGCCATGTGATAGTCAGCCGGCAAGCAGACAAACGATATTGCATTCCACAGACGCACAGCGACATATCTGTTTCAAATACATTAAATTTCTTCATATGATAAAGATGTAGGAAGCAGGAAGAGACTTCTAACATCTAGTAATTCTAGTTAAAAAGAGTATTACAATAGAAGCCTTTTTGGCATCTGGGCTACAAGTACTTGTAGCGTTCCCTTAAAAATCGAAATTTTCAACGGTCACTATCCTCTTAGTGACCACTGTACACTCATTGGTTCTTATCCTCGAGTAGACATCGGTCCTTGATAATTCGCGTTACTCTCCTTGTAGAAAACAAGGCCGATAGCAATTAGTCGCGTGCTCTCGTGTAATGAATGAATGCGTGAATGTAGGATTGACATGAAATTCTTAAAGATAAACTAAAATGACCGAAAAATGGGCTGAAATGACTTAAATAAATAAAAAAGTAAATGACTTAGAATGACTTTAATGAACTTTAGGATGAAGGGAATGACCTTAAGAATGACTTGAATGCTTAAAAAATAACTGGAATCCTTCAAAAACAACTTGAATGATATGGAGAATGACTTGGATGGCTTTCAGACTGACCGGTTGTAAAGTAGGTGATCATTTTACATTAATTTAATACAGAAAAGTGATCGCCCACTTTATATCACAATAAGTACAACATGTAGTAATAACAGATACTACACTTTGATCTTGGCCAAAAGGCCAAGAAAAGCTGTATTTATTTGCTCCTACACGGAGCAAATAAGGCACAAGGCCGATTTTTAATGTGAGGAGTGAAAGGGAAATGGGGACCAACTCCCCGGGGAGTATGGGAGCTGAATAGTGACAACTGGTATGAAGGGTTGCCCCTACATTGACCAAGGTGGTATTTATTTGCTCCTCCACCGAGCAAATTAGGCACAAGGCCGATTTTTAATGTGAGGAGTGAAGGGGAAATGGAGACCAACTCCCCGAGGAGTAGAGGAGCTGGATATAACAACTGGTATGAAGGGTTGCCCCTACATTAACCAAGGTCTTATATGTGAGGTCGCCCCCACATATGGTCTTTGCTGCAGTATCTGCCGGAACAGATGGTATTTATTTGCTTCCCCACCGAGCAAATTAGGCACAAGGCCGATTTTTAATGTGAGGAGTGAAGGGGAAATGGGGACCAACTCCCCGGGAGGTAGGGGAGTTGGATAATGACAATTGGTATGAAGGGTTGCCCCTACATTGACCAAGGTCTTATATGTGGGGTCGCCCCCACATATGGTCTTTGCTTGCAGTATCTGCCGGAACAGATGGTGTTTATTTGCTCCCCCACCGAGCAAATTAGGCAGAAGGCCGATTTTTAATGTGAGGAGTGAAAGGAGGGGGAAGGGAAAAAGGGGACCAGCTCCCGAGAGGTGGGAAATGGGAGCTGGTTAATGGTCAGGCATGTGGGGTTGCCCCCACATCTGGTCTTTGCTAGTCATAGCTAGTCATAGCTAGTCATAGCTTGCAGTATCTGCCGGAACAGATGGTATTTATTTGCTCCCCCACCGAGCAAATTAGGCACAAGGCCGATTTTTAATGTGAGGAGTGAAGGGAGGGGGAAGGGGAAAAGGGGACCAGCTCCCGAGAGGTAGGAAATGGGAGCTGGTTAAAGGTCAGACATGTGGGGTTGCCCCCACATCTGGTCTTTGCTAGTCATAGCTAGTCATAGCTTGCAGCATCTGCCGGAACAGATGGTATTTATTTGCTCCCCCACCGAGCAAATTAGGCACAAGGCCAATTTTTAATGTGAGGAGTGAAGGGAGGGGGAAGGGAAAGGGGGGATCAGCTCCCGAGAGGTGGGAAATGGGAGCTGATTAAAGGTCAGGCATGTGGGGTTGCCCCCACATCTGGTCTTTGCTAGTCATAGCTAGTCCTAGCTAGTCATAGCTTGTAGTATCTGCCGGAACAGATACTACACTTTGATTGGAGCCAAAAGACCAAGAAAAACTTTAAAAAGCTAAGAACAGCATCTATTAATAACAGACCTTTGATCTTAACCAAAAAGGCCAAGCACAAAAGTGTTACGGACAGACCGACAGATCGACCGACCGACAGACCGACCGACCGACCAACCGACGGACTGACGGAGTCATTTATAGAGTCGCTTGCACCCGACTAAAAATCTTTGCATTGGAGATGTGGGATATCGCTGTTTCTCGGGTTTCTCAAGGTACTTACGTCGAGTTCGTCAGATTACTGTTTCAAACGTAACGATGATAGACTGACAGAATAGAAATACCTATAAACGTCTATGAATCTATATACAAAGCAGAATGATAAATTTGTTGCTTAAAAACCCCACTTACGGCTTCATTTTAACATTGTCGGCTCTAACGTGCTCCGTCTCGTTTTATGATCTTGTTCTTTTTCCTTACCTGACGTCATTTCCCACACGGCTCCGTATTTGCATACGTCGTTCGCACGCAAACTGTGGTCAGTTTTATTAGTGAAAAAATCGATTCAGGTAACTTGATTATGTAGTAGAGCTTCCCTCAATTTAGGTAACCGCCTTCAGCCTCAATCACCGCCTCAATACGGGTCCGGAACCGGGAGCATGCCTTTTTCCACAAGCGCCGGCGGGAGCTCGATGAATACTCGGCAGATGGCGGCGATCAGGCTTGCTTTGGTGTTGTGGGAGGTAATGATGGTGATGATCTCGGCGAATGACCAAACGAAGTAGCCCAGCGGGTTTAGATCAGGGGAGGAGGGGGGCAGTGAGAGAAAGGTATAAAGTCGTAGCTCTTCTTTTTGATATGGATCTATTTGGACTTGTGGGCAAGCGCCGAGTCCTGTTTCCATACCCAGGGTCTGTCAGTGGTCACTTGATTGTACCAGTTGATAACCACACTTTTCAGTACACCCAGTTACACTTTAGTTGTCCCTTTCAAGCCGACTTCGAAGACTTGACGTAGCATGATGTTTCCCTCACTTGAAACAACACTAGAGACCATAACCGTGGCTAGAAACTACGTTGAGCTGTAATCTCAGCCGTTCAAATTTGCATTTTGATGATACTGGCAATGGTCCTGTTGTCAGAACTTGGATCGGTAGAGAGCATGAGTTGTACAGCGGCGCATCTCTGATCTCGATCCTTGAACATCCTGTCACTTTCAGCCATGATAGAACGCTCCTATTGCCTTTGGAACGTATATACATCTGGCTAATCTGCTACAAAAAGAAACCCGTTTTTTCATCAAGCAGAAATGGAATCATGTCGCCTTTTCTAGGGCGACAATTTTATTGTTCCAACTTGTAGATATTTATGCAGATTAAGGGCCATGCAATCGTCAGAATGTTTAATGCAGTTTATGCAAAACGTCAAAATGTACGGGACGAAATTTTCGTGATTGTAATTCCTGTAAATTAACACACGCTTACACACGGGACCCACACGTTGTATGCAGTCTACGTCGCAAAGAACATAAAACAATAGCTCGACTCTCTTGTTTGTAACAACGGCATTTTTTTTTAATTCTCCCGCCACTCGTGACTTCTCGTTACGGCCATGACATCCTCTACATCTCTAACGGATTGTCATCTCTAACGTGCTCCGTCTCGTTTTATGATTTTTTTTCTTTTTCCTTACCTGACGTCATTTCCCACATACGTCGTTCGCACGCAAACTGTGGTCAGTTTTATGAATGAAAATTATATTCTTTCTGTTATAACGAATATACTTCAATTAAAGATTAATTGAAAAAATAAAAACAATATTATTTTAGTATATTACGCAGAAATTTCAGTGAATATTTCATGGACAATTTTTAGAAAAAGTAAAGAATATAAAATAAAATTAAAAAACAATCATTGTAAGGTAAGTTTTATGAACAACAAACCACAGCAAACACATTTTATATGTTTTTTCTTTTTTATGATTTATTACACAAATTAACATAAATATGTATTTTTAAAAAAAATAAATCAGTAATCTATATATCTATAATAGTGAGAATGTTTGTGCATGGACACTTCTCAACCTATATACTCAACGATTTTTTATCTACAGACTTGAAATTTGGTATATAGGGTATTCAGACATATAAAACATTTTTAAATCGGTTTTCGGTCGAAAAAAGGGATGCTAAGTGTTCAAAATTAAAAAAAAATGGTTATCGGTTATCGGACTTTTATCTGTTTGTCGTGAATCGTTCACATTATCTTAGAAATAAGTATGTTTGAAAACACTTTTTAAAATCGTGTCAAGCTGGCCTAATGGTTATCTTACTTGGCTCACTGTTTTTAGATTTTGATTTTAATCACAGCTCAAGTATTTTTTTTTTACATACAAAAAGAAAACTGTTTAGAAAAAAACATAATACTCGCATGCACATGTCTCAGTTTCTGTATGGATTAAAATACAGCAGAACACAGAGATATGGTGGCCCTGGCATACGGCATTTTTATATTAAGATGTGGAATACGTTTTTCCGGACCCTGATTAAGCTATTTGCCCCGCCTTTAAGAGTTATTATAACGTTGTAGGGTTATATATTAAAGTTCATCCTTTGAAGATTGTAATGCTAGGTATGGGGCATCCAAACCAACTGCCAACATTGTCCTGCTTTTTATTGAAACTAACCGAGAGATCTTTTTAGTATCCTCGTTGTTCCCTTTAGTGTAATTGTCTGGACCTTTTTTTGCGCTTGGTTCACCAGGAATATTGGTTAGGTAGGACTTCAAGTTCTTCTTCATAAGCCCTGTGGCACCTATAATAACTGGTATGATTGATATCTCCTTAAGAGTCCAGTTTCTTTTTTATCTGTTTTCCACAATATTAGTTAGGTAGGACTTCAGGTTCTTCTTTATAAGCCTTCTAACACCTATAATAACTGGTATGATTGATATCTCCTTAAGATTCCAGTTTCTTTTCATATCATACATGAGACCTTGATATTTGGTCTGTTTCTCCCTTTCAGCTCTGTTCAGAGCCTCATCATTAGGGACACTCACTTCAACCAAGGTTGCAACATTTTCTGACTTATTACTGTGCTGTATTTTGTTATTAATTTTTAATATGTATTATATAAAATTTTTCTTAGGTCCCGCCATACGGCGAGTTCACCTTAGGATCCCAACCCCGGAACGGATTAATGCCGTATCCGGGGTTCTATTGTATAAATTATGCGTATTTTACGATTGGGCAACATCGGCAATCTGCTAGTTACAAATCAATTTTTACTTAAATGATGTTCACTGATACGATTTCAATGACTCAGTGTTTCGGCATCTTTCAGCATTATACGTAAAGAGCGCGGAAAATTCCGACGATAATAGCCTTTATTCTGCATTTAACACGCGTGCGTATATTAGAGACACACTTGAAATTTTAAATTAAACTGTGACGGACGAACAGAAAGACCTAACGCCTTCTAGAGATACTTGGACGTATCTGAAAGGCGTTCATTTAACGAAGGGGTTTAGATTTATAATCGTATATCAACCCTTAACATGACAGATTGACTGAACACCCGAGAGAGAGGGAGAGAGAGAGAAAGAGAGAGAAAGGGAGAGAGAGAGAGAGAAAGAGAGAGAAAGGGAGAGAGAGAGAAAGGGGGAAAAAGAAAGGGAAAGAGAGAGAGAAAGAGACAGAAAGGGAAATAGAGAGATTAAGGGAAAGAGAGAGAGAGAAAGGGAGAGAGAGAAAGGGAAAGAGAAAGAGACAGAAAAAGGGAGAGAGAAAGGGAAAGAGAGAGAGAGAGAGAAAAGGGGAGAGAGAAAGGGAAAGAGAGAGAGAAGGGGAGAGAGAAAGGGAAAGAAAGAGAGAGAGAAAGAGATAGAAAAGGGGAGAGAGAAAGGGAAGGAGAGAGAGAAGGGGAGAGAGAAAGGGAAAGAGAGAGAGAGAAAGAGGGAGAGAGAGAATCGTCCTAATTGTATGGAAGGACGATCTATCGTATGTCAACCCTTAGCATGACAGATTGACTGAACAGGCGAGAGAGAGAGAGAGAGAGAGAGAGAGAAAAGGAGAGAGAGAAAGGGAGAGAGAGAAAGGGAAAGAGAGAGAGAAAGGGGGGAAAAGAAAGGGAAAGAGAGAGAGAGAAAGAGACAGAAAGGGAAAGAGAGAGAGTAAGGGAAAGAGAGAGGGAGAAAGGGAGAGAGAGAAAGGGAAAGAGAGAGAGAGAGAAAAGGGGAGAGAGAAAGGGGGGGGGAGAGAGAGAGAGAGAGAGAGAGAGAGAGAGAGAATCGTCCTAATTGTATGGAAGGACGATCTATCCTATTTTTTCTTGTTGGTGTTCATAGAAATACAAGTCGAAATTCGCTATTTTATGGCCACGTTTTCTTAGGGCCTTATCTGAACACTCCCTCGCGCGAGGAACGCATTAATAGAAACCTAGGAACACCTCCCCATTCTCATAATATTGGGCCAGGTTTATAATTCTGTGGCATAAACAAAATAAATACAAAAGCGAAACGTCTGGATTAAGGGAATCTCTCTTTTCCCCTTAAAAGGCTTCTGTCGAATAATGTAAATGTTTATCAGTGGAGGCTACGTCGTTTTGTCATTGTCCTCTTTGAAAAAGAATTACATTCAGTTAATAAAACAAACGAATATTTTTAATGACGCTCATGCGAAATATTTTGGAATGGCAGGAATGTCGGTATATATATATATATATATATATATATATATATATATATATATATATATATATATATATATATTCAGCATTTATAAACACACATATATACATACTGCGCAAAAATACACGATATATATATATATATATATATATATATATATATATATATATATATATGTTTGCTCATATTAGAAACTCTATTTCCTGTTTGGTTTTATCGAGCTTTTACATCTGGCTGAGATAATTTTATAAATATTAATTCTTTAATATTTATAATATACTTTAATTTTACCATCTTGAATAATTTTGGTAAATTTAATTGTAATTTTTATTTTATATATATATATATATATATATATATATATATATATATATATATGCAGAAATATATCTTCTGATAATATATACCAATCGTTATTTAAGAAGCTCAATATAATTACAGAGCAATATAGAGAATAAATTAAAAAAAACTATATTACGAAATTCATGATGTTGACCATCTTAAAATTTATTCCTTTAATTCAGTTGACATTTACAATTCTTGAGAGTATCTGTTTCGTAGCGCAATGGATTGATGGATTGAATGTTGCTATTTATTCTGATGAGTTAAGAGCATAATAGATTCACCGATTGATATAATAATTAAGTGTTTGCTTTTGCGCTCAGAAACAAATACTGCCAAGAATTCTAAATGAAAACCGAATTAAAGGAATAAATAATAAGCTGGTCAAGATCATGAATTTTGGAATATAGTTTGTTTGTATATATATATATATATATATATATATATATATATATATATATATATACATATACATATATATAAATATAT
>NC_136517.1:90137498-90204998 GCF_053919585.1 Euprymna scolopes | reverse complement strand
TGGTGTCACCTCTGACCTCCATTACGTGTATATTGTCGAACTCGGGAAAAATTCTGTTGAACCCAAAACTTTATCCACAATGAAAAATAGTTACTCTTTTGGAACTTATATATATATATATATATATATATATATATATATATATATATATATATATATATATATATATATATATATATATATATATATATAACACGGAAATTACATAATTGTCGATGCAATAATTTATTTCAACCTTATGGTATTTTCAAGCATCTAAACTAGACAATTACATTTTTGATACTGAAATAAAGAAAGAAAAAGAATCGGGCCCCTTTTCTCTTTCTTGCATACCTTTATAACTATTTGCTAATATTTTCTCTCCTCTGAGAGATGGTAGACATCGAAACCCTATAGGTTAAGGAGATTAATTTTCTAAAGCATTCTTTGTCTTGCTTAGAATAATAAAAATTCTTTGATATGGAACTCAACCACTTAATTTCATTTCAATGAGTTTTTTTAAATTCATTGAATTACAATTTAATTTATTTGCTCTATCTTGCATATCGAGCAATTCTTGTTTAGATGGGATAACTTATAGAATATTACGGTTAGTAATATTTTGTAAACCTACAATCTCATGTTTCCATGACAACTGATTGTTAAATAAAAACTATTCTGAAGTATATATATATATATATATATATATATATATATATATATATATATATATATATATATATATATTGTAGTCATCGACACACAGTCCTGTTTCGTTGTATCACAACTCATCAGTGCCGCTAGACTAGCACTTCTCCCACGCCGAGGATTGAACCTAGAACCATCGCGTTGACAGTCATCATTTCTACCGATCGACCCACGGGAGCGGCTCCCGTAAATTGTCTCGCCAGATTTCTATTTAAACAAACATTTGTCCATCACTTTTACAGTGTTCTAACCGCTTGTTTATAAACAAACAGCGAGCCTCGCATGTTACATCCAATTAAGTAGCGGGTGAGATTATTTACGACAGTGCTCTACCCAACGTATCCCAAGAGCGATAGGAGCTTTTATCAATTCTGGAAGTGCCTAGATGTTCAACGAGCGAGATCAAAGATACGCTTCTGTACAACTCAGGCTCTTTACCGACCCAAGTTATTGCTACAGGACCATTGTCACCAATCTCAAAATGAAAATCCGGAGGGTAACGCTTGACGGTACAGCTGAACGCATCGGACAACCCAGGGTTATTGTCTTTGGTGGGCTCTCAAGTGAGGGCTACATCATGTCACATCTTCGAGATCGGTTTGAAAGCCAACAAAAAATGTTTACGGTTTGTGCTGAGGACTGTGCTGACCTCCTGTGCATGGTGCAAGTAGATGGCCGCTAGCAGACGCTGGATGTAACAGGAGGGCTCTGCATCGATCCACAAGTCCAAAGAAACCCAAACTTGGCTTTAGAAGTAGTGCTACGATTTTGTAACATTCTGTCACTGGCGTCGCCTCCTCCGCCGACTTGAACTGAAGTACTTCATTTCATCATATATCGATAACATCCCCAGCATGTAATGATCACCACCATCCGCCTAGTATTCGCCGAAAGCAAAGAATTTTAACAGCAAAAGTAAGTTGGCGCGGAACCCAAGCTCCAAGTTTTTTGTGTGAATGCCATCGAATGAAGGTGGAGTTAAATTGTCGCAAAATCACATCTTCATCTTTTCACCCAAATTTCTACATGTCTGATTTTTTAAAAATTACATTTTCACCCCAAACAAAATATATTGCAACTTTGCTGTAGGAGGCTACTATCAGAGACATAAGCTCCTGGGGTACTATGTAGGGATTTGGGCCGCGAGATATCGGTTCACGTTACACTTGAACTTCTGCATGTCAGTACAATTTGGGAAGCATAGATCCGGAAGGGAATTCCAATGTCTAGCCTCTCTGAGGAAGAAACTATTGGAGTATAACTCTCTCTAACATCTAGGGATTTCTACTGTGTTGTCGGGTTTGTCGGGGGGTGTTTACGTCGAGGGGGCACAAGTGCTTGCAGTTATCAGAGCATTCACCATTAAAATTCTTATAGAACAGGCAGAGGGGATGCAACATTTCGTCGGTAGGACAGAGGCTAAAGCTTAGATGACAGTTCTGGATCTATCAGGTTGGCAACTCTCGTTTGAACATTGTCTAGGAGCGAAGAAGCTGGTAACAGATGGGTCAGCCAGAATATGACAACAATACTCCATACATGGGCGAATGGTGGTTTTATAGAGATACAGCATACTATCGGGCATTAGTAGCTTTCTAGCACGATGGAGAGGACCGACATTCTTTGCAGCGATCCTGGCAATGCTCTCAATGTAATTTTTCCAAATCCTGTTTCCTGTGAACGTTAGACCGAGGAGTTAAAAAGAGGTATTTTCAGATAAAGAGTATTTGCCCATTGGTATAGGTTGTAGAGGTGTCTTATAATTATTGGAGGAAACAATTTTAGTCTTGGCAGCATTGAATGTGCCCGTCCATTTTTGTCCCCATTCCACTTCAGAATGAAAATCATCCTCTAGTGTTTCTGCCATTTCCTTAGATGCGTGTTCATTTGTTTTTCTGTCGCGCCTGTTATAGAGCGTGGTGCCATCAGCATATATACCATGGCCATCGTCCTTCAAAATAACCGTAAGTTGGTCTTCTATCTTAATTGGTCTTCCGGACAGAATGAAGAGCGTCATTAAGGTCGAAATCATCGTGTTTGACTATGGTAAACTAAGCCCAAACAGTTCTCTCATATATCCTTGGCCACTTTTCTCGCTTTTAACCTCGATTTAAGGCAAAATGGAGGAGGTGTGATTTTTCATCTACTTGACAATTCATTTGACGCGTCTGAAAATCGAGAATAATTATATAAGCAAAAAACGATAACCATTTTCTTGTAGAACAAATTACGTGCTTTCTAATGATATACTATCAAATACGTAGTACGGCACAATCACGCTGACACACAGGTTCTCGCCAGACCACCGAAGTTAAGCAATGCTGAGCCTGTCCAGTACCAGATAAGTGACCATTTGGGAAGGCTAGCCGCTGTATGTACCTTCTGGGAAGGTTGGGCGTGAGGCCCGCACCCTCATCCTGTAAAAAGAACGCCTCGCTACAAAAGCATCTACAAAGTTGTAGATGGCCTATGCCCCTCCAGGGGCTAAAAGGCTATGGATGGATGGAACTATCAAAACCTGTTACCGTATATATATTTTTTTTGAAACGGTAAGAATTTATGCAACAACCTGATTTTTAGTCGCGTGCAAGCGATTCTATAAGTCACTCCGTCGGTCGGTCGATCTGTCCGTAACACTTTTGTGCTTGGCCTTTTTGGTTAAGATCAAAGGTCTGCTGTTAATAGATGCTGTTCTTAGCTTTTTAAGATTTTCTTGGCCTTTTGGCCAAGATCAAAGTGTAGTATCTATTTCGGCAGATACTGCAAGGAAAGACCATATGTGGGGGGAAACACCACATATAAGACCTTGGTCAATGTAGGGGAGCCCCTTGATAACCAATTGTCACTATCCAGCTCCCCTACTGCCCGGGGAGTTGGTCCCCATTCTCCCTTCACTCCTCACATTAAAAATCGGCCTTGTGCATAATTTGCTCGGTGGGGGAGCAAATAAATACCTTGTAAATGTAGGGGAAACCCTTCATACCAATTGTCACTATCCAGCTCCCCTACTGCCCAGGGAGTTGTTCCCCATTTCCTCTTCACTCCTCACATTAAAAATCGGCCTTGTGCATAATTTGCTCGGTGGGGGAGCAAATAAATACAGCTTTTCTTAGCCTTTTGGCCAAGATCAAAGTGTAGTATCTGAGTTGGCCATGTGTCTAAGTATTTTATTCATTGTTGATTTTCACTTTTCTTTTAACATGAATAAAGGATTTAATATCTCAGAGTGTAGTATCTGTTCTTACTACATGCTGTACTTATGTTTGTTACTATGTGGTATAAAGTGGGGAATCACTTTTCTCTATAAATTTAAGGTAAAATGATCTCCCACTTTACAACCAGTCAGTTTCCAAACCATTCAAGTCATTCTTCAGATCATTCAAGTTGTTTTTGAAGGATTCCAGTTATTTTTAAGCATTCAAGTCATTCTTAAGGTCATTCAATTAATCCTTAAGTTCATTAAAGTCATTCTAAGTCATTTACTTTTTATTTATTTAAGTCATTTCAGCCCATTTTTCGGTCATTTTTGTTTATCTTTAAGAGATTCATGTCAATCCTATATTCACGCATTCATTCATTACACGAGAGGACTCGACTAATGGCTATCGGCCTTGTTTTTTTTTAATATTTGATGCGATTAAACAGAGTGTTCTTTCTCTCTCGTAGTATCCTATAATTTATTATAATTTTTATGTTTTAATACATTTGATTTAAAATATATTAAATATATAAGAAATTTTATATAAGAAAATCATTTGTACAATACGGTTGTTGGAATATTACGGTCTACAATGGAGTTTAATTGAGTTTATTATATAGATTACTTCGTATGCAGACGTTTGAACATTAAAGACTCTCCATTTGTTTTTTTACAAAGGAGTCACTACATATCAAGGTCCGCGGGCACCTCGAGGATAAGGGTTAATAACTGTACAGTGGTCTAGGGGAACGTGTCAGTCATCGTTAGTAGTGGACATTTGGTGAATTGGATTAATTAAGGGGACGGCCCATCAAGAATTTGTTCACATTAGACTTGAATAGGGTAAATTTTTACTTGGTTTCTACCTTAAGATTTTCCTTAAAAATACGGCTTTTATAGGTCTTCGGGTATGCTGAAAACGAATATCGCATTACAGTATGTTCCTTTGAACTTCAATTACGATCATTTGTGGATACTTTATATTTTTAAAATTGAATTATTTTCCAATTAGCAATTGTTTCGGATTCAAATAGAAAAAAAAGCAGAAACGAAACTATTAATATAAATAAAATATATTTGACCTTTTATACACTTCTGAAACAACAAAAATCTATAAAACTTTTCAGACATCTTATTTTTTTCTTTTTGTGAGATTGTATTATTTGTATCTTTTCACCAATTAATGAGAAAAAATAAATGAAAAAATACGTCATTATTGTCAAAAGTTATCCAAATGAAGAGAAAACAACGTATGTTGCCTTTGGTAACATTTACTGGTTATATATTTGTGTCTTTGCTACTTTTTTCAAATTGTTGTCTCTAAATAATAAATGCTCTACAAAAATTTTAATTCGATTTATCGGAAATGAAAACAACGAAACTTTTTGTTACGTTCTGTGCATGAATACGTTCTATAACGACATACATGTTGAATAGTTGGGTTTATCTTTTTCTGTATATTCGTGTACGTGTAAATGCGTGTATGTATATACGTCGTATCATTTAGTTGATTGTCTAGTGTGTATATTTTTACACTTATGCAACAGTTCTATCAGGAAACGATTGACGAGGACGTATCGAAACAGTTGTAGACAAACAGCTCTGTTTTTACAGATGTAAATAACACAAGGCATACCTGAATTATTTACGAACATTTATTTTCATGGTCCGCCATCGTCAGAGATTAAACGTTTTTACATCTTGGCTGCCTTTGAGTCCTCCGTTCTCTCTGATGTCCGATTAACGACTGACTCGAATCTCCCCAAATCTACATCTCATTACGTGTCTCATTACGTATGTATGATGTAAACTCAATCTAGTTATTTGTTTATGCAAACCAAAAATAATGTTTACACCTATTTTTTTTCACATTCCTTTAGCGATATTAATATATTATATGCCAATCATTTTATTCCAAATTTAATTGTTTATTTTTTTAATCATAATAATTGATCCAGCAACCCGCCGTCGCTCGAATCAATTAATAATAATAATAATAATAATAATAATAATAATAATAATAATAATAATAATAATAATAATAATGCTTTAACCTTTGGCCTTGCTTGCTACAGTTAAAACAGATTCTACGCTATGACCACAGCCTAAAGGGTCACCACATTACATTTGGGTCTGAAAACAAAAGAAAATCAACATTTTTAATTGGATTATAACTTTTTTATTATTGCCTTGGATTTTACGATTGTGCATTCATGTTACTTCATTGAGTATAACAACACCATGGAATATTCTTTTGTAATCAGGGCTTCTTTTAGACCTTTCATTCAAGAATTTTTTTTTTTTCAATCTGTGTTAAATAGAAGAATTTTTATGACCGCTTATCAGCATTATTTTGTTAAAAACATTTTCTCTTAAGAGATGAGAAATTTATTGAATAATCATGGGGAAAAAAAAACTTGACATTTTTGTATTCCTTTTTGAATAATAAATCGTAATGAATTTCTCATTTAATAAACTCAATTCCAACTTTTCAGTATAAATATATTGAAGCGATATATAAAATGCCATTGGTGTATTAAGCGATGCTCTTTGTGTAAACAAATAACGTTTGGACGATGTCAAAATATCGTTAGTTCACTACACGCACAGCAGCAGACGAATGACGTAATGACAAAAAGCCTGGACGGTCGGAAAGGCGGTCTGGTTTTGATTCTGGCTTAAGTTGCCTGTCTCACCGCTCTGATAAGCAGTGATACAGTGAAACAGTACCGTATGTGGATGACTATATATATATATATATATATATATATATATATATATATACTCTATGGCTGTATATATCTTTATGAGCTTCCACCGCAACAACTAAGTTGCTCAGAAATCGACAAAGATGATTGGTTTATAGTGGTGACGGTTTTGTATAGAACCAACCACGCTTTTTGAAATTACTGCTTACCTTTGTCGGTGCAGATGACTGCCACAAGACAGAGTATACAGTAGACCGTAGGTTTTTACATCAGAGTTTCCTTCTAAGTGCATGTCGTAACGAAGACTGGGGGTGCATCTCTCCCAGTGAATTAATGCGCCCGCAGAAACCAACCTTAAAATTTCTACGACTCAGCGCGGATAATATATATATATATATATATATATATATATATATATATATATATATATATATATATATATTAGCAGATATTCCCGACGTAGCCCGGTATTAAACAAAGTATAAAATCCTTTAAAGGCTGAAGTAAAAGAACCCCCCCCAAAAAAAAACGGAAAAAAAACTGAGCTATGTGCATCTGACTATTATGTTTTTTTTTAAACAGTTCATTTCTTGTAAGTAAAAAAAAAATCTCTAGCTGAGATAGACACTAAAACGTAAAACCGTGAGTGCAGTACGATAACCGTTAGGGAAGATTTACACGATCTTTAAAAACTGTTTTTAAAACTCATCCTAATTTGGAGGCCTCAGCAGAGATTGAACTCACTATACCCGTTCAGTATTCCCTATCTTCCATAACGCCCAAAGTATCTTTCTTGGAGATGAATGTATATCGTTGTATCCTTTCTGGAAAAGTTAACTTTCGTGATCTATTGTGATATGATGGGTACCTCCACAGTACAAATGATAAAATAAGTTCGTCTGTGGCACGCGCAAACTGTACACGTCTTTTAAAAACTAAGGTTGATACTTTTGGTAAGTCTCCATATATCATTTCTAGAGTTGGGTGATTTCGCGATGAGAGATTGAGTCTCTTCTCAAAAGACGTGTGTAACATCCATCCAAACGATGTTGTTTTGCTGAAAAAGTCCAAGTTTCATATCCATAGAGTAAGATTGGTTCAATAAGTATTCGGAAAACATGGATTTTGAATTTGCGAGCATGGTTTGATTTCCAGGTCCTATTTCTTTTGTAACAAGCAGCCCATGCCATGCCCTTTCTAATGTAAAAAGTCTTTCTCAGAGTTCCTGATATGTGATCCTAGATGCTCGCAGTCTTCAACACATTTGACTTTCTAATTTGTGAGGGTTTTAATTTCGTGAGTTTTGCGAATGTTAATTGGCACACACTAAGTCCAAGAAGAATTTATATTGCTGCTGATTCAAGAGAAGATAGTAGTGCCTGGGCGCTCATGAGGTTGTCAGACAACAACGCAATTTTTTCAGAAAAATCAGCATCGGTGATGTAAAGTGCAGGATTACGTGAACTTCTTCTCGGTTGAGATTTTTACACGGTGGTCACAACTTATCAAGGCCTGGAAGCCACTCAGGGATTAGGGTTATTGCAAGTACATTACGTTAGTGTGGAAATTTAATGAAGTGTTTACTTAAGGGGGCGGTTCATTAGGAATTTGTTTACGTTGGACTTGAAGACATCCAGGTTGTAGTCAGGTGGGAAGCAGGCAGACGGAACAGAGTTCCACAGGCGTGCAGTTCTAAGAAAAAAGCCTTGTTCATGGAATCTACGTTTTGATTTAGGCACAGATAAAGAGTGGGGAAAATTTTTGACAGTGGATTCAGCTAGACGGGTGTTTTTCGTGAAAGATTGGCGATGGGGACCAGAGATTGGAGTTCAGACGAGCACCTGCAATGGAAATAACGATAAAACAAGGATAGGCTCGAAACGTCTCTTTTGTGGGAGAGAGGTTTCAGGATAGAGAAAAGGGCATCCATCACTAAGCCACGAAGTCTATTTTGTACTCTGTCAAGGCAGGATAGGCTGTTTTTAGCAGCTCCTGCCCAGATATGGATGCCGGTCCTGGATATGACCTTAAACTATATCCGATGGTGAGGGCCCCAGCTTGCGGGCTTTGGGGAGTGTGGAGTCACCCTTTAATTGCCATTGCTCCCAGGTCCACTCTGACCCGGATTGGTAGCACCTGTTAGGGTCCCAACAATGGGTTAAATAGGATACGACTTGAAAAACAAATATACTATATTAAAAAAATCGTTCTTCAAAATCACCAGATTCGGCATTAAATTACCTGAAAAGGGTTGATATGCCGTAAAACAAAACAACCAACCAACCAACCAGATATGGATGCAGTATTCTATCCTTGGACGTACTTGGCTGTTATATAGATAGAGAATTGCATCAGTAGTGAGATATCTTCTGGAGCGGTAGAAGGATCCCACCATCTTTCGGCGACTTTGACAACAGACTTGATGTACATGTTCCATTTCCGATCAGGAGTAAAGGTCCAATCCAGAAGCTTGTCAAAACATGGGGCTTCTCCTAGACGAGAGCCATTCATTTCAATTGATGCTAGATGGGGATCAGAGCGTTGATGATGTAAAGATAGGAGTTTGTTGATTAGGGATCTTTTACATCTACGCATTTCAGGTGAAAACATTATTGATTGTCTTTGATTGTATGCACAGAGATACGCATGATGTAATCTATCACAATGATGAAAAGGAAAGGTGCAAGTGTATAACCTTGGAGAATACCAGCCAGAATGCCGAAAGGTTCTGTTTCACCATCTAGGATAAAGACAGTTGGCTGTGTGTTGCTATACAATATTCTCGTTGCTTCAATGATTTATACTGGTATGCCATAGAGTTCAATAATTTCGAATATAGTCTCAAGATTGACTGAGTCGAAGGCTTTGCTGAAGTCTACAAAGATAAGATCTGCAGTTTTATTGCAGGATATGATTTTTTTAAATTATTATTCGCAATGTGAGGATTTGTCCAAGAGTGGAGCGACCTGGACGGAAACCGTTTAGTTTTTTGCGTAGAATAGACTCTACTTCAGGGCAAATGCGATATAGATTTTTGTTGCTGTAGGAATAAATGAAATACTGCGATAATTTGTTGGTAATGTCAAATTACCCGTTTTGGGGATAGGAATTATTTGCGATCGTAGCCGGATGGTTGGTGAAACGTGGTTGGTTTTTGCACAGTTACGCAGGTCGAGAAGCAATTGATGAAAGATAGGGCCCTTCTATAAGATTGTTGGAATCTTGTCTGGACCAAGAGCTTTGTTCATTGTCTTCTTTACAACATTTTTTAAACTTTGTAATGGTGTACTCTCTTGGTGGTATGTTCAAATGACTACTAATTTGAACCCTTGGGAGGGACACTTTAAACCTACTTATTCTAAACATAGGGAAGCTGCCACATGGACATAAAATTTCGATGATCGCCACGTACACATATCATTTAGTATAAATCTCACCTGTCTGTTTAAATGTATGTATGTATGTTTTATGTCTCCATAATCTTTTGAGGGAGAAGATAATTTTCACAAGATTGCTATCATATCGAAGCTCGACACTTCTGACGACAAATATCGAATATTTCGCCCAAAATATTAATTCTTCATCCTCAACTGGGCAGTTTCATACAGCGAGGGTCGTTTTTTTCATCGATATTTTCGAATGTCATCCCGTCTTTTTGATTGGCTAGCCTTAATTCAAACCTATGACTTCCGGTTTGGCGATGGGTACAACAGTTAACGAGTCACGTCTTTTTTTGTTTACATTCGTTTCCTCCGTCGCGGTACGGGTTCCAGCCTTCCTGCCTACTACCACTTTTTTGCGCTCGCAATTTTCCTTTTTTTCTTTTTTTTTTTTGCTCAAACAACACCCTTACACTCCCTTTCAGTTTCTTTTCCGCCTTCGCGTCACGGGTTCGAGCCTGCATACTTACTATAACTTTTTTTTGCTCAACAAACACCTACAAACACCCGAGGAAAGCTCATCAGGGGGTAGGATTTAGCAAAATGCGGGATCGGATTTCGCTTGCTAAAGTATTTACTAAAACTAAAAGTAAGTCATAGATCTTACTTGATAACAACAAGTGAAGCAGAGGGAATAGGTTGAAGAAAAAAGGGATTTCACGTGAATGGATAGTCTGGTGAAAGGTAAAGTATCCAATGACGGTAAAATCCAAAAATGCAGAATCCAATAAAGTTAGTTAAATTTCCATTCGCACAAATAAAATCAAAGGAAACCACGTAATTGGAAGATGATCCAAAATAATCCAAAAGGCAGAAATCCGTGGAATAATTCACCAATAGGAAAAAGGAATGAATTCAATTAAAAGAAAGATAAGATGTGCGTAAAAATTGAAATAAATTTAACACTCAAGGGAAGGCTAAATTAAGAAAAATGAGTGAAAGGCGCCAAAATTTAGAGCAAAAAAGGGGTCAACTGAAATGTACAAGTTATTACTTAAGAATTAAATTATCAGCAGGAGTTATTAAATAACACCAAATGAAACGAGAAGAAAGATAAAATAAATACATACACATGTACATACATGCATACATACATTCATATATATGAATACATACAATTACACATATACATATATATATACACAACAAACACACCCACAGCCATACATGCATACATACATATAAATAGATGAATGAATTAATAAAGAAATAAAGAGTTAATATATTAAAGGGGAGAGGATGGCCGTAAATATACATACAGGATATGCATGTGTAGGTAGATTGATATATTTGATGGATAGGAATATTTAAACACTAAAACGGAAATTGCAGATAAAAAACCCGGTAAAACAAGGAAGAAATAAAGAATTACAATAAAAAACTATTGAGTTATAATGTATTTAGAAAGTATCTAGAAAAAACGATAATGTTATAGAAAAAATATATCTGAAAGGTTAAATTAATTGCAATGTAATTTCAAATTTACCATGATTCAATTTGGACTTATGTTTACAGAAAGAGATCAGTTCGTTTTAGAGTTTATTATATTGCTACTATGAGGGGAAGTAATTATAGTTATAGCTGCGGTTGTGCAGAGGCGACATAACTTAGAGCCTGGAGTATAAGACACCTTTTTTAGGATAGCCCATTTGATTAAGAAAGGGGCATTGTTAGAATGAAGTTTTTTAATTAAAGTGGTTAGAGAAGTTCATTGGTTATTAGAATTTTAGTTGTTAAAAGAAGAAATGTGGTTCGGTATTCTTTTCTTAATTAATGTTGAAGTAGCGCCTATATATGTATGTACTTTATTAAAAGTGCTAGGTCTGAAATTATTTGTTGATTAAATACAGCCATTATGCTCCTCCGGCTGGCCGCCTTAAAACTGTAATCACACACAATATGACTGACAAGAAACCAGTTAAAAAAAAACAAGATCTGACGCTATCAATAGCAATGAACCAGTCTACATATATAATGCAAACCAAAATACTATTATTATTATTATTATTATTATTATTATTATTATTATTATTATTATTATTATTATTATTATTATTAAACCAAAATACTAATCGTAATACCTCTAACCTACCTAGTCGAAGCAGGAGAAAGAAAACTATTTGGTTTAATCCTCCATTTAGCGTAAATGTCAACATTAATATACCGAAGGACTTCCTTAACATTGTACAAAATTATTTCAAATACCCACAAAGATATAGTTATATTTTCAATAAAAACTCAATAGGAATTTCTTATTCAACTATGCCTAATTTAGTACAAAGAATCTAAACATCTAATAACAAAAAAAAAAATTAAATCAGCCCAAAAAATCCCATTCCCAATGAAACACAAAACTAACTGTAATTGTAATAGCGACCATCTTTTCCCACTCAATAATGATTGCATCCATTAAGATGTTATATATTCATGAATAATTACAGAGCTGCCACGCAATCCTCCCATAACAGACACTAATATTTTGTCTTCAAGTTATCCTTCTTCCCATCCTCCATCTGATATAGTTACTAATCCAATATACCACTCAAGCAACCCCTCCCTTTACAAGCGTACAACTAATAATAATAATAATAATAATAATAATAATAATAATAATAATAATAATAATAATAATGAGAATAATAATATTTCTCTAAACAGCCATCTTAACACTAACACTAAACACACTCAGTATCCCTTCCAAAACAGTCCTCGTACAATCATTGTCCCGCCCTTTGTGCAACAAAATGAACAAAATTTAAACCATTTCCTCAAAGAGAGCATTGCGTATATTTAGACAGCATTTTTTTCATTTAAACAGACCATGTTAAAGACAACAGAAAGCATCTGTTTTGTAATACATTTTTTTCCAATTTTTCGTATTATTTTTTCTTTGCATGCACGCTCAAGTTATGCATGTGTGGTTCAAGTAAGCATCCATATTTTCCACGTATAATGTCTGTTTAAATGAAAAAATGCTTCTTAAATGTACGCAATATATATATATATATATATATATATATATATATATATAAAGTGAGAGAGAAATATATATATATAAAAAATAAACCGAATAAAATGAAAAAATGCTGCCTGAATGTACGCAATATATATATATATATATATATATATATATATATATAAAGTGACAGAGAAATATATATACATACATATATATATATATATATATATATAATAAACCGTGTTATGTGTTCATCAACGTTTCGTCTCTATTTCGAGACTTCCTCTAGGTGAAATATAGACGACACTTTGATGAACACATAACGCAGTTTGTTCTTTTTTATTTCTCTATTTTGTGGGAATACATTTCCATTATTCTCATTATATATATATATATATATATATATATATGTATGTGTGTGTGTGTGTGTGTGTGTTGTGTGTGGTAGGTGTCTCTGTTTATTTTATCTCTGCGTTATATATTCTGAAGGCTTCTCTCTTCCTGCAATTACAATATCAGCCAATCTCTTTTTCATAATGTACACGCTGACGCCAAGGCCTCGAGCCGAACAATCCGATTTCTTCTCGCGCACGCGTACAGAAGAATTACAGAACTACAAATAGAGAATTCCTGTGCTTACACTGTCCCTTGTTCACCGGAGACGTGAAATTGATTGCGTACAGATTGCCCCTTGTCATGGTAAGTAGGTAGGTCTGAGCGGGGAAGGATGTGGTACATTTTTGGTTTTATTTCGTACGGAGAAACTACCCGAACCGTCGCAGACGATCGGGACAAATAAAGAGAAGATCCAATTGTAGACACGGTCTGCTATGCCACGGGTTGTCCGCCATTTTGAACACTTTTACTTTGGAGTGTATTTTTTTTTTTGCCGCTGTGAATGACAATGTGTGTCCGCAGCTTTTTAAAAAAAATTTTTTATCTCATCCTCTTCTCTTTTCTCTTCTCTTTAATCCGTTTCGCCAGCATCATTCCTTATATATTGTTTTTCTATTCCTCTCTTCAATTCCATTTAAATCTCTCTTTCTATCTTTTCTCTGACGCACAGTCTTTGTTTTTTAACTTACTTACCGAAATTACTTTAAGAATAACGACTTTTCCCGATTTTCGCGTATTCTGAAAACGAATATCCCGGTTTAATTTTCCGCAAATAACAAGGTTTCAGCATATGAAGCAATGTAATTTCTTATGTTATGAGTGGTGTTATAACATTCCGGTTACAAACAAATAAATAAAAATTCGTGTCGACATCTTTTTCTTTTAAACAAAAGTTCTTATTACCGTTATCTGCACGACTTAAAATATCCTCCCGCTGCCACATGTCCATTTCACCTGAAAAGGTTTCTCCTTTCCTCGACCACATGCTAGTCACAGCCAGACCATTCTTGTCTTCGACTTTACATGTTCATTTTCTACGACATCACACATGGTGTCCTTTTACTCTTTTGTCCCTTCCTAATTTTCATATGGGCTTGTTCCGGCTACTTCTGTAACAAACTTCTGCATCTGTACATATTTCGGCTACTGCTGCTACTCTCTTCGCAGGCCCGCCATCCTTCACTGCTGCTAATGTTTTCTCCACGCTCTCATATACATTATATTATAGTGGCCCTTTTGTACACACATGCGCGCATATTTTTGGCGCGCTAATGTCTCTCTCTCTATCTCTATCTCTCTAGCTCTCTCTCTCTCTCTCTATATATATATATATTATATTATATAGACATCTATATATATATATATATATATATATATATATATATATATATATATATATTTATATATATATATATATATATATATAATATTTTGAGAGGGAATTAGACCTGAAGTCTGAAGTGCAGAGTTTATTTTAATGTATTATTAAATGTATTAATACTATTAAAATAAAACAGTGCCCATTGTACTGTAGATATATAATAAGCTCAATAGGTATAGATATCCTAGAGTTATATTAATATTAAGTAAAATGAATCAAACAAAAAAAATAGTTAGTTTTTTCCTTTTGAAACAAATTTTTAATTCAAATTTATGAATCGTTTTACTCAATATATATATATATATATATATATATATATATATATATATATTTAAATAAGGGAGTAGTCACCAACAATGTGTATTTTTTAACATTATTTTATTATTCCGTGTCTTAGTTTTTCATTGAGAATTATGTTTGGATCATTGTAATAATGTTTTTAAGTCATTGAAATCGTTTACGCGCGTTTCAGACGGTCTGTGATGCGTACTCGTCAGAAATTATTTTCAAATGTCACGGTTTGAAAATAATTTCTGACGAGTACGCATCACAGACCGTCTGAAACGCGCGTAAACGATTTCAATGACTTAAAAACATTATTACAATGATCCAAACATAATTTTCAATGACAAACCAAGACAGGTATAATAAAATAATGTTAAAAAATATACATTGTTGGTGACTACTCCCTTATTTAAATATACATCTTTCTTTCGTTGGAATTTATTAACCCATTTTATATATATATATATATATATATATATATATATATATATATTATATATATATTATATATATATATTATATATATATATATATATATATATATATATATATATGTGTGTGTGTGTGTGTGTGTGTGTGTGTGTGTGTGTACGTCACTTCCGGTTTGGCGATGGGCGCAACAGCAAAGCCGTCACGATTTTTCAGGTTCTTTTCCTTTTTCCAAATACGAGTTCGAGCCTGCATATTACATTTTTTTTTTGCCCAACACACCTCCAAATAACCGGGCAACGTCGGACATCCAAGCTAGTTCCTTTCTAATAGAAGGAATAGATCTATGAAATATTGTTATAATGTAGATTTTGTGTTTGTTAATATCAAAGATATGGAATTATTCTGGTATAATGTGTTTTATTACATAGGAGTCACCACCTATCAAGGTCCAGAAGCCACTCGGGGATAAGGATTGTTGCGTGTACAGTAACTTATGAGATAATATTGTAATACTCGCTAGTATTGGAGATTTGATAAAGTGTCTTACCTAAGGGGGCGGTTTATCAGGAATTTGTTTATGTTGGACTTGAAGACATCCAAGTTGTAGTCAGGTGGGAAACAGGCAAACGGAAGAGAGTTCCACGGGCTGGAACTTCTAAGAAAGAAGCTTTGTTCATGGAATCAACATTTTGATTTAAGCACAAATAAAGAATGGGGAAAATTATTGTACAGTGGCTTCAGCTAGACGGTTGTTTTTCGTGAAAGATTGGGGGAACCAGAGATTGGAGCTCAAACGAGCACTTGCCATGGAAATAACAATAAAACAAAGAAAGGCTCGCAACATCTCTTCTGTGGAAGAGAGGTTGTACGGAAGAGAAAAGGGGCACCCCCAACTAGGCCACGAAATCTATTTTGTACTCTGTCAAGCAAGATGGACTGTTTTTAGCAGATATTGCTCAGGTGTACTGATGGCGTTTACAAAAGTAAAGTATTTTATTTTTTAATCTTCTGCACTTTAGGATATTTCCTTAAGGATAGTATTTTCTACTGGCTGAACAATACAGACGACAATGGCAAAGGGTTAGGGTTAGGGTTAGGGAATGTAGTGGGAGAAAGTTCTTTAACCGGGTAGCTTTCTGCTATATACGCTTGATGACTTTGTCTTCGGGCCGGGATCAAAGTGTAGTATCTGTTCCGGCAGATACGGCAAACAAAGACCATATGTGGGGGAAACCCCACATATAAGACCTTGGTCAATGTAGGGGCAACCCTTCATACCAATTGTCACTCTCCAGCTCCCCTACTGCCCGAGGAGTTGGTCCCCATTTCCCCTTCACTCCTCACATTTAAAATCGGCCTTGTGCCTAATTTGCTCAGTGGGGAGCAAATAAATACCTCAAAGTGTATTATCTGTTATTCAGTTGCGGCGCTTCCATTTCTCGTTCTCTTTCAGTGGAGGAGAAATCCTTCACGACTGAGACAATTTTTATTTCTGTACCTTTTCTCCACGTTAAATAACGACCCTGGTGTCTAACTCTGTCGTTCACTAGGTATTGCCGAGTAAAACTCACGAAAACAAAACAGACACTAAAGTGCAAAAATACTCTTTAACTACAAAACTAGACCGTTTAAGAGCTACCACGTCGGAATCACCACTATTCTCAATACACTTTCACCGGCCTCATTTGATGCCTCGATTATGAAAAGCTAAGGTCGCGTTTTTCACTCACAAATCGAAAGTCCCATGTTTTGACCGTGCAACAACAGGCGTCGGTGAATATTAATTGATTATATTTTTTTCTGCATGGAGGAATTTGATGACGCATCTCTGCTGCTGACGCACGTCCTTGAAAAGTGTTGCCTTCGTAGAGTCTCACACCGTCAATATCTTCGACAGAGAGATGATAATATTTTTAGGTCGTGAATTTATAGGTTCTATCATTATGATAATACTATTTGAAATTTCCTCGAATTCAGTCGGGCGGAAAAAAAGGAGCCATTTCAATTAGAGTGTTCCTTCTTAGTTCCAGGTTTACATCTCTGCTTCTGACGTACATTCGAAGGGTGTTGCTTTTTAGAGCCTTATACCGTAAATATCTGCAACGGAGATATTAAATTTGGTTGTGAGTGTATAGGTTCAGTTAGTATAACAATGCTTTTGGAAATTTCTTCTGATTCATTCAGGTGGAATAAAAAAAATAGGAGACATTATTATAGTAGTTTACAGAATATACAGACTTTCGCTTGATGATAAAGTTCGGAAACAGAAGAAAGATGAACAGAACGCAACGTAGAAAAGACTGTGGAAGAAGGATTTGGTGTGTGGTGCCTGTGGAAAATACATCTTGCTCTCGGGGTCCCAGGAGTGATCAGAGAGGTTTCGCACTTTACCCAGGTGTAGTTGCAGAAAGTAGAATGAACTTAAAATGATGTAATTGTTGAAATCGGTTAGAAACTATTGTTGCAGCTCGTTTGATCAGTTGATCTAGTGGTCTTCATCAATTCGTTATTTTAATACTTCATTGTAATAAAGCTTCCTACTCCAGTAGCTTCTTTCCGCTTGACCATTATTCCTGATCTTACATGGAACACGTACATCAAATCTGTTGCCAAGGCCGCTGGAAAAATGGTGGGATCTTTCTATCGATCCGGTAGATATCTCACTGCTGATGCAATTCTCTATCTATATAAGAGCCAGGTACGTCCAAGGATGGAATACTGTTGCCACATCTGGGCAGGAGCTGCTAGAAAGGACTTGTTCTGCCTTGATATAGTTCAAAATAGACTTCGTAGCTTCGTAGGAGATGTCCTTTTCTCTTCCTTGCAACCTCTATCTCACAGAAGAAATGTTGCCAGTTTGTCTCTGCTTTATCGTTATTTTCATGGAAAGTGTTCGACTGAGCTTCAATCTATGCCCCCCCTCGCCAAACTTTCACAAGAAACACTCGTCTAGCTGTAAACACTATCAATAATTCCCCCCACTCATTATCTGTGCCTAAACCTAAACGTAGATTCCATGAACACATTTCTTTCTTAGAACTGCACGCCTGTGGAATTGTCTTCCGTTTTCCTGCTTTCCGACTGACTACAATATGGTTGTGTTCAAGTCTAACGTAAATAAGTTCTTGGTGAGCCGTTCTATATAAGTTATCAAATTTACCAAATTTTCATTACTAATGATTACTATATTGTCCAATTTCTACTGTACACTCTTTAACCCTTATCCTTGAGTGGCCTCTTGGCCTTGATAATGTGGTGATGCCTATGTACAAAAAAAAAAGAACTGCCAGGTTGTGGAACACTCTTTCTATAGCCTTGTTTTTTTTTCAAAGAGGGCAATCTCCTGTTTTGCAAAAAACAGTTTTCATTATTGGCAGCTCGTTGCATGAAGTGGCTCCATTCCTAGTCTTGTGTTATTTCCATAATAAATATCTATAAGGGGGGGCTTATTACTAAAATAGGTTTAATATTGTGGACATGAATTCTCATTGAAGTGTTGCAGAAAAAGACTTCAAGTACTTTATACATTAGACCCCCGAGAAAATGAATAAAAAATATCTGATAGAAAATGCATGCAAACACAGGGGTACTGATCAGAAACTGTTTGCCACTTAAAATACCAGACACCTCTTCTGTAGAGTACGTAAATCTCATATATAAAAAGGCTATATGTCTGTCTGTCTCCATATTTTCAAACTCTATCTCTTCCAAAACTAAAAGTTGATGAGCAGCGTTAGGACCTCAAATGATTAGATTTTTTTTACAGACTGTGGTTTTATGGGTCTTTAGTTGGTTTGAAACAATTTTTAATACGTCAAAAATGGATCAGAATTGAAATAAAAAGTGTTATATATTTCGTACATTGATCTTAGTTTACTTTTAATTTTCAAACTTTAATAAGTTCATATGCATGTAAGGTTGGTATAGTGGTAACGTCACCAGCTTTAGATGCTGCAGTTTCGCTTAAGGGTTCGATTCTAACTGTTGGCGGCCTGATATTATTATTATTATTATTATTATTATTATTATTATTATTATTTTATTTTACTTTTGAAATCACGACTCTATAATAATATATACAAAATCTAGACAAATAAAAATATTATATTTAAGCGTACCTTAAAGCACGGCACAGCCGGGCGCCCCGCCCCACCGCTAGCAAAAATAATAAATAAAAAAGACAGAAATAGAGAAGGAGAGAGAAAGAGGAAGAGAGAGAGGGAGAAAGTAAAAAGAAGAGGAAGAGAGATAAGAACGGTTAAAATTAGGAGAAAGTGAGAAAGATAAGCAGGGAGATAGAATATAATGGATTAAAAAGGGCAAAAGTAGAAAAGAAAACCTGAAAGAGAAATAGTAATAGAAAACAAAAATCAGATAAAAATAAAAAATAAAATAAATTTAAGGGGAGAGGATTGCCGGTATCTGCAAATTCCGGATAAAGCAAGTAAGTAAGAAAATGAATATAGGAAAATATAAGTAAATGTAAGTAAATATATACAGGATATGAAAGTGTAGGTAGATTGATATATTTGGTAGATAGGAACATTTAAACACCAAAACGGAAAAAAACGGGCAAACGAAGAAGAAATAAAGAATAAAAATAAATGAGTATTAAGTTTAAAAGTAGAAACAAGGCCGATAGCCATTAGTCGCGTGTTCTCGAATAAATACGTGAATGTAGGATTGACATGAAATTCTTAAAAATAAACTAACATGACCGAAAAATGGGCTGAAATGACTTAAATACATAAAAAGTAAATGGCTTGGATAACTTTAATGAACTTAACGATGAATTGAATGACCTTAAGAATGAATTGAAATCTTACATATAACTCGAATCCTTAAAAAAAAAACTTGAATGATCTGGAGAATGACTTGAATGGCTTTGAGACTGACTGGTTGTAAAAATGTAAGAGAGCTATATGCCCAGTCTGTTAAATCCAAGGTAGCTGACCAGCAGCTTGATTCCCACCAGTTTTGGCAAATAACAAATAGGATCCTGAACAGAAGTGTGCGTTCTATCCCAACCATTATCAATGGACCAGAAGTCATCTCGTCAGCGTCAGACAAGGCCAAACTATTTGGAAAGAACTTTGCAGCTTATTCTACCCTATGCGACGAAGGCCATCAACTCCCCATATTTCCTCCTGTAACACAGAACACGCTAGGCAACATACAAATATCTGTGCGTGAGGTAGCCAAGCTTATCAAGAACCTTGATTCCAGTAAAGCAACTGATCCTGACGGCATCCCAATTATAGTGTTAAAAAAACTTCAACCAGAACTTGCTCCCATACTTACAAAACTGTTTAAGCGCTGCTTTAAGGAGGAGTGCTTTCCGACTCCCTGGAAGACCTCATCAGTTTGCCCTGTATTTAAGAATTCAGGTGATAAGTCATCTCCCTCTCGGTACAGACCAATAAGTCTCCTGTGTGTTATGAGTAAGTTGCTGGAATCCATATTAAATAGAGAAATAGTCAACCACCTCAGCAGAAATAACCTTCTTAGTGACTCACAATATGGTTTCCGCTCTGCAAGATCTACCGCAGATGTGCTGACGGTTATATCTCACAGGATTAGTGAATCTCTTGACAAAGGCTTCCTTTCTAGGGAAATTGCTCTTGACATATCAAAAGCCTTCGACAAGGTATGGCATAAGGGTCTACTTCACAAGATTTCCAGCTACGGTATAACTGGAAATGTATTCTCAATCATTAAATCATTTCTCTCCGATAGGCTCATAAGAGTAGTGGTCGATGGACAAACATCAGAGGCCTGCAGTATTAATGCTGGAGTCCCTCAGGGGTCAATCCTGGGCCCAACTCTCTTCCTGATCTATATCAATGACCTCCCTAAACACATACTTAAATCATTCGTTGACATCTATGCTGATTACACGACCATCTAAGGCAACACATCAAAGGCTGTAAATGACAAAGTTCTCTCCGATTCTCTCTCCTCTGATCTCGAGCGCGTGGTCCAGTGGGGGAAGACGTGGCTAGTTACCTTTAATGCATCTAAAACCAAACTACTATTCTTACATCATCAACACTCTGATCCCCATCTGGCATCAATTGGGATGATAGCTCTCGTCTGAGAGAGGCCCCGTGTTTTGACAAGCTTCTGGGTTTGACCTTTACTCCTGATCTGAAATGGAGCACGTACATCAAGTCTGTTGCCAAGGTCGCTGGACAGATGCTGGGATCCTTCTACCGCTCCAGAAGATATCTCACTACTGATGCAATTCTCTATCTATATAAAAGCCAAGTACGTCCAAGGATGGAATACTTCTGCCATATCTGGGCAGGAGCTGATAAAAACATCCTATCCTGCCTTTACAGAGTACAAAATAGACTTCGTGGCTTGGTGGGGGATGCCCTTTTCTCTACCCTGCAACCTCTCTCCCATAGAAGAGACGTTGCGAGCCTATCCTTGTTTTATCGTTATTTTCGTGGCAGGTGCTCGTCTGAGCTCCAATCTCTGGCCCCCCTCGCCAATCTTTTACGAAAAACACCCGTCTAGCTGAAGCCACTGTCAAACATTTTCCCCACTCTCTATCTGTGCCTAAATCAACAGGTAGATTCCATGAACAAAGCTTCTTTCTTAGAACAGCACGCCAGTGGAACTCTGTTCCGTCTGCCTGTTTCCCTCCAGACTACAACTTGGATGTCTTCAAATCCAACGTAAACACATTGCTGATGAACCGCCCCCTTAAGTAAACACTTCATCAAATCTTCACACTAACGTAATGTACTTGCAATAACCCTTATCCCTGAGTGGCTTCCGGGCCTTGATAAGTGGTGACCTCCTTTCCACTTATCTAATGTTCTTCTTACAAGATAACAGATAGACGATCTCAGGCAACTCCATCTAATTCTGGTAGTAAATAATAAAAATGTAAAAATATATAATTCTTGAGAATGTTCATCATTCGATTCCCTAGAGTTTAGTAAGTCTTCTTCCAGCCTCTTGGAGACTATACAAAGACGACATATTAAGGATATACGTATCTGCTATCAATAGATTCATGTCATTGACAAATTCCGTCCCGTTTGTCTCATAAATAAAACAAAATACCCCCTCCCACAAAAAAAAGTCATAAAAACAAAACAAAACGTTGATTGTATGTGGGGTTTGGAGCAGGGAACGCTGGACCCTTATCAGGCTTGAAACCATGGCTTACGCTATGCGTGAAATGAGTGACAGTTTATAAGCCTGGAATGACAATAGTAAGTGGAGCGAGGTTTGATTACGCCTGTTTTAGAATAGTTCTTAAAGAACGGAATCCGACCACGCCACCATAGGGTTCCTCGATGCCAGATAACAGCCTAAAATTGACTGATTAACAGTTGAGAAGCGTTATATGGAAAGGCACTACGATTCAACCGTTTACACACGCAATGTCTCTTTCTATCTCTCTTCCTTTCTCTCCCTCTCTGGCTATATATATATATATATATATATATATATATATATATATATATATATATATATATATATATATATTATTTTTTAAAATATAATTATCCACTGACACGTGTTTCGTCGTCTACGACTCATCAGAATGGCTGAATCTCGCGAGATTCGAAATCAGGACCTCATGATAAGAATTCTAAACCTCTACCACGGGACCAGCTCGCTCGACCACGGAATGCATCGCGTTTTTATGTAGATGTTTTTATTTGTTTTTGTTAGCCATACTCATTAAACGGATTAAATTATTTATACGAAAGTGCATTTTTATTTCCAACTCGCATTTAGGTAAAAATGCACTTTCGTATAAATAATTGAATTCATTAAAATAGTATCGCTAACAAAAACAAATAAAAACATCTGCATAAAAACATTCAGTAGTCGAGCGAGCTGGTCCCGTGGTAGAGGTGTAGGCTTCTTATCATGGGGTCCTGATTTCGAATCCCGCTAGATTCAGCCACTCTGGTGAGTCGTAGACGACGAAACACGTGTCAGTGGATAATTATATTTTAAAAATAATATATATATGCCGCTCCCCATTTAGGGGGTACCAAATTGGTCAAAGGGAAAATTATTTCTAACTCGCGTTTAGGTAAAAATGCACTTTCGTATAAATAATTGAATTCGTTCAAAGAGTATCGCTAACAAAAACAAATAAAAACATCTATATAAAGGGTGTCCCAAAAGTCTTGTGCACATTTCAATTCGTCATATCTGCTAAACTATGAATGCCAGTAAGATGAAAGTGGTGCCATTTTAAAGCTAAATGCATAAATTTTTTTGTAAGTCTAATAATTTTTAAAATTTCTTTTCAGATCCAGTAATGGCGTTCACTCAACTAGAAAAGACGTTTTGTGTGCTTGGATTTGCAAAAACTGAATCATGGACACTTGTTCAACGTGCCTCCAAGATCCTCAGGTCTCACACACTGCAGTTTTTTTTTTGTGGGGATTTGTGAAAGGACTGTTCTATGTGCCTCTCATTCCAAGAGACGTGGATGAGCTGAAGGCCTGAATAATAGAAGCTGTTATAACCATTGACGATGCAATGCTGGGACGCGTTTGGTAAGAATTGAATTACCAGTTTGATGTGTGTCATGTGACCAATCCTGCTCACATTGAACATTTTTTTAACATTCCATGAAAAACTTGAGATTACAAGTTTTCTGGATAGACCAGATGTGTTTTTATATTCTTAATAGTTCTCGAGATATTCAATGTTAAAATGTTCCCCAAACTTTTGAAACACCTTGTATGTATATATATATATATATATATATATATATATATATGTGTGTGTGTGTATGCACACGTAACTGTATGTGTGTGTGTGCATACGTATACACACGTAGCTACATTTTCACACACACACGCACACACGCATATATGTATATATATATATATATATATATATATATATATAAGTGAAAATAAATAAAATTAGTAGCCTGGCAAGGCCACAGAGAAGACAAGGGAAGCAGTAAAACTGAAACTGGCTTGCAGGACACTATATAAAAATATGTAGGCAAATTTGGGAATATTTTATTGATTTAAAAATACAAGTTCTTTTTTACAAATTGTCATAAAAATTTAATCATATAATCTTCAAATAACCTGCAAATTTCCATGTAGTTTCCTCCCATAGCACTAAAAATATAAGCATTTCAATATTTAATTTGGCTATCAGTATAAAACTATCCTGTATAGATATACAAGGGTTTTTTTGGGGGGAGGGGTGCAATTTCATAAGTTTCGAATCTTAGCAGCTATTGATCAGAATTTACTAAATAAAACCATCTGAAGGGTGTCGCCGCACAATACTATTATGGATTTTATCGTTATTTCCATGGCGAGTGCTCGTAAGAGCGCCAATCTCTAGTCCCCCATCGCCAATCTCTCACGATAAACACCCATCTAGCTGAAACCACTGTCAATAATTTTTCCCAATCTTTATCTGTGCCTAAATCAAAACGTAGATTCCATGAACAAAGCTTCTTTCTTAGAAGTGCACGCCTGTGGAACTCTCTTCCGTCTGCCTGTTTCCTACCTGACTACAACTTGGATGTTATCAAGTCCAACATAAACAAATTCCTGATGAATCGCCCCTTTAAGTAAGGCACTTTATCAAATCTCCAATACTAACGATTACTACGATACTATCTCATTGATTACTGTTAACGCATTAACGCTTATCCCCGAGTGGCTCCCGGGCCTTGATAATTGGTGACCTCCATGTAAAAAAATAAAAAAATAAGGGGGTCATCCATTATCCAGATCCAATTTTTTTATAGCCATAAACGTTTCAATAATAGTCACTTGTTTTCCTAGGTTTGCATATGAATTACAAAATATCTGATATTTCCTCCAAACCTGTAGCCTTAATGAAGGGGAGACTAAAACATTTCTACATGGTTTCAAATGATCTGAAATAATAGCAAGGGGAGACTTGATTCCAAATATTTCTCATACATTATATCTCCCCTAATTGGTTTTCATATATAGAATAACTTTCCCAGTGTATAAGGATCATTTGATACTGGAGATATTCATAATCGCACTCTATTTACAAAAAAGTTGGTTGGTTGGTTGGTTGGTTGTTGTTGTTTTTTTTTTACGGCATATCAACCCTTTTCAGGTTATTTAATGCCAAATCAAAAGATTTTGAAGAATTTTTTTTAATAGAATATATTTGTTGTTTTCAAGTCGGTTTCTATTTAACAAATAGTTGGGACCCTAACAGATACTACCCTCCAGGTCAGAGTGGAGCAATGGCAATTAAAGGGTGGCGTCACACTCCCCAAAGCCCGCAAGCTGGGCCTTCACCATCGGATATAGTTTAAGGTCATATCCAGGACCTAGATAGAGAGAGAGAGAGAGAGAGAGAGAGAGATGGAAAAGAAAAGTTGGTTGTCTTTGTTTTACGGCATATCAACCCTTTTCAAGTTATTTAATGCCGAATCCAAAGATTTTGAAGAAAAAGTTTTTGATAAAATATTTTGTTGTTTTCAAGTCGGTTTCTATCTAACCCATAGATGGGACCCTAACAGATACTACCCTCCAGGTGAGCGTAGACCTGGGAGCAATGGCAATTAAAGGGTGGCTTCACACTCCCCAAAGCCCGCAAGATAGGGCCTCCCCACTGGAAGTAGTTTAAGGTCATATCCAGGACCTATTTACAAAAGAGGAGAGGTATCACGAGAAATATTTGGACTCAAGTCTCCCCTTGTTATTTCAGATCATTTGAAACCATAGCAGAAAGTTTTAGTCTCCCCTTTATCAAAAATAGAGGTTTGAGATAGGTTTTGTACCGGAATGCCTCCGATAAATATAACAAATCAATAATCGGAAAAATACAATTGAAGTAGAAACAGATAGATTTTTATCTAAGTTAAAACTCTTAAACAACAAAGCATCAGAAGTTCATTTGAGTGGTTTTATCACTGCACGAGCAAAAAAGTCCTGCGGTATAAAACCAACCGTAGATTCTTTGATAAAACAGGGGCGCGTTTCGAAAAGTATGTTTAGAGCAGAAATAAACCCTGACACTTGACTTTTTAATTCAAAACTTTAATTAGAGCCATTAAAAAATAAGAAATCAACAGTAACTTCTATACAGTGCAATGTAGACTAAAAACGTGTTCTTGAATTAAACATTCTGGTTAGGAACGTAAAGTTTTATACTGGTGCACCACGGTGGGTTCAAGAACAGAAACGCAACCTATCGAGTTGATAGAAAAATAAGCAATCTTCTGCATTTCGGTAAAAATATATTGAGTGAAATTGTAGAGACCATACGATGATACTGCAACGTCGTATCTCCCTGATATATATATATATAGTAGAGGGAGAGAGAGAGATAGACAGATGTTATTTGTTTTTGTAATTATATTTTAAAAGCAATATATATATATATATAATATATATAATTTTACATTTTAACGAGTGCGTATGCGTGTCACCTTGGTAAAGTGGTAACGTCATCAGCTTTGAATGCTACAGTTTAAGTTTCGATTCTAGCTGACGGCACCCAAAAACTTATTTTACTTTTGAAATCATAAATTCATAACGGTATAAAAGAAATCTGGATAAATAAAAAATTCATATTTAAGCGTATTTTGCGCCCGGGCAAATCCAGGCGCCTCCCTGCCCTCGGGTATTGAGAAAACGTGTGTAAAAGAAATAAAAATTGACACACACCCACACACACACACACACATACTAGCATGTGGCGAACGGTCCATAAATAAATCCAATCACTTGAGGCCCCAATCGTATATATATATATATATATATATATATATATATATATATATATATATGCCGCTCCCCATTTAGGGGTACCAAATTGGTTAAAGGGAAAATTATTCTACCAAATTGGTTAAAGGGGGGAAAAAAAGGGAAAATTATTTTACCAAATTGGTTAAAGGGAAAATTATTCTCAACTCGCATTTAGGTAAAAATGCACTTTCGTAAATAATTGAATTCATTCAAAACGTATCGCAAAAACAAAAACAAATAACATCTATCTATCTATCTATCTATATATATATATATATATATATATATATATATATATATATATTGAAAATATTATATATATATATATATATATATATATATATATATTCACAGTTTCAATTTTAATTCTTAATACCGGGTGTTTCTCAAATAGACATCATTACTGTTACGAAGTTAAATTAAAAAAAAAAAAAACAAGTAAATAATCTCACACAAACCATGTCTTTATGCTTGGAAATGTATCTGATATTGTCGCTTTTGTAAGATAACGGCCTTCAAGTAAAATACAAAACAAACACGAATATTTAAAGGATATTTTAAGGATACTTGCAGTTACCGATAAGGTGGGGAAATCTCGTGGAGTTAGAAGCTTTGAAAGAAGCCGAAGTCGGACTCGTAATTGGGTAGGTATGCATTTTAGATGAAAACTTAAGCTGTCAAGGAACGTATAAGTTTCTCCTTGTGCACACGTTTTAAAAAAAAAGTTGTATTCAAAATTTTACGGCATTTCAACCCTTTTTCGGGTTATGGTATGCCAATTCCAGTTATTTTTGTAAATAGTATTCATGTTGTATCCAGTTATTTTGTAGAAGGGTTTTATTCTACAGGCTTTCTGTATCTTCAGTCGCAAGTTTGTTGTGTTTGGTTTGGTTTTTATAGTGGATTTTATAGTTTTTGGTCCCTTTCCTGCAGAACATGAATGAGTTTTGCAATCGGAGAGGGAAAAGGGTTACAGATTTAATGTTTGGTACAGTTTTTTAGTGAGGAAAATAGTCGGGAAGTGGGGGAGATAGAAAGAGAAAGGAGAAATGTGAAGAAAGAAAAAGGGAGAAGAAGGTGGGTTGTTTTTAGTTTTGCTTTTGCAGAATATAATTAAGTTTAGCGAAATGATAAGAAAAATAAAAAGCATCCATGTGTTCACTTCGTCCCAGGAAGTCAATATCTTCAGGCAGCCTGATCTGGTAGTCCCAGGTTGTATTCGGCTAGCACCTTTTAATAATGAAACAAAAAGTTATTCCTGTGGGAACTCAAGCTTCTTAGAACTGCACGCCTGTGGAACTCTGTTCCGTCTGCCTGCTTCCCTCCGGACTACAACTTGGATGTCTTCAAGTCCAATGTTAACAAATTCCTAATGAACCGCCCCCTTAATTAAACACTTCATCAAATCTCCACACTAAGGTAATGTACTTGCAATAACCCTTATCCCTGAGTTGCTTCCGGGCCTTGATAAGTGGTGATCACTGTGTAAAAAAAAAAGCATGTAATTAAGATGAACTCCTCTAAACTGTAGAAACAGAACGTATAGATTAGTATACGAAAGTCGAGGTTCCTACTTTGACAATCAATCCCACAGAAACTAGGCCATTTTGATTGCCTTCTTGCTGTCGGACTGACGCAAAATATACTGTGTTGCCTTGTCTCCTGGCTTTCGAGAGGAGCAAGTTTGTCACTAGTTTTCTGATGCGACCCCATCGGGGAATGCCGACGGGTTTACTCAAACTCATTCAAGCGGAAAAATATGAGGAGTATATTTTTTAAACCACCTTCGTATATTCTTGTGATGCAATGGTCATCACTCTTTCCATCATATCACACACAGCACACGGTGGATACACTTCTGCTATTCTAGCAACGCATCTTGTATACCCTATAATTTCGCTAACAATACATGCAAAAAGAACCGGAACAGCAGCCAAATATATGTCTGTTTTAAGTAGATTTATCTTGAGGTGGGTACGCTTTATTTTCTTTTTAAAGAGGTTTGAAGTGATCGAAGTGACATTAGAGAATGTGCTTTATATTTGCTGAAGTGCCAAAGGCAAAAATAGTATAAAATACCCATGGATGAGTTAATTATTTATATATCCGTACGTATTGAGGGAAGGAGTAATATAGTCGTACCAGTTTTCAGACCACACATAATCGATTTTAATATTTATATATATATATATATATATATATATATATATATATATATATATATATATATAGTGGCACTCGTCTGGCAAGAGGTTGCAATCATCATATATATATACATATATATATATATACTAGCAAAAGTACCCATCGTTGATTTGGGTCAAAAACAGCCTACAGAAGATAGACTCTGATTTATGAAAATATGATAGGTTATGAAAAGGAAGGGTTGTAAATTTGGATTGAATTTGGTGGTATCAAAACCAAAGCAAAATATGATGAAAGTAAAAATAAAATAGATAAACCCCATAATTTATTATACCATACCTGTTCACAATGAAACACTTATCACAATATTTTGTGGATCTATATTAAAAAAAAACTTGTTAAACTTTGTGATATATTTCCATTCTATGGAGGTCAGGTGGGAACGAACACCCCATAATTTTATTATACCATATTTCTTCAAACTGAAACATAATTATCAAAGTATACTTACGCAGATAGATATGAAAAGTCTTTATTAAAGTTTGTGCCTATTTCCATTTTATGGAGGCCAAGCGCGAACGCAGACACCATAATTATATTATACCATCCCTATTTAAGTTAAAACATACTTATCAAAGTATTCTTATGTACATCTATATCAAAAACACTTGTAAACGTTTGTTTTATTTCCATACTTTGTGGACAAAGCGCGAACGCAGACCCCCACAATTTTAATGAACCACCGTTCTGCCAGATCAAACATACCCATTCCTGTCTCACTACATCTTCTCTCATTATATGCAATCAGTTTTTTTTAAAATAGTCAACAATATAGGAGCCTATTCGTGACTAGACACACACACAAAGACATTCAGCCTTATATTTTATATATATATATAATATATATAATATATATATATATATATATATGTATATATATATATATATTTCATAATTTAGGAATTTAAAATTTGTGATTTAAAAAAGTTAAATTTCAAATATAGAAATGTTATTGTATGCGGGACAAGAATACAGTATAGTAAAATATATTTCCTTAACCCATGAGTTTTCGATGTTATACATCTCCTCGGAAGAGAAATATTAGCAAATATTATAAAAGGTTTGCACCTGATTTGCTATAGGTAATAAACATAGAAAATTAAATTAAATGGTTTAAAAGTTTTTGAATCATTTAAGCTACATAGAATAAAGGAAATTGTATATTGATGCTGAAAAAAATAAGATATTGAACTTCAAACCGAAATCTTGTATGTTATTTGAGCCAATTATGGTATTTGTTAAGTTAGCAGACGTTGAGAATGATAGGTGAACAGTGTTTTTGTTAATTATCTTACTTAGTTTACTATCTTGCGGGAAATTTTTGTCTATAATTTGGTAAAATTCCCTTGGGATGTTATTTTTTATATGGTGGCTGAACGGTGGATTAAACCACGTATGGCTCTTCCTTCTATTTTTTTTAAACTGCTCTTTCAGTTTTATTATGGTCTATCTTTTGATTTTTCTTTTTTGTGTTTATTGTATGTTTTATTTTTTCTTTTGTTTTTGCTCTTTTTTTCCTTTTTTATATTTCCTCATCGACATATTGTAGGATATTACATTTGCATTGTTTATTATTCTTTCTGTACTTATGTTATTGTTTTGAGTTTCCTTAACAATTTTAATTTGTTCTTTATGTGCTGATCTAGCTAAGGCTTGATTGTAATATTGTTTTTATTGAATAATTCTTCATTTTGTGATATTTTAGATATTCTTTTGGAGATGCTAGGTATAAGCGTTTTTTTATACTATTCTGATGGTTGGAATTGTGATCCATGTAGAATAGCGTTTAGTTGTGTGTGTGGTAGGGTTTATAGGAGTTATTGTCTAGATTATATATATATATACATATATATATATATATATATATATATATATAATGTATTACGGATGGGACGATTCCAATTTTTTTTTCTTATTCCGATACAATAACCGATTCCGTATTAAATTCTCGATCCCGATACAATCACCGATTCCGATCCCGATTCTTTTTGAAGTTGTTATTGATTTCCACTTACCGTAGAAACACATGTGAAATGCGCCGATATTTTCTCAAACGTAAAAATACACAGGTAGGGGATGATATATCGATTTTCGTTTTACTAATAATTTAAAATCAATATATATTCATTATTTTATCATTACAATCAGCAGTAGGATATTTTTTCTTTAAAAAATCAGATAAATAAGCAAATTACAAGAATCGCTTTCGGCATCGGAAAATATGCACAACTTTTTTCCGATTCCTATACCGATTCCGATACCTCTAAAAGTTTCGATTTTTTCGATTCCCGAATCCGATTCCGATTAATCCTCCCAATACTATGTATTTATGATTATATAACTGAAATGACCTTGTAACGGTTGTTGTCACCCAACATCCGATTTACGACTTCTAATTACAGATAAGTGCATAAACAAATAATCAACGCGACAATAAAACGTAGATGAAACGCGGTATATTTTGTGTGGCTTAATTGCCATATATTTTATAACTTACTACCTAGCTCTACCATCGTATTGAGAACTGTTGAAGGAAATACTTAAAGTTTATGCATACATTTATATTTTCGTATATTAATTGATGTGATTAAATGAAGTAGTCATATATATATACATATATATAGTGTATATAGTAGTAGTAAGTTCTGAAATATATATATGGCAATTAAGCTACAGCAAACAAAATCAAATTAAGACAAGCAGCAAAAGCTGAGAAATACATATACAAGGGGTGTGCAATAAGTAATGCCCCTGACCCACTTCGAGTTGTCTGATCTAGCTGAAATTTTGCATGTGCAGTTATTTATATCTCTAGAGGTAATGTGGCAAATTACAGCTCTGAACTGATTGTGGTTTCTGTTTTACAGGTGTTTGAACTGAGTCAGGTATGAAATGGAGCATGTTGAATGTCGAGCAGTGATCCTGTTTTTGTATTTGAAATGGTGCCCACCACAGGAGACTTTTGATGAAATGAAAGAAACCCATGCTGATAATGCCCCATCATATGACCTTGTAAAACGCTGGCATCGTGAATTCAAACATGACCGGAAGTCTGTGGAAACGGCTCCCAGACCTGTTCGCACCCCTTCTGCTACTGATGAGGAATCTGTCCGTTAAGTTGAGGCTGCCATTTTGGAAGATGGGTGCATTACTAATAACCAAAAAGCCCAAGATGTCAAGATTAGTACAGGGTCTGTGGAAACTATCATTCATGACCATTTGCTTATGTATAAGGTGTCTGCCAGATGGATTCCCAGGTTCCTCACACCATTCCAGAAGCAAGAACGCGTCGATTGCTCGATGATGAATTTGGAGATGTGCCAAAAATATGAGTGAAAGTTTTTCAAAAGACTGATTACACAGGATGAAACCTGGGTCCATCACTATTATCCAGAGACCAAAGCCCAGTCAATACAGTGGAAGCACTTGGACTCACCACCTCCAAAGAAGGCAAGGATGTAGCCCTCCACTGGCAAGGTTATGCTCACAGTCTTCTGGGACCAGGACGGAGTAGTGATGACAGATTTTCTGGCAAAGTGTACCACAATTACAGGAGCCTATTATGCGGAGTAGTGATGACAGGTTTCCTGGTAAAGAGTACCACAATTACAGGAGCCTATTATGTCTCACTTTTGAGGAAATTAAGGGAAGCTATCAAAATCAAGAGGTGGTGTAAGATCAGCAAAGGTACCCTCCTCCTGCAGGACAACGCTCCGGTCAATAACTCGCATATCGCTGGATCAGCAGCACGGGCGTGCGGTTATGAAATCCTCTCCTATCCTCACTATTCTACTGACCTTGTGCCCTCTGACTTTCACCTCTTTCCAGCCATGAAGTTATTTTTGAAAAGAAAGCGTTTCCCAGATGATGCAGCCTTGACTTCTGAAGTCACGTCGTGGTTGGAGGACCAACCTGGAGTGTTCTACAAAAACGGTCTCCAGAGCTGCATCAAACGATGGGAGAAATGCATAATTCTGCGTGGTTCCTATGTAGAGAAAGACTAATAATTGTTCAAAGTTTCGTTGCTCTACTTCTATGGGAAATGGGTCAGGGGCATTACTTATTGCACGCCCCTCGTGTATATATATATATATATATATATGTATTTATATATATATATATATATGTATATATATATATATATAAATATATACATACATACATATATATATATGACGAAAAGTGTATATTCCAAATTCCAAGATAGTGTTCACTTACTGTTTATTTATTTCAGTATGTTAAGTGTACAATTCTTGCTAACACCTGTTTCGTAGCGCAGAAACATTCATATAACGTAAAGTTTAAAGCCTTTTTATCTTTATCTCTCTCTCTCTCTCTCTCTCTCTGTCTATCTGTCTCTCCCTCTCTCTGTCTCTGTCTCTGTATCTCTCTCTCTCTCTCATATATATATATATATATATATATATATATATATATATATATATATATATATATATATACGTGGGGCGCTCGACTTTGCCAAGGTGTAAAATTCTGCTTAAAAATATTTCAGTTAGTCCAGATTCCGTATATATTATTATAGTCGGAATTTCAAAATGAAAAAAAAAACACTACCTGGGTGCCATCAGCGAGAAATCGAAACCGAAACCAAAAGTAACATTCAAAGCAGATAACCTTATTACTGTACCACGCATATAAACTGGTTAAGATTAAACATTTTAAAATAAACTAAGATGAATGTACAAAATGCATAACATTGTTTCGATTTTAACCTATTTTTGACCCCTTAAAACTATTTTTACCGGCTAAAGACCATTAAAGTCACGGCCCATAAAAAATCCAAAAAGTTGAGACCATTAGCGCCGTTCTGCGATTTTTAGTTTCGGAGGAAATAGAGTTTGAAAATATGGATATATATATATATATATATATATATATATATATATATATATATATATATGCCTAAATCCAAACGTAGATTCCATGAGTAAAGCTTCTTAAAACTGTACGCCAGTGGAACTTTCTGCCGCTTGCCTGTTTCCCACCTGACTACAACTTGGACGTCTTCAAGTCCAACATAAACAAACTCCTGACAAACCGCCCCCTTAAGTAAGACACTCTATCAAAAAACCCAATACTAATGATTACTACAATACTATCTCGTCGATTACTGTACACGCAATAACCGTCATCCCTGAGTGGCTCTCGGGCCTTGATAAGTGGTGACCCCCATGTAAATATATATATATATTTTTTTTTGTAGAAATATATTGTCTTATAATATATACCAATCCTTATTTAGTAAGCTCAATGTAATTACAGAGCAATATAGTGAATAAATGACAAAAAGTTATATTCCAAAATTCATGAATTTGACCATCTTATAATTCATTCTTTTAATTCAGTTGACTTATACAATTCTTGACTATTTTCAAGCGTATATATATATATATATATATATATATATATATATATATATGTGTGTGTGTGTGTGTGTGTGTGTGTGTGTGTGTGTGTGTGTGCACTTATTTCGTGCAGCCTAAAAAGGGAACCGCATTGTACATGACGATTTATTCCATTTGTGTACAGAATAGTGGAGATCTACTCTCAGGTGCCGTCACTATTTCTATTCCAGTGTTCCTATTTCTGAAGGTATTTTTGGTCGAAAGTAAATATCTACTCTCTCTGTCAAAAAAAACCTTGTGATGTATATACCTTGGAAGTAAAGATTGGTAAAATATAAAGGAAAGTGGAAAATAGGAATACACAAACGCACATGCACATACGTCTTTTTCCTTCTTTCTCTCTCTCTCTCTCTCTCTCTCTCTCTCTCTATATATATATATATATATATATATATATATATATATATATATATATATATGTATATATAGGATCCATCTCACACATTGAAAACGATCAACAGCCAGAAATATGTCCGATATAAATAGATCCATGTGTGAGGTGCGGACGCCTTGTTTTGTTTTGAAGTGGCTGTAAGCGATCGAAGAGGAAATTGGGCAAGTTCTTTATTTCTTTATTTTTTGGGAAGCGCCAGTAAAAAGGAGAATCACGCGAGGAAAAGTGTGAATGGCGGAGTGATTTATTTTAGAAGCGACAACATTATTCTTGTTCATTTCACCTTTTCAAACGGAGCAAGACAAAATAGTAGACGCGCGATTCGCCAGGAGCCCTCGAAAGCATAGCGATAAGAGCACAAAGACGCACGCAGACACACACACACACACACACACACACACACACACACACACACACACACACACACACACATAATATCTATCTATATATCTATAAAAGTTAAAGTATCTGTCTGTATGTGTGTGTCTGTGTGTGTACATTTCCCTACGCAATAACTCTGTCAAATTTTAATCTACAGACTCAAAATTTGATATACAGGGTACTGAGATTTGGGAAAACCGATGTGATCTTCGACCAGAAATTTGGCGATTAAGGGGTCAAAGTTCTAACGGTTTGACCTTTGAGAACGCTAAACTCCTCCGACACTTTTGGGTCCAAACCCTTGAAATTTTAGATATAGGTTCCTTAGACATGGATCTAACTTAATAAATTGATTTGAGCCTAAAACGATAAGTGTTAAGGGGTCATAATAGGCGTCAAATTAAAAAAAAATTGACCGCTTCTTTTTTTTTGCTTAACATACACCTCCAAATACCCGGGCAACGCCGGACACCCATGCTAGTATATATATATATATATATATATATATATATATATATATATATATATATATATATATATATATATATACACGACAGGAAGTTCTTTCCCTCCGATGTTCAGCAATGTCAATAGCTTAGAAAGGGCTCAACTTTGCGAAGCCGGGAATGGAAGCTACTTAAGAGATATAATTTTTCGTAATTGAGACAGAGCAAATTTCCACACTTACACACTGTGTAGTAAAATAAAAATTATTAAATGCAGAAGAAAAAATTATTCTATTTTTAAACTGTAAAGTGACTTATAAGGTCGCCCTACACACACATACACACACATACATACACACACATATATACATATACACACATATATATATATAATATGTGTGTGTATATATATGTGTGTGTATGTGTGTGCATGTGTGTGTGTGTAGGGCGGCCCATAAGTCACTTTACAGTTTAAAAATAGAATTTTTTTTTTCATTTTATTTACTTAATCTATCACGGTTACATTTCCAGACGCAATCTTTTAAATCGCTACGATATTTTCGGCCAATTAATTTTTTCGTCTAATTTTATCAATTTATTTATTTATTACTTTTTTTTAATTATTTTTGAACGTAATCCACTACGCTAGTTTACTATAATTTATTATTTTCTCTAACCATACAATGTATATATGTATATAGACATCTAATTTACGTAAGGAAAACACGCTGCTCCCTCCCCCATCATTTTATATAGCCCCAAATCCTCTGACTTTCTTGTCAATGACGATCCCTCTTGAAAAAGCCCGCATAAATCGGGCGAACCGTTGAGTATTCAGGTCCATCCATCCCCATTCTATTTCACACACACATACACACACACACACACACATATATATATATATATATATATATATATATATATATATATATATACTTTCAATCTGTCTTTACATAAGCAGTAATTTGTTGCTACACAGTCATCAGCACGTTTCGGTGTTTTAGTATTTAATGACTAGAGAACTCTTCAGGCAACAACCCTTTTCAATTTTTCTGCATACTTTTAATATTCAATAATCCCCTCAATCCATCCACACTAGGATTAATATTTAGCATATGCATGTATGTCACATCCCTGAAAGCTTTTCCTCGGCCAATTTTCGTTAAATATATTTACCCTTAACATAAATATCGAACTAAAATTCAGTTAATGGTTACGCGCTGCTCGCGGCCTGCCCATTAACTCTGATTCTACTAAAATAGGATTACATCTGGCACAACCTTACATTAAAAGAAAAATATGGAAACACACAATTATCTACAAAGATGAACTTTTTGTTCTCCCTGAAATCAATGGTTATATTTCCACCATACTGAAACGTTTTACATAGTACGGGGCTCATATTGGGGGCATAGCGGGACAGGCCTAATGGGGGACATATAAAACAGGAAGCACGATGATAATAAGTGGGAGACAATTCTTGGACACTTCATATTATTAATACAGACTGCAGGATATGATGCAACAATTCTTATACATATATGGAGAGGAAGAAATACTTTACTTATGATGATGGGGAGGAGGACACATAACTTGGAAGGGTGTACATAAAGTTCATTACAAGATGATGATAAAACACACTTACCTTTTCTGGTTGTGAGCCATGAAGACACGAGACAACAGTTACAAACACAGTTGGTTTCTTTATTTTTCAATCGGCCGATCGATGAAATCAGGAATTCAAACTTGAATCTACATTGTCTAATCTTCTATGCTTCGCTTCTATGTGTCTCTCTTCTCCAATTGACTATCTCTTATCACCTCTTTACTCCCAACTCTGTCTTCCAACTGATTCTAACTCCGAAACTTTAGATTCTTATACTGACAAATCTCCTTTGTTTATGACGTCAGAAGTGTGTTTTCCAAACTTGACTAATTTTCACGTGGTTTTACATATGTTTGTCCAAACAAACTTTTGGCAAACAAAAGAAACCTCAGTTCTAATTCTAATCTATTGTTAAACACTATATTTTTAATCTGCATTGTCCATTCTTTTAACTGACATATTTAATATTCAGATTTCTAAAAGAATAGACAATCGACTCTTTTTTCCAACATAAACAATATTTAACTATTTCTAATAGAATTAATGATGGACTTAATTTCTAACATTCCGTTTTCTATTTTTATCTTTAACACTTGCTTACAGGGTCCGATTCTAGCCTTTTCCTCATATCTTTTTCATTTATCTAGTACGTATTTTTACTTATATGAGAAGGGGACAGGCCTTCGATGAAACAAACGTTCTAACAAAAATCTTTCAAAATCGCTAGCCTCAATATTTTATATACCACTCTCACTAAGTAGGGCTAAAATCTAAATGATAAATGACGCAAGACAAACCTTAGAAATAACTCTAGAATAATACGTGTGCATCTACTCCAGGGAGCTATGTAACATAACAGTATATTGATACGTGTGTATTTAATTTAAATTGAGCACGTAGGGTCGCTTTACTGTTAATTATTCTTCGAAAATAGATATTAGCAGCAAAGCGAATGTAATTCAAAATGTAATTTAACGTGTACTTGTGTAACATGGAAAGGGCTGTCCCCTTTCCACGTAAATAAGAACACTAGATAAGTGAAAATAAGAGTAGGATAAACCTAGAACCGAACCCTGTAGGCGAGGTTAAGAAATGGAATGTCAGAAATCAAGTCTATTGTTAATTCTTTAAGAAATTTGAATATTAACTATGTCAGTAAATGAATGGAAAATGCAAATTAAATATATATTATTTAAAAATAGGTTAGATTAGAATTGAGGATTCTTTGTTTGCCAAAAGTGTGTTGGACAAACATATGTAAAGCCACGATAAAATTAGTCACGTTTGGAAAACACACTTCTGACGTCATAAACAAAAGACATTTCTCAATATAGGAATCCGAGGGTTCGAATGTAGAGTCAGTTACGAGTCAGTTGATCAGCCAAGAGTTGACATAATCAGTTGGAGAGGAGAGTTCCTTAGAAGCGAAGGGTAGATGTAGACCCAAACTGAATTCCTGACGTCATCGACCGGCCGATCAGATTAATAAAGAAATCATCATTATGTTGTAACTGTTGTCTTGTGTCACATCCTTCATCACGAACGAAAGGTAATTGTGTTTATCATCATTGTGTAACACTTATATATATATATATATATATATATATATGCGTGTTTGTGTGTCTTCTCATCAGAAGTGTCATCACAATCATTATACGTTATATATGTGCCCCAATATGAACTATCGTCAGCTTTAAATATGAAGCCGTACTACACAACAGTTGTTCAGTGACCAATGAGATTTCTTATTTCGCCTAAATTATTTAGAGTGAAATGAATTTTAAAATCTATACCCAAACGTAAATATTATTTTCACTAAAAGAAAAAAAACATTAATACCGTAAGTTTCATGAATATTACGAAACAAGATTCATCGTGAAACCACCACACATTCTAAGCTACTTATACTGCATTAGAAACTGAGCGAACGATAACAATCTTTAAATACTGAATTTTCCATCAATTATTGTTAGGGCTCGACCGGCAATCACCGGATTAAGCCCAATGTTAACAAATTCAAATGATCAATCACTGTCAAATTTATGCTTAAATGTTAGAAGGCAAAAAAGGTAGAGGGAAACCAAGAAGAGAAAATGTTTTTGATTGGACATCTCTCAACAGTTGGTGTCCATCAACCAACTTTCCCTGGATCGGAAAGAATGGCAGAAAATAAGTCATAATACAATTCACACCAAGCGGAAGATACGACTCATAATATTAACACATTCTTGTTGAGCTGCCCATTGCCAACAGACAACCCCTTATTATCGAGTGGCCTTTGATGTTTTTGATTGGACATCTCTCAACAGTTGGTGTCCATCAACCAACTTTCCCTGGATCGGAAAGAATGGCAGAAAATAAGTCATGTGAGTTTACAATTCACACCAAGCGGAAGATACGACTCATAATATTAACACATTCTTGTTGAGCTGCACCTTGAATAATCAAATTTTGACCATATAATCCATTGCTTCAAAGCTTGTCAAAGATGTTGTCCATTGCCAACAGACAAACCCTTATTATCGAGTGGCCTTTGAGCCTTGTTAAATGGTGACTCATTAGTAAAAATATTTTTTTAAATCTAAAAACTCCTGAACAATGATGGGTGGATACAGCCAATATATAGTAAAACTTTGAAATTAACTTTGATGATTATATGTTTCCGTAAAATTCTATTAAAATGGAAAGAAAAAATGGAATTCACCAAAATGCTAGAATTATTTTGACTTAGTAGCTGTGGTACAAATACTGATGTTTAGTCATCTAGTGTATCATGGCCCCCGCTAATAAAACAGGAAAAAAAAAAGAATCATGCAACCATTATGTATTTATTTTTTTATATAAAAATATATATTTTACATTTTTTTCTAGGATGATTGTTTCCCCGCTCCCTGTTTATTTAGAACATCTGTTGACAAAAATTGATTTGTAAATTTTTTGTAAAATAAAACAACCTTTTTTTACTTTCACCTAACAATTTACGGGTTTCATAAAAATCATACATCTTTTCTTATAACAAAAAAAAAAAAATTCTATTTACAAAAAGAAAACGTTTACTGGCAATGTTTACTTTAAATGCTAGGTTTATTTATAGTATCTTTTACATATACTAGAAAACCTCCCCAATACTTTTGATTAGAGGAAACTTTTTTTTTTAATACTATATGTAAAAATTATTGAAATTAAACTATAACTTGATGTGCTTATTAATAAAAATTTTGATCATCAATATTATTGTTAATATTAATTGATCTGCTATATCGACCATTATTATATATTATTAAAATATATTAACTTTAACCTATGATATTTTTGATTTCACTAAATAAATAAATTATCAAATATTAAATTCAGTAATTTCAAAATAGATTATAATATTTTGTTTGCTTGATTTATTATTCCTTAATAATAAATTAAATACTAATTATCTCCCTTACCGTGTTTAATTAAAGAAATAAGATTATCCTCCCCTTTCTTTCTTCAGTTTTAAATTCAGCATTTTAATCAAACGTATGCTAACCGATATAAAATATTCCATTAGCGTTCTTTTTAAAAATTTATTATTTCATGAGTTGAAAAGCTATAATAAACGTCCATATGAATACTTTGAACTTAATTGCTGATTTCAAAAGGCGAAGAATTAAAAGGTAAATAAGTATATATATATATATATATATATATGTATCTGCGTATATGCTCGTGTATGTATATGTATATATATATATGTATGTGTATATATATATGTATATATATATATATGTATATGTGTGTGCCTATGAATTTTATTAGAAATAAATTATTATAATATTATATTAAAACCAAATTCAGATTTATAATTTTATTCTATTTTATTTCTATCTTTAACCCATACTAATTTGCTTATCAAGTAAATACATACCTTTTATTTTAATTTTTTCCAGATACATCTGCCTTACTTTTAATGCTAGGTTTATTTATGGTGTCTTTTACATATATTAAAAACTCTTCCCAATACTTTTGCTGATGAGGAAACTTTGTTTTTTTTTTAAATACTATATGTAAAAATTATTGTCTGTGGCTTAATGTCTACCACAATAAAAACATTGTTTTCCGAAACGAGCGTACAAATTATTGACTTTGTTGTTCTTCTTTTTGTGAAACGGATTTTTAATTTAATTCTAATTCGAATTTAAAATTATCAATGACATTACTAAATATTAAATTAGCTCTAGGATATTTACCTATCGGGCTTATTATATATCTAAATTACAACAAGCACTTTTTCTTTTCCTGTATTTTAATTAAACTAGTAATTTTACTATTACATTAAAATACACTCTGCTCTTTAGACTATTGTTCTAATCTCCTTTAAATTATATATATATATGTGTGTGTGTATATATATGTATATATATTCATATATATATATACATATATATATACATACGTATATATACATATATAGAGAGAGAGAGAAAGAGAGAGAGAAAGAGAGAGAAGAGATTGAAATTTACAGTAGGGTTTTGCTTTTATTTATTGCATTTCTATTTCCTTCCGAGTTGTTTGTTTTGAAATTCGTTCGCGTCTGTTACTTTGATCGGCTTAATCTAGTTACTGCCAATCGACCCCAAACGATTATTGACGAAAATTCCAGACGATTTGAGCTAAACTGTCCCGTGGGGAGGCATAGTAAATAGATACAAGAGTACCAAAAATATATATACGTGCTGCTCATGGAACAGGTCGACTGACAAAAAGGATGATTCTTGATTATTGTAGCGAAATCCGGCAGCCGAAAATTTTATATTTAATTAAAAAAAAAAAAAAAACCATGATAACTACTTAAATTTTTTTGTCGATTTCAAGAATAAGCAGCGTTATCTACCTAATTGTCATGATGCAATTATTTAAACCATCCATGGTTCAACGAAAGAATGATTTCGACTATCCTTTGTCACGTGACCTGTTATGTAAACACAACGGAAATAACTAAAATGTCTAATTTCGTGCAAAATTTAATAATTCATTTCTACTTTGTCGTTTTTCGTAAGCATCGGATATTTTCACTCAAGTAGATACTATTGGTTTCACTTGAAAATCAATAATTCGATTTCCAAATTTCGTTACAATAACGAAGAAGCACTAAAATGTTTACGAATAGTCTCATTTCTCATATTTTAATGAATATGTTTTATTCAAAACCATGTTCGTAAATAGGGATATTTATTTGAATAAAAAAAAAACCCTGCCAAACTATTTCTTTTTTTTTTTACTAATCCTAAAACATTTGTACATTTATGTATTTTTGCATCTTTCTTAATTATAATCGGTTTCACACTATCAACCAAGCTCCAACCCCTGTCCCATCGCGACAGTGTTGTTATCCTTGTGTCTATTTTACAACTACTTTAAGTTAATGTGCTCTGATGAAGTCTTATCTCTTGTGCTCCTTCGAATTAAATACCCTTAGCAAACCTGATAACCAGGAATTGTTCACCGTTGAGGTCTTAAATGCCAGAAAGCCGGTCACTCTAATAGTTTCTTCCTTCTGATTCAGAGACAAGCGTCAGAATATGTTTATCTGACCACCCATTTCTGTTGTACGGAGTCTTAGTCAAAATTATCATTCAAACACGGTATATATGGTTAAGTGGCAGTTTAAATCATTTAGAACTGCTTTAAAGATTCACTGTTCACTCCTTTTCTGCCCAAATTTCAAATAATCATTACATTTTATATCTTACCTTATCAGCTATATTATGAAACAAAATGTTTAATTTTCTTTCCGTAAAACAAAAGTTATGATGAATGTAGTGGTGTTAAAAATTGTAAAAAAACGTAAGGAGGTGAACGACGCTTTTTATGATTGGTTTCCATAGCAACCACGTTGCTTCAGCGACTACTGTTGCAACTAATTCACTGCTGTCGCAAAAAAGAGAAGTAACAAGTGAAACAGACAGAATGAAAGAATGAAAGGGAGATAAATGGGTGGGATATTATTAAAGCAGACGAGTGCCGAACATTGTTATTGACTTTCTTTGTTTATTCTTTACATACTTTCAATTTTTCTATCGATTTATTTTTGATAAAACCTTACACATCAACACAAACAAAAATCAGCTAAATTTTAATTCACTATATTTTCCAGTGCATGTTCACATACATGTCTATAGTAAAATTAAACCCTCGTTTTTTTTTGGCCTGTGTCAATCACAGGAAGAACGGGCAGTAAACGTGCATTGAATGATATAAACGGATATAGCATTTTAATTTAAGACATTGCATTTGGCTTTTGCAATAACCATTAACAAGGCTACGCGAAATTTAATTTGTGTGGCTAATATCTAAACTCTTACTGCTTCTCACATAGGCAAATATGTGTTGCATGTTCTGCAGTCGAAAACTCAGACAAAAAACACCTCAAAATATTGTATACGCACAAAAAACACTGCAAAACATATTGTATATGCACAAAAAACACAACAAAATATTGTATTTGCACAAAACCCCTAAAAATATTGTATATGCACAAAAATACCTCAAAATATTGTATATGCATAAAAACACCTCAACATATTGTATATACATAAAAACCCCTCAAAACATTGTATATGCACAAAAACACGTCAAAATAGTGTATATGCACAAAAAACACCTCAAAATATTGTATATGCACAAAAATCGAGACTATAAGATAATGTCTTTTTTGTTTTATGTATTCCATTTAAACAAACTGAACCACAGCAAGGCGTGGCCGAGTACAGTTAGTGTATATATATATATATATATATATATATATATATATATATATATATATATATATATATATATATATATATATATATATATATATATATAACGATTGTATCGATGTGGTTTTCTTAGAAGTTAATCTTAATGAAAATTCGTTAATTATCAGATAGTGCTTAATAAATAGAGCGGCATATTTTTCTTTATTTATACAGACATTATTGGCTACATATGTGCATACATCTTTTAGTTGTGATTTTTTTTCTAAGGCCAGAGTCATCGGGATTCATGTCTAAAAACTTTCATGCGTAACAGATGTATTTTTTCTCTCTGAATCTTTCTCCTTCTCGTTCTCCTTATAGCTTTCCTGTATCGAGAGGGGTTCAATGATCCTCCTGTGTCCCAAAATGGGCTTTAGCTTTACATTAAGCAGCCGCGTAACTCTTACTTCGCACTTATTTCGTGTTTACTTTATCCCGTTTCATGAGCGATATTTCTGTCAAAGGGGAAACAATTGCTTTTCTCCCTATCCGCAGTTATCTTAACCAGACAGTGTGTGAGAATTATCAACGTATCATATTATTCTCACCATCTAAATGTCAATATATTAATACCATTAATGATTTTCCACATACCATCCGTTCTTTCTTGCGGAATCTTTCTGTGAAACTCAAGGATGCCATTCTTACTATATCGAGGATTCGTTCCCGAAAATTAATCTGACAGAAGTGAGTCATTGTGCACAATAGTGACCTCTCTTCTGTCGGTATCAAGTATGGTCCTAAATATTTTTAGAAGGCGCTAGATTTTGCCACCGTCTCTCTGGTCATGTTAGTGTATTACTAAATGGCTGAGATTTCCCGATTGGGAATTACAGACAGGGCTGAATAATCGATCATTTACAGGGCCATAAGGCCTGCCATTTGTGCGCTGGACTAATAAATCTTATTTTCCGATTTTGTGCCACATTTTCATGTGGTGGAAAGGTGTTAAAAATAATTGGAAATAACAGCCGAACTAGGAAATAGCAATCCTTTCTATTATTGTCAAAAACACCGCCATGAATGTAAGCCAAATAGAATTATGCAGTTGAAGGATAAATAGAAAAAAGCAAAATAGAATTATATCTAGAAGATTTCCACATTGTTTATAAATAAGTGGTGGACGAAGGTTTGTTTAGATAGATATTTGGTGAGGTTATTTGCGGGCACCGCTCCCGGAGGTCTATCGGTAGAACTGCTGACTATCAAGGCGAGTGTTCTCGGTTCAATCCTCGGCTTGAGAGAGGTGCTAGTCTAGCGGTACTGATGAGTTGTAATACAACGAAACAGGACTGCATGTCGATGACTATATATATATATATATATATATATATATATAAAGATTGATAGCAAATACGTACTTTTTCTGTTAAAAATTATTAAAAAAATCTTCTTAATATACTCACTCATGGATTAGCGAGCAACTACGCGAAGGTAAACTAATTTGCTATCCTTTTTAACAACGAGCCTTTATTAATTACTTATTCATTTTTTATGGTTTCTTATGAGGTGATTGGTCTAATTTCTCTATTATGCTGAATTATAAGTTCTACAGTCTCGCACGTTTATATATATATATATATATATATATATATATATATATATATATATATATATATGGCAATTGCTTCGTCTTTACAGACGTTAACGATCCCAATGCTCCCCCACCAACCTCATCGTAGTTTTTAAGTTAATCGTCAGCGATACCCAAACCACCTCCGTGGGCCCGAAGAGGACTTTTCAGACCTACATTTGACTTGCACAGTCTACCACATACACGGCAGATAAAGCTGTGTGTTGAAACTTGTTTCACCTCTGCCTCCGTCTTTTTTTTTTTTTTTTTTTGTTCTGATGGAGGATGTGAGGCTACCTAGGCATTTGCTTTTGGCGAACTTAAAACTGGGAAACGTCCTCAACATCGACCAAAAAAAGCGCTTTAAGAATTGCATAAAAGACGATCTTAAAGTTTTCAAGATGCCTATTAAGGATAACTTTAAGATGACTGTCAAGATAACTGGAAGACCTTAACAAAATGCCGGACCGAGATGTGGAGGCTAGTCAGAGCGAGATCTGAATTTTTTGCGAGGGAAAGAATCAAGCATGCTAAACTCAACAGACACCTTCGGAAAGGCAATGTGTCGGGTTTACCCATTTAATTGAATAGTTGGAAATGTGCGGCTTGTAATCGCGTGCTCCTCTCCAATACGGCTTACATTAACCACAAAACACACACACACATATATATATATATATATATATAATTATTTTTTTACTATAATAATTAAATACCTACAGACACTAGTGTTTCATCCTTTCGGGATTCTTCAGTGCAGGGTGTCACGATTAACACCAGCCGAACGATTCGAACCCCGAGACACGAGACATCTCTGGCTCGATTAGCGGAGACCGTATCCATTCGGCTACCATTAACCGTGTGAAATAGCGTTGAATTTTAAACATTTTAATTTAAATGTTCATTATGTCAGTCAGACAGTGATCTAATCGTTATACGATGATCTATGCATAAGAGCTAAATTATATATATATATATATATATATATATATATATATATACATAATTATTTACTTTTATAATTAAATACCTACATACACTAGTGTTTCATCCTGTCGGGAATCTTCAGTGTAGGGTGTCACGATTCACACCAGTCGATAGATTCGAACCCAGCAACACAAGGCATATCTGGCTTGATTAGCAAAGACCGTATCCAATCGACTACCATTGACCGCGTGAAATAACGTTTAATTTAAACATTTTATTTTAAAATGTGTTTTTACGCCAATCAGAGTGATCTAATCGTTATACGATGATCTATGCATAAGAGCTTAATTGGCCGGCTTTAATTCACCTGAATGTGCTCAACGATAAGAAACGATTTTCTTAAAGGAGATAACAGTATTATTTACTATAATAATTAAATACCTACTGACACTAGTGTTTCATCCTTATATATATATATATATATATATATATATATATATATATATATATATGTGTGTGTGTGTGTGTGTGTGTGTGTGTGTGTGTGTGTGTGTGTGTGTGTGTGTGTGTGTGTGTTTAAATCTCCGAAACAGCTTCCTGGTAAGCAGCTGATTATCCCCGTTTCTATTTACAAAATTTTAGTTAAGGTTTTCTCTTTTCATCCTTATGTAGTTAAATTCTGTTTTAAAATTGAAGACTTTTGCGAAACCGGCTTATGCAAGTGCTAAGTCTATTTCGATTTAACAACTATAGTCAAGGCCTTTTTTCATCCATACATAAACGAATTCTCTTTGGTCATTATAAACTTTTTAGAAATCGGATTATGTAGGTACTTAGTCTGCGATAGGTTTAAATTAATATTTTTTTTCCATCCGGGAATTTAAACTGCATTCTTTATTTTTATTTTTGCATTTTTTTTTAATTCAAATCTTCTTTAGACTATATATATAGTAACCGTGTAAGTTTGTGTGTGATAAAAACCTGCACCCAACTACTATCTGAATTTTTAGTCTAAAGAGTTGAAAATTATTTATTACTTTGATCTGCAGCACATTTTCGATTTGGTTTTAACTGGCAGAAATTTCTGCTAAACGGTCAAACTTGAAAACAAACAGTTGACCATGGCAACGTAAGTCGAATAAAACATTAGTCTCTACGTTACTTTTGCGCATGTGCAAAATGAAACATTAATAGCTAAAAGATGCTTAACTTTCCCACTTACGATTTTACCTATCGCTAGTGTAGACTGTAACGTCGTCGGAGAGGTAAATAATGATTAGAGCGCGGAACGTACTGGTTTCGGTTCTAGTGGATGGTACCCAAGTCAAATTTATTTTTATAATTTTGTAATTATTACTATATATAAGATTACCCCAAATCACCGGCGTTGCCCGGCTGTCTGGAGGAGTGTGTTGAGAAAAAAAAAGTGGAAGTAGTACGGCAGGCTAGAATCTGTACCGCGATGGAGGAAAAGAACGTGAAAAAGAAAGGTTACGTCTTTGCCGTTACGCCCATCGCAAAACCGGAAGTAGTGAAGGTTTAAATTAAGGCAAGTCAATCGAAAAGAGGTAATGATTTTCGAAATTATCGGCGAAAAAAATAGACTCCACCCTGTAGAAAAGTGCCCAGTTAAGGGTGAAGGAATTTATGTATTTGGCCAATTTTTCGATATTTGACGTCTAAAAGGCGGAGCTTCAAAGCGATACCGATCTCGTTAAAATACGTCTCTTCTGTCGAAATTTTTAACCAGACAAACACATATACATACATACATACGAGGGACCTGCAATAAGTAATGCCCCTGACCAACTTCCAATAGAAGTAGAACAACGAAACTTGGCACAGTTATCAGGTCTGGAATCTGTTTCCACAGACTTCCGGCCATGTTTGAATTCAAGATGCCAGTGTTTTACAATATCATATGATAGGGCATTATCACCATAAGTTTCTTTCATTTCATCAAAAGTCTCCTGTGGTGTGCGTCCTTTCAAATACAAAAACCAGATCACTGCTCCAGATTCAACAGGCTCCATTTCAAACCTGACTCTGTTCAAACACCTGTAAAACTGAAACCACAATTAGTTCAGAGCTGTAATTTGCCACATAACCCGTAGAGATATAAATCACTGCACATGCAAAATTTCAGCTTGATCAGACAACTGGGAGTGGGTCAGGGGCATTACTTATTGTACGCCCCTCGTACATACATACATACATGCATACATTAAACAGACGACTGACATTTAGCTTATAGAGTAGCCTGGGTCGAAAATATCAGCGAAAAAAAGCGACCCCTCCCTCTAGAAAGTGCCCAATTTACGGTGAAAGAATTAATAATTTTTGCCATTTTTTCGATATTTGTCGTCTTTAAAACGATACTGATCTCATGAAAAGCTGTCGCTTCTGTTTTAGGAAGATATACATACATACATACATACATACATACATACATACATACATGCATATATACATACACACATACATACATACATACATTTAAACAGGCAGGTGAGATTTATATTATAAATAATATTCAAAAGATAATTGGGACTATAATAACAAGTATGAAATCCGCAAGTATTGTCCATATTTTGCGACAGGGCTATGTCAGATGTCTTGCTAGTAGACAAACAAAGTACACCAGCTCTTAAATTAAACTTTTAAAAATCTTTGTTCAAAATAATCCGACTTAATTCTCACCCATCACCGATTACAATTCCCGTATTGAATAATCCGCTATTGCGTAAATAATAAGAAATAGAACATTGGGATTCGTTTTTTTTTCTTTCTTATTTATCTAATTTGTTCGGGTACATTTTTTTTTCTTATCTTGTTAAACAAAAATAGACGAGTTCTTTCAAGGGGAAACATCGTTAAATCGAAGGTGAGCGATTTCAAGATTTTTTTTTTTTTTTTTTTTGTCAAAGGATCAAAGATGAGCCGAGATCGTTTGTTCGCTCATCAGGATTTTAATTCGGTACACGGAATTCTATTAACGTCAAAAGTTGAGCAGTAAATTGAGCTGGGGTTGAAGGAAGTGATTTATCGACAATCAATACCGGATCAACAGATTGGGTTTTCTCGACTGGCAAATTGCTGATCAATGGACTAGAAAGCTTCGATCATTTGTTCGCATGTGTCATCAAAGATATATATATATATATATATATATATATATATACAGACACACAAACACACACACACACACACACACACACACATATATATATATATATATATATATATATATATATATATATATATATAGGTGTGTGTTGATGTGTGTAAATTTATATTAGCAACTGTATTCCCTCTAATTGCAAATTTGGAAGAATATATATGTGTATATCTATAATATAAAGATGAACGCCTGTGTGTGTGTGTCTGGTCACGAATAGGCTCCTATATAGTTGACCATTTAAAAAACTGATTACATATAATGATAGAAGATGTATCGAGACACAGGAATGGGTATGTTTGATGTTGCAGAACGGTGGTTCATTAAAATTGTGGGGTCTGCGTTCGCGCCTGGTCCACAAAGTATGGAAATAAAAAAATTAAAACAAAACAAAACGTTTACAACAAATTTTACAAATAAATGCTTGTTGGAAAGTTAATGACCTGAATTCTGTAGTGGGATATGAGACATTTGCCTTTAAGGTCGGGTATTAAGGGGATCATCCCTCATCTAGAGCTTTTTTTGGCACTTTTTAACAGCTAGAAAATGTCTCATAGTCATCTGTTTGCTTAGTTCGTCTTATAACTTTAAAAAAATATCTAATATTTCCCCAAAACCTATACGTATATATATTTATATCTATATCTATTTATCTATATATCTTTCTATCTATCTATCTATCTATCTATCTATCTATCTATCTATCTCTCTCTCTCTCTCTCTCTCTATATATATATATATATATATATATATATATATATATATATATATATATGACGATTCCCGAAAGGTTGAAACACTAGTGTCTGTAGGTATTTAATTAATATAGTAAAAAAAAAAAAATTAATTATGACAGCCCCTTAAGAAATTCGTTTTTTTTTTTTATCGTTGAGCACTTTCAGTTGAATTAAGTCGGTCAATTTAGCTCTTATGCATAGATCATCGTATAAGAATTAGATCACTGTCTGACTGACGTAAAGAACATTTAAAATTAAAATGTTTTAATTCAACGCTATTTCACGCGGTTAATGGTAGCTGAATTGATACAGTCATTGCTAATCGAGCCAGAGATGTCTCTTATTGCCGAGTTCGAATCGTTCGACTGGTGTTAAACGTGACACCCTGCACTGAAGATTCCCGAAAGGATGATACAGTACTGTCTGTAAGGATTTACTTATTATAGTAAAAATTAATAAATAATAATTACATACATATATATATATATATATATATATATATATATATATATATATATATATATAATTATTATTATTACTTATGTATAATATCAGCGAAAAAAGCAACCCCTCCCTCTAGAAAGTGCCCAATTTACGGTGAAAGAATTAATAATGTTTGCCAATTTTTCGATATTTGTCGTCTGAAGGGCCGATCTTAAAAACGATACTGATCTCATGAAAAGCTGTCGCTTCTGTTTTAGGCATATGTACATACATACATACATACATTTAAACAGACAGGTGTTTATATATATATATATATATATATATATATATATATATATATATATTAGAACTGCACGCCTGTAGAACTCTGTTCCGTCTGCCTACTTCCCACCGGACTACAACTTGGATGTGTTCAAGTCCAACGCTAACAAATTCCTAATAAACTGCCCCTTAAGTAAACACTTCATCAAATCTCCACACTAACGTAATGTACTTGCAATAACCCTTATCCCTGAGTGGCTTCCGGGCCTTGATAAGTGGTGATCACTGTGTAAATATATATATATATATATATATATATATATATATATATATATACTAGCAGTTCATCCCGGCTTTACTCGGGCCGTATTTATATATATATATATATATATATATATATATATATATATATATATATATATATATATATATGTTTGACTCATGTCCAGGTTACCTACATCTAATACAGCATAATCGCGTTTACACACCGGTTCTCTTTTATAGATGCATGCAATTCCACGACCTATATATTACAATGTTGTATTTTATTTTTACATAAATAAAGAAAAGGGTATTTAATATGAATATCAATACACAAAAAACAACAAATTTATGGCAGTATAGATTAATTTTTGTCTACATAGTCATCACATGTCCCAATACACATTTGCCACGAATTCAATGACGCATCGCTGCTTCTGGCGTAAATCCGTGATAGAGATTGCTTTCTTGGAGTAACGCACTGTCGTTATCTGCAGCAGGTAAAATTTCAATATAATTGCTGTATAAAATACGGGTCTTCATTAGCTACAATATGGGCCAAGTAGTTAACTCTACGATGAAGGACACGAAAAATATCGGCTAAGAGTAGCTTACACTTTTTTCCGTGACATTGACTTCAGCTTTCATCTAAAACTTCCAAAAACTGAATAGATTCGATGTTAGTTTATGACTATAACTATAGTTTAACCAAGTTTAATGATATTTGGTCACGCGATATCGACTTTAGGCGTGCAAAACAAATACAAGGAGACGGACTCGTTTGAAAACATAACCTCTTTAACGGAAGTAAGAATTCTCAGACTTGTCTGAAGAATAAGCTTATTACACAACCTCCTTACTTTCTGACACAGGCCCTAGTAAGGGTACTTGGGTTGTGTTGCAAAAATAACTCGACCGAGAAAAGAAACAATTTTAGAAATAAAAGAAAGCTAATTGAGATTATGAAAGCAGGCGACTTCAAAGTAACCTGACATAGTCAAAACCGTTGCTGACTCTAAATTACAGAGCTGGCACAGCCCCCTTTTTTTTTGCTATGATATCATATAATGAACAGAAATCTATCCCCTTAACAAGTACTCTGTTCTCAAAGGGAAAATCAAGTTTATAGCGTTTTGATTCTTTTACATCGCTTAATGGCGAACGGCACGAGAACTGTTTTTTTATATATTCGTAAAATATATATGTCTATCGAATGTTGTTGCACTGTTTCGGTTTACTGGGAAAAAACGTCCTTAGTTCTCCGCCATTTTTCGTGTTTTTTTTTATTTACGTTTTTTGGCTAAACGTGTCAAATCGCTGAATTAGCAGGATACAAGATCTTATATGCATGACTAATTTTTCAGCGATGACGCTTTATATAGTTCACATATACTAATTCAGCAATCATCTCCTATATATATATATATATGTATATATATATATATATATATATATATATACTAGCAAAAGTACCCGTCGTTCACGGGGTGCAAAACTTCCGTACTCTCTATCTCTTACTCAAAGTGAGCAAGGCGCCTTCTAAAAACACCCGTTTCCCGTGACCAACTCTCTCTCTCTCTCTGTTTATATATATATATATATATATATATATATATATATATATATATATATATATATATATATATACTAGCAAAAGTACCCGTCGTTGACTGGGTTCAAAAACAGCCTACAGAAAATGGACTCTGATTTATGAAAGTATAATAGTTTATGAAAAAGAAGGGTTTTAAATTTGGGTTGAATTTGGGGGTATCAAAACCAAAGCAAAATATGATGAAAGTAAAAATAAAATAGATAAACCCCATCATTTATTATACCATACCTGTTCACACTGAAACACGTATCACAATATTCTGTGGATCTATATTAAAAAACCTTGTAAAACTTTGCGATATATTTACATTCTATGGACGTCAGGTGCGAAAGAACACCCCATGATTGTATTATACCATATTTCTTCAAACTGAAGCATAATTATCAAAGTAAAGTCTTCAGTAAAGTTTGTGTCTATTTCCATTCTATGGAGTCCAGGCGCGAACGCAGGCTCACAATTTTATTATACCATCCCTATTTAAGTTAAAACATACTTATCAAAGTATTCTTATGTATATCTATATCAAAAACACTTGTAAACGTTTTTTTTTAAATTTTTTAATTTTTTATTTCCATAATTTGTGAACTAGGCGCGAACGCAGACCTCACAATTTTAATGAACCACCGTTCTGCCAGATCAAACATACGCATTCCTGTGTCTCGATACACTTTCTATTATTATATGTAATCAGTTTTTTTAAATAGTCAACCATATAGGAGCCTATTCGTGACCAGACACACACACACACACACACACACATACACACACAGACATTCAGCTTTATATATATATATATATATATATATATATATATATATATATATATATATATATAATCCATACGTTATTAATAAACTTAAAACCATACAGAAACAAAAACGGAAAAGAAGCAAATAAATGTGCGAAAAAAAGGCAATTTTTAATTTCTTAAGACAATATACGAGTCTGTCTTTATAAATAAAAAATAAAAAAAATAATATTTGGGATAAATATTCGTGTAAAACCTGGTTGCTTTTTTTCTGAAGCAGGAAATTCGATTAATGCAATGGAAATACTGCGTGTTCTTAATTTCAAAGCAACCTTGGTTTATCCAGTATTAAAAAAATTAAACTTTTCTTCTTTTGTCTTATATTGAAAAGGAAGGAACATAAGGAAATGACAGTAATTAAGATGATACAGGATGAAAATTGCGGATGTAATCTGAGTAAAGGGTTTGCCATGACAGGTTATGGGTTGGTTGTTTTTGTTTTACGGCATATCAACCCTTTTCGGGTTATTTAATGCCGAATCCAAAGATTTTGAAGAAATTTTTTTTTAATAGAATATATTTGTTGTTTTCGCGTCGGTTTCTATTCAACCCATAGTTGGGACCCTAACAGGTACTACCACTCCGGGTCAGAGTGGACCTGGGAGCAATGGTAATTAAAGGGTGGGTCCACACTCCCCAAAGCCCACAAGCTGGGGCCTCACCACTTGATATAGTTTAAGGTCATATCCAGGACCATGACAGTTTATGGGGTATGTGTTCAAAAAACCTACGTATTAAAAACATATTTATCCCGCACGCTAATTGACGTAATATCCCTATTACAGTTATCTGTATTAGTATATATTTTTTATATTGCCGTGTTTAATTTTTTCTCTTCTATATAAACTCCCCATCAATTGTTGAGCTTTGCTTTGTCCGAATAAAACTATATATGCGATATGTGAGTGTTTAGAGTGGGTTGAGAGATCTTCTTCAAAGGGGAAATGTCGAATGTCACCGAACTCATTCTAAAACCTCATAGAACGCATGCATAGGCCACACCACAACAACACTCTCCCGACTTCTTACCTGTCATTTAGCTGACAATAGTCCCATTAAACAACACCTAACTTCCCATGATAAAAACCTACAGTTGTCTGACATTAGAAATATCTTAACTAACAATACTAATATTAGATAACTCAACAATTGCGCACGAGGACTAAAATTACTAGAAGCCATAATAATTAAAATAAAATACAGCCTCTTATTAACCGGATACCGGGACACATATACTCACTGTATTCAATAATTAACAAGATAATCGAAATAAAAATTTTAAAATTCGCCCCTACACATCCCGCACCCACATTTATAACCAATAAAAAATTTAAAATTATAAAACTAAATTAAAAAACTATAAATACACAAACTCTCGAAGAAAAGTAAAATAACAACAACAAAAATCGCTCCTGAAGCGACAGAAAGCGCACACGAAGAACAACAATTTTTGGGGCTTCATAATATAAAACTTGCAAGCGGAAATAAAAAAAGACCGCTCGGCGAATTGAAAAGATATCCAAGAAAATCGAAAATAAGAATAACTCTGTCGTGTTCAATCGGACCTGTTTGAATAATGACTTGCTGCCAATATATATATATATATATATATATATATATATATATATATATATAGTGGAAATGGTAATTAATAAAAACTGAAGAAAGTGTTCAATACTGTTGTAGAGCAAATATGCATTTTTTTATTACCGTAACTTTCTGTTAAGTTACATTATTGTTTTAGCTACCTGGCCGTTTTTTTTGGGCCGTCTGTAGCTTCCTCAGACTTTTACAGAAACCGAAAATCTGAGGAAGCTACAGACGGCCCAAAAAACGGTCGGGTAGCTGAAACAATAATGTAACTTAACAGAAAGATACGGTAATAAAAGATAAACCGTATATATATATATATATATATATATATATATATATATATATATATATATATATATATATATATATATACTAGCCTATGTGCCCGGCGTTGCCCAGGTGGTTTGGAGGTGTGTGTTGAGCAAAAAAAAAAAAAAAGAAAAGCGGTCACTTTTTTTTTTTACATTTGACCCCTATTATGACCCCCCTAATATTTATTGTTATAGGCTCAAACCACGTTATTAATTTAGATCCATGTCCAATAAACCTATATTTACTATTTCACGTATTTAGACCCAAAATTGTCGGAGGACTTTGGTAGAGTTCTGAAAGGTCAAATCGTTGAACTTTGACACCTTATCTACCAATGTCTGGCCGAAAACGCATTACAAAGGTTTTCCCAAATCTCAGTACCCTGTATATCAAATGTCGAGTCTGTAAACTGAAAATTGACAGAGTTATTGCGTAGGAAAATGTAGACACACAGACACACGGAAACGTTCAGTTTTATAGATTAAACAAAAATATATACGCATGCATAAATATATTTTTTATAAATATATTATGCAAGTATAAATTATGTAGAATATCTGCATGAATATAATTACACGTAATAGATAACAAAAGATGATCATCCCATAGGAAAACCGAAAAAAACTAATCGTGAATTAATTAAAATGAATTTTTAAAAGAATATGCAAATTAGCTAGATCTTTTGCTAGTGAATGTAATTTCATAACCCATATATAAGAAAATTGCATTTTCTTTTTAAATAAATAGAAAAGAGGGGTTTTAATATGAATATCAATACACACAAAAGAAAAACGAATTTATAGGAGTATAGAAGATGTATGTATTCAAGCAAATATTATTAAATGTAACGGAGACACTTTGCTTCATGATTCTTTTTTTTTTAATTTTTCGATTTTCTGCATAATCTTTTTATATCGAAATCAAAAATATTAATAAAAGTTCCATAATTGTTGCTCGTCCGCGAATACTCTTCAGGTGTTGAAGTAAAAGTGCGAATGAGCGAAAATGAAAATTAACAGTGTAAACTAAAAAAAAAGAACACCCTCGACAGACCCGACAAGCTGCAAAATCCCCCACACACTGTAGAGATCCCCAGATGTAAAAGATCTTTCTACTCCAGTAGTTTCTTTCCCAGAACCGCTAGACTTTGGAATTCCATTCCAGGTCACTGCTTCCCCAATTGTACTGACATGCAGAAGTTCAAGTGCAACGTGAACCAACATCTTGTTGCCCAAATCTACTACAGTAGTTGTTTCCCCTGATAGTAGCCCCCTACACCAAAGTGTCAATGTGCCTTGTTTAGGGTGAAAATGTAATATATATATATATATATATATATATATATATATATATATATATATATATATATATATATATATATACAGTAGACGGCGTTAGGTAATGATAAGTTTAAAGTTATGTTTCTAAGATTAGAGTGGGGGCCAGTTATATTCTTTTATCAAATGTTTATGTATACGTATGATATATATATATATATATATATATATATATATATATATATACGTATGATATATACGTATGATATATATATATATATATATATATATATATATATATATATATATATATATGGAGATGATGAAGAATAACCAAATTATACGTGCATTAAAGTTTTGTCTTTTTTTTTTTTTTACTTTTCTTCCCTTGAAATTGTAATGCTGGGTATGGGGCAGCCAAACCAGTTGCCAACATTGCCCTGCTTTTTATTGAAACCAACCGAGAGCTCTTTTTAGTATCCTCGTTGTTCTCTTAAGTGCAATCGTCTGGATCTCTTTTGCACTTGGTTCACCAAGAATATTAGTTAGGTAGGACTTCAGGTTCTTCTTCATAAGCCCTGTGGCACCTATAATAACTGGTATGATTGATATCTCCCTAAGATTCCAGTTTCTTTTCATATCATACATGAGACCTTGATATTTGGTCTTTTTCTCTCTTTGAAGCGCTGTTCAGACCTTAATGTATAGACTTTATCGTGATTGATTTATTGTAAGACAACAAAATACCAGTGCAGCATATAAAAATATGCTTGTTGTGTGTCTAGTGTGACCAACATATAATTGTTCTATTCAGAATGCAGACAAAAAGGCGTTAGCATTCAAAGTCTGTATAAGGTTGTCAAATAAAGTTTTGTAAACATATTAAAAATGCACTCTGCATAAAAAGTAAATCAACGTGACTTTCTTTTTTATAAAAACAAAAATAATCTATATTCCTATGAATTTTTTTTCACATTAAAAAAAAACTTTTTTCAATATATTTTAAAAGAAATACAACTTTGTTGCATATGGGTCGTGGAATTGTATTCACCTGCGAAAGCTCGAGGTAATTTGCATATTCTATTATCCATGATTTATACTTGCGTAATATTTTCGTTTACAGTAAAAACAAAACACTATCTCTCTCTCTCTCTCTCTCTCTCTATATATATATATATATATATATATATATATATATATATATATATATATATATATATATTCATGGATATGTATATATATATATATATGTATATATATATATATATATATATATATATATATATATGTTTAAAAATTGCCATCAAACTCCACGATCAGTGTTTGGTGTGAAGACATAAAACTTAATATATAGGGTATTCGGACCTATGTGAAACTTTATATTTAGGTTTTACCTGGGAAAAATCGTTGCAAAAGTATGAAAATTAAAAAATGGAATTCGCCAGGTGAAGGTCGAACGACTGCATTACGAATATACATGCGTATCTTAATAGCTATTGGTTCATGTTTTAATTTTTAGCCTTGCAGGAAACATATCTTCGTAGCTCAGGCATTTACGTCAAATGTAAAGGTAAATCGTCAGCTAAACGTTTTGATTTCGATTCTCGGTGGTGGCGCACGAGTCATTTTTTTTTTTAACTTTTCAAATCGTTACTATATATTGGGTACAATATAATATAATAAATGACAAAACCTGCATTAATCAAAATATCATATTTAAGCGTATTTTACGACCGGGCAATACCGGGCGGTCTGCTAGTAAGATTATAATTATGTGATTTAATGCGATATATATATATATATATATATATATATATATATATATATATATATATATATATACCCTCATAATGAATTTGTTATTTTATTAAATAGACCTGATTGCACATATTAAATAAATGTCATCAGAGTGACATACTCAGAAGGTGTCCATAGAAAAGAAATGGGTCAAATTGCTGATAGTTATAATCAGTTCTTGGCCAAGATCAAAGTATAGTATCTGTTCTTCAGATGCTGCACTTCCATTTCTCGTTATCTTTGAGTGGAGGAGAAATCCTTCACGATTGAAACAATTTTTATTTTTGTACCTTTTCTCCACGTTAAAAACCGACCCTGTCCCGTGGGGAGGCATTGTAAATAGGTATAATCAGTTTATCTTGAAATAATATACGAAACTGATCCCTTACATGAATTGCAAAAAACTGGGTAAAGAAAACGGAATGTTCTACCGAATCAAACGGAAGGAATTTCGTACATACGAAAAAGAAAAAAAGAAAAGAATACGTTGTATATAACGGCCAAGCGACTTCCTATTATTATAAAAACAAAAAACAAAAATAATGGAGGTATAATTATGCGATGAATCTCTTTTCTTTTAAAGAGATTTCATCCCACATATGAAATAAATTACCCTAATCAGATCCTTACGACAATAAAATGACATTAACCCACACTTCGTAATCAAGAAAGGTGGGAAGTTGTTTCCGCATAAAGGATTCCCTACAACTGTTGTCTCACCCTACCACACAATCATCTCGGAATAATTAAATACGCGAACGCGTTAGAAGAAAAAGTCTCGTTTTGTATCGCCTACACCCTTTTCCTGTCTGTTTGTCGCTCCTTACACATTTATTTTTATCCATCTCCAACCACCCAACCCTGCTTTGTATCGGCTTTTAATTTTTTTCTTCCTTTAGAGACGTCATCAAACCTTCATAAGAACCTCAGTCGATATGTTACACTATTTAACCCCCAACAAGGCAGAGGTCAGGTTTAGAGTTAGGATTAATTTGTTTGCGCGCAACTAAGCATCCACATCGCGTGACCAACTATCACCGAACTTGATTAAAATATCCATTATGGCTTAACTAATAAAATGTTAGATTATCGAGAACAAATTTCAAGATCAAGTCACAGTTTCCGCCAAAATTACGGTACGGTTTACAATATAGATACACTGCTTGGTCTATACTGTAGCTAAGGAAGTCCAGTAACTTATATGTCTGTATTTATGATATTTTTCCTTGAAAACATTTGAAGAAATTACAACATCGATGCTTTTGCAAATTTCTGTAAAGCAATCAATACTTAAAATGTTAGTTTTGTTAAATTCAAGGTTTACCATCTATTCTCTAACTTACTCCATACCATGTACACAAATAAGACGCAGATTAAACTTTCACAAATCAATAGTCATGCGATTTTATTACTAAGGAGTTAACAGTTATCGAAGCCAAAATCCACACAGTAAAAAGTGTTAATAAGATTGGGATCATAGCTTGTATAGAATAAAATATCATGTCATTTCCTCATGAATCTCGGATTGGAATTAAATTATTGCTTCTTCTAAATAAAAATTACAATGTATTATATGGCAGCCCTTGTAACAGCATTGATGAACCAACTCTTCTACAATGTATTATATGGCAGCCCTTGTAACAGCATTGATGAACAAACTCTTCTACAATGTATTATATGGCAGCACTTTGAACAGCATTGATGAACCAAATCTTACCACAACAACAACAGCGGATCTAAAACGGCCGGCCGCTAGGGTGTTAAATTCCGAAGGCAGTTTGCAATCGTGATATGCCCACACCTGACGAAATCCTGGCCCACAGGCGAAAAAATAATGCAAAAAGCACCTGACCTAAAAAGCGCGCAATGTTTTTCTCATAAAATCGCGTAGACGGATGCGTTCCGTACGGCTCAGTACGTCGATCGCTCCGTTTCACAGCCCGTGCGATTTCGTTTTTATCAAAACGGTATTGGAGCGTTATTCACCTGTAATAAAGCAGGCGGACACACATTGATAATAAAATATGTACGTATACACGACTCACTTAACAAACATTATATCTAATCTGCGGAGGCACGTGGTTTATTATTATTATTATTATTATTATTATTATTATTATTATTATTATTATTATTATTGTTGTTGTTGTTGTTGTTGTTATTATTATTTGTTTACGTGGTTGATCATTTTCCATGTAGTCATGTTTCAAAATTATATTGGTAAACTTCTTGCATTACCGTAATTATATATATGTTAACCTCATATATATATATATATATATATATATATATATATATATATATATATATATATATATATATATATATATATATATACAGGGTGTCCCAATAAAAGTATACACTCTTTAAATAATCATGAAATCAACATTTATTAAAATAAAAAAAAAATGTTTTATGCATCAAAACACAGTGAACAAATATAAAAACCAGTCAATTATCTAAATTGTTCAATTTAGTGGCCATTGTGATCCATACAATGCTCACTGATACTCATTGATGAAATCCAGAATTTTGAAACTACTATCTTGCCGAACAGATTTTAGACGATTGCTGGAGCCTCTGAATGACTCTTCTTGCTTTTGTGAGACTGGTTGCTGATCCTGGTCTTCAAGATTGGTTCTTAGTTTTTTAATTGTTATTTTTTCTCTTTTTCCTTATCACAGGTTTGATTTAATTCTGAATATTTGTCTTGTTTTTTTATCTTTCTCCTAAATCATTTTCGTCAAAAATACAATTATTAAGCAATACTTTTTCTTATATTTAAAACGAGAAAAAAAGGCTCCCATGAAATGGAACATTTCCCAAATTATATTTGCATATTATCTGAACTCAAAAGCACGCGGCTTTTTTTTTGTCTTTTTCTAAAGTATGCATTACTTCTAGCTAAAGTCAATACAAAACCCTAAAGGTATTACTTCTTAACCAGCTTTTTAAACGAGTTAAAATAACCAGACTTTTTCAATTTGATAAACGTTCCATTATAGCATATTTATTATGGGGTGGAGCTGGAACGGTTTAACATCCCAGCTCGACCTAGATAAAGACAAAAAGTATCCATGCATTTACATGTACTTCAAGTACTATCCTAAGCCGGGAATGGGGCAACGGACTTATACTAAGTAGATATTAATAAGTCCTTCTCACCTTTTTTGTTTCTTTTTCAATGGAGAGTAGATAATGCATGTGTATATGTTATCGGCAGGTCAAGTAACTCTCGCTTCTCCTTTTTTGTCCTTCAGTCCTCATTTCCAGTAAGGGAAAATGGTGGGATCCTACTACCGCTCCAGAAGATATCTCACTACTGATGCAATTCTCTATCTGTATAAAAGCCAAGTACGTCCAAGGATGGAGTACTGCAGCTACATCTGAGCAGGAGCTACTAAAAACAGTCTATCCTGCCTTGACAGAGTACAAAATAGACTTCGTGGTTTAGTGGGGGACGCCTTTTCTCTTCCCTGCAACCTCTCTCCCACGGAAGAGACGTTGCGAGCCTGTCTTTGTTTTATCGTTATTTCCATGGCAGGTGCTCGTATGACCTCCAATCTCTGGTCCTCCTTCGCCAATCTTTCACGAGAAACACCCGTCTGGCTGAAACTACTGTCAATAATTTCCCAACTTTTATCTGTGCCTAAATCCAAACGTAGATTCCATGAGCAAAGCTTCTTTCTGAGAACTCTCTCCCGCTTGCCTGTTCACCACCTGACTACAACTTTGGCGTCTTCAAATCCAACATAAACAAACTCCTGACAAACCGCCCCCTTAAGTAAGACACTCTATCAAAACCCCTAATACAAATGATTACTACAATACTATTTCTTACTGTACACGCAATAACCCTTATCCCTGAGAGGCCTTCGGGCCTTGATAAGTGGTGACCCCATGTAAAAAAACAAGAAAAACATCTTTACCTATTCAGTGTACTGTTTTTCTTACTAAAACTTATCTCACAAACAAATAACTGTGAGTCTTGTTGGTGCATCTGAAACGTTTTTGCCCGTCACGTATGGTCTTGGTCTTCCAATAGCAATTTAAAATTATTTTTCTCGTAGTTTAATCTTGCTTAAAACTTTTATTCACACATGGGACACTATATATATATATATATATATATATATATATATATATACTTCATTTACATAAAATTAATATACAAAAGTATAAATTTATGCTTAAACTTTAAGTATTTACTTCAAAAGTGCGCAATACGTAGGTAGTGCTAGTTAGTAATTTATATATTTTTTATAAATTACTGTATATATATATATATATATATATATATATATATATATATATATATATATATATATGATTGTTGAGCTGGATAAAAACCGACGATATGAAATAAAATAGAGGTGGAAGGACCTGAATACTCAACGTTTCGCCCGATTTATGCGGACTTCTTCAAGAGGGATGGTCATTTACGAGAGAGTCGGAGGACTGGGGCTATATATAATGATGGGGGAGAGCAACGTGTTTTCCTTATATAAATTAGATGTCACATATACATATATATATATATACATTTTATGAGAGAAAATAAATTAGAGTAACATGCCTCTTGAAGAAGCCCGCATAAATCGGGCGAAACGTTGAGTATTCAGGTCCTTCCACCCCCATTCTATTTCATATATATATATATATATATATATATATATATATATATATATATATATATATATATATATAGATATAAATGTAAATTTGGTTTGTTACAAAACAATAAAACCATATTTCTACGTTTCCAATTTATTTGAAATTTTCAGACAACCCATCTTTAGAGTCGAGGTATGTTTTTATATTATTAAAATAAATTTACCTCGCGAATTATTAAAATATTAAATAAAATAAATATATTTTTTTAACCGTTACTGCGAATTTGTTCTGTTGATAAAACTGAACTTCCGGTTCGATTGATTTCACAACCACGAATTGACGACAGATTTCATTTTCTGTTAACTCGATGAGTAAAAAAAAACAAAAAAAACATAATTCATTTGTTTATCTTCCAGATTTTTTAATTTACACATTTTTTCATTATTATATAAGGCAAAAAAAAAAGTTTGTAACTTGCTATTCTAAAACAAAGCTGATAAAATATGTAGGCAAAACTAGCTGATAAAATATGTAAGCCTTCTGGGGAGCTAACCGCTTCGATATAATTCCAGAAACATATAGTGAGAAAACACGGAACATTTTATATATTGAATGTACTATATTTATAATTTTTTATTGTAGGATTGTCCTGATCTCGCGAGGTTTTTTAAATCTCAGTTGACAACATTGCATCACTAAAAAATCACTACAGGCTTAATGTAAACAGAATGTGTTTACAATATCGGTAAATTTTCAATGGGTTTAATTACATGATTATTGATAATGTAACCATGTGATTGAAATTTAATTTAAATTAACCACACGTGGTCGCAAAATGAATGCCGACGCTCAAAGCGCGCGCCCCAACATCACATCCGCCCCCCCCACCCCCGCTCGCGTCCCTAATGTACAAAGTAAAATCTTCGGAAAATGTTAAATGGTGTTCTAATTGGTAAATGTCGGTGCCTTACTTACGGAAAATTTGAAAATTCTATGTTCCAGGTAAAAAAAAAACAGATAAATTACCCCCTACTCCAACTTGGTGTACTTTCCTTTTCTTATTTTATTTCTTTTTCAGCTAATTTTAAATTTCCACCCAAAAAGCGCTATAATGTATTTTTGAAAATTAGAAAATTCTATGTCCTGGAAAAAAAAACCCTCCCCTCAACGTATTTTGCTTGGAAAAGCCGTCGTTTATGCTACAGCGTACATGCGCGTAGCATAAACGGAAGCTGCAAAATGGTGGAAAGAAGTTCGTGGGTTCAGGGGTAAATACCATGCAAACGGTAAATTTGCCCCAAGTTTGACTATCAGATTCGTTGTCAGCGACCTCAATTACCTGTAAAAAAACAAATTAGAGTGGTCGGTGTTCTGTAGTAGCGTATCTTGATATTTACCTTTTTTTCTTGCTTAAAAAAATAGCATTAATACAGTAAGTTAGGTAAAATTTGCATAGAATGCTCTGCTTTACGGTTGTAAAAATGGAACGGAAATTTGAATTTCGTTCCCTTTTAAATTCGGTACATTTTTACATTACGTCCAACTCATCGTTCACATTCGACGCGTCAACTTTATAGCTTTTCGGGTATTCTGGCAAGGTTAAGGGTGTCTATTTCGAAAGCCATTCTTAACATGGGTAGATTGGTAGGTGTGTAAGAAATTTTGTGAAAAATAGTGAATAATTTCATCCCGTCTTTCCAAGCTTATAACTCCTCGAAAAATGTAACTCAAGCCCTAATTATTTTCTATTAAAGGAGCAAGGGCCAAGGTTTCATTAAAAAAAAAAAACATGTTTAAAAAAAAAAGGTTTTAACTTCGGACTTTACAGGTAATTTTCTAAAAAACGCTACTTTTTTGTTTTAAATTTGAATATATTATGTATTGACCTTTTCTCTTCAATTTGTGATATATAACACTTTGGTGAATAAATTATTTACTATTTAATAGACATTTCAAAATGGGAGGCGTGAATTATTCTACCCCCTGTCTTTCCAAGCTTATAAATACTAAAAAAATGTAATTCAAGCCCTAATTTTTGTTTTCAATTAAAGGAGCAAAGACCAAGGTTTCATAAAAAAAAACAAAAGAAAAAACAAACAACGTGGTTTAGTAAAACAGGTTTTAAACTTCGAACTTTACAGATAAATTTCTAAAAAACACTACTTTTTTGTTTTAAATTTGAATATATTACTTATTGACCTTTTCTCTTCAATTTGTGATATATAAAGTTTGGTGTGTAAATTAATTATTTACCTTATACTAGGCACTTGAAAATGGGGGGGGGCGTGAATTAAAAAAAAACGTTTGTCTAAAATATTATATTCAGTTTATTGGAAAGACCATAAAATTTCACATTGACCCTGAAAATATCGTAAAAATAGAATCAATTAAAAATAGAATTAATAGAAAAATTTTGATAGATTTTTAAAGTTTAAAAATTGAAAAATATTGAGTTCGTAAAATTCATTACTGTTTTTGAAAAAAAAATATTTCTCTTACTTTTAAAACAACTTTAATAGTTTATTTTGGAAGTATAATCCATAAAGACAATAAACAACCCACTTTTAAAAGAGAAATTACGAGCTTTTTATATTTTATTCGCAGTTTCGTGATAGGGGTGTAAAAAATTCCTACAAAAATTCTGATACATTTACTAGATTAGAGTGTTTATTCATTGTAAACGTACCCGACAACCTATAAATGACGACATTTCCAATGTGAATGGTAAGCTGGACTTATGTAAGAAATAACAAAAAGATATACCAAACTGACTCTTTCGTGAAAAAGGGAATTATTTCCCTTTCGTTATTAACTTAAAATTTTTTTTTTTTTTATAAATATTTTGTATTTTATATACATAAAGTACAATTGTTGAATGTTACTGTTTTGATTATATTCGTTTGAAGGGGGACACATTTAAAAAAATTAAGAAAGATCAAAACGAAGCAAAATTTAATTTTCCTTTCCATTTTTACAACAACCGTAAAACAGTTCATACTCAGCAAGTTTTATCGTAATTTATAAGCATATTGAAACACTAAATCAACATTTTATTTATTTTTTTGCATAATTAATGATGGAAGTATTTTTCTGTTTATTTTCTTAACATCTGTTAAAACAAATAAATAATTTGTGCATTCTCTTGAAAAAAAGAATAAAACTTTTCTCTACTTTCACATGTGTTCCATTTTAACAAACTGAGCCACAGCAACGCGTGGCCGGGTACAGCTAGTATATATATATATATATATATATATATATATATATATATAATGTAAAGGAGATTAGAACAATAGTCTAAAGAGCTGAGTGTATTTCAATGTAACAGTGAAATTACTAGTTTAATTAAAATACAGGAAAGAGAAAGTGCTCGTTGTAATTTAGATATATAATAAGCTCGGTAGGTAAATATCATAGAGCTAATTCAATATTAAGTAATGTGATTGATTATTTAAAATTTAAAAATCAAATTATAATTAAATTAAAAATCCGTTTCATAAAAAGGGAAACAACAAAATCAATTATCTGTACGATCGTTTCGGAAAACAATGCTTTTTATTGTGGTAGACATCAAGTTACGGACAATAATTATTACATATAGTTTTTAAATAAGCAAGGTCTCCTCGTCAGCAAATTTT
>NC_136517.1:90112498-90132498 GCF_053919585.1 Euprymna scolopes | reverse complement strand
AAAGACAGGCTCGCAACGTCTCTTCTGTGGGAGAGAGGTTGCAGGGAAGAGAAAAGGCCATCCCCCACTAAACCACGAAGTCTATTTTGTACTCTGTCAAGGCAGGATAGGCTGTTTTTAGCAGCTCCTGTCCAGATGTGGCAGCAGTACTCCATCATTGGACGTATTTGGTTTTATACAGATAGAGAATTGCATCATTAGTTAGATATCTTCTGGGGCGGTAGAAGGATCCCACCATTTTCCCAGCGTCCCTGACAACAGACTTGATGTACGTGTTCCATTTCAGATCAGGTTTAAAGGTCAAACCCAGAAGCTTGTCAAAACATGGAGCCTCCCCAAGACGAGAGCCATCCATTTCAATTGATTCCAGATGGGGATCAGAGCGTTGATGATGGAAAGATAGGAGTTTGGTTTTGGATGCATAAGAGGAAAGAAACTAGTTAGCAAATCATATAGATGGCGGAGCAAAAAAATGTATACTTTTAGCATTTTATGAAACTGCACCCCATAATCGTGGTTGTAGGATGTATAATAATGTTTGTAAACAATATTTGAATAAGGCTTATTAAAATGAGCGTAAAGAGAAGGTAAAAATAGAAAGCAGAAAAAATCGAACCGGATTGTGTTAATTCAAAGTGTGATATTATCTTTTGTAAATGTCCTGAAGTGAAAGAAGTATATTTTTGAAAATACGGAAACAGACAAACAGCCAGACATATAAACTTTTATATATTAAATTAATTAATTGCCGTCGTGACACAATCGCGAGCACATATGATGGGACCGCTGTACTAACGTGACACGCATATGAACTGATTTTAAATTAAAAATTGAAAAATAAAGATTCCCGAATATATAAAAGACTAGTGTCTGTAGGTATTTAACTATTTAATAATTATTATAGTAAATATATATATATATATATATATATATATATATATATATATATATATATATATATATATATATATATATATATACTTCTAAGATGACTACCAATGCAGGAGAAAGGCCAGGGACGAAAAGAAATAAAAATGGGAAGTTGGCATCTTGGGAGCTTTCTATTGCCAGGGATAGGGAAAACTCATTCATTCTATCATATAAGAGTCTAGAAACTTCCAAAAACTTACTCACAGGGCTGGGATTCTAGAGGACCGGGAACCACCTGCACCATACTCAGACAAGGAACATGTACAGATACTGCACTTTGATTCTAGTCGGAAGTTTAGCTTACAAATGTTTCTCTGTTAAAAATCGTTTGGGAAACATGCCAATTCTGCAATATAAATAAGATGTTTGCCTTAAAAAAAGAAAAGAAAAGAGTTCCGATTCAGCGGATTTTGGACTTTGCTTCCGGCTTTGTCCGTAAATGCCACATTGCTTCCAGTCATAGAGAATGCTCTGCCTTAATCAAATATCAACTCATCCAGTAGACGTTTGGAACGCGGAGTCTGTTTTTTTTTTTGGTTTTTTTCTGTACACATCTGCGTACATTGACTGAAAACGTGCATTGCTTACAGATGGAATTTGTTTCAAACTTTGCAGTTGTGAAATTAACGCGAGTGAACGTCCCCTTAAGTTAGGCTTGAATCACCGCTGGCTTCGGGCAATGAAGAAAAAGACATATCATCTTTTTTTTTTTTTTCTCAAAAGAGAATTAAAATGCTTGCGGCCAACACGGAGATTGGACATGCGCACGAATGAGTCGAGCGTTGGGAAGAACCGGTGCAGTAGAAATGGATAAATAACAAAACAAAGCTAAAATGAAAATCAAAAGATGTAGAGAGATAAAGAAAAAGGCGTGTTCAGCAGGGCGAGTTTAAAATTATTGAACTTCGCAATGTAGTGGATAATAATATCTTTTCTGCCCTATAAACTTTCTCAGAGAAAAGGCGTTGATAGTCTCTCTCTACTCCTTTTTTCTCTGTGCGTCTATATTTTACTAGTTGGGTCATCGCAATCAAGACCGAAGGCGACTCAAGGATAAGTGTTTATGAGTGCCGGTGTGTGATGAAGCACAACTGTGGGATTTTGGTATGGTTCGATTATTTAAGAGGACAGCTAAAACAAGAAATTACATTAGATTTGAAAATGTCCATATCATAGTAAGCTTTCACAAAAATACTCGCCTTGCTACAACCACTATCAACATTTTACACTACTATCTTTCTGTGCTTAAATCCAAACGCAGATTCCATGAACAAAGCTTCTTTACACTGTCTGCCCTCCTAAAGTACACGATTCCACTGGCCTGCTTCCGGGCTGATTACAATATGGTAGCCTTAAAGTCCAATATAAACAAGTTATTGTTGAACCGTCCTTCTAAATAATCCAGATTCTACCTAATGTACAACATAAACAATTACAGCACAACCACTTAACATTCATTAACCCCGATAACTGGTGATTCTCTTGTAAAAAAAAAAAAATAAATATGGGGATCAGCTCCGTTTATTGTATTAAACAGACGGGGAAAAAACTGTTCATCGATTTTTTATTTAATCTTGTGCACTGATAAAGTGTATGAGAAATCATTGCCATTTGTTGTGGCAATACAAGTATTTATTGCGAATGTTTCGGTGAAAGGGGACCAGAGATTGAAGCTCAGTCGAGCCATGAATATAACAATGGAGCAGAGATAGACTCGTAACGTTTCTTCTGTGAGAAAAGGGAAGTTGGTTGTATAGTATATATATATATATATATATATATATATATATATATATATATATATATATATATATATATATAATGAATGACAAAAGTCTATATTCCAAAGTTCAGGGTGTTGACCACGTTATAGTTTATTTCTTTGATTCTGTTGACATTTGCAATTCTTGACAGTATCTGTTTCGTAGCACAAAATCAATAACTTAATTATTATATCAATCAGTGAATCTATTTTGCCCTTAACTCATCAGAAGAAATACAACAACCAATCGGTTAAAAGGAAATAAAGTGCGACTTGACATTCATTCATTAGATTGCTCTGTAATTATATTGAGCTTTTTGAATAAGGTTGGAATACATTATTAGGAAATAAAATATATTTCCACAGAAATATATATATATGTATATATATATATATTTTATATATATATATATATATATATTTTATATATATGTATATGTATATATAGAGAGAGAGAGAGAAAGAAAAAGAGAGAGAGTTGGTGATGTGTGCGTGTGAACCTTCATTTAATGATTATTTATGTTACGCGTTGTCGTGACTTGATCGCCAAATTAAACCTGTCAAAAGCGAAGAATGTTTTTTGTCAATTAAACTTTTCAAGGTCTTCTTTTCTATAGAATCCATTTTCGTCGTCGGCGTCTCCAGGAATTTCCTCAATTTTAAGTTCAATCTGACATTTTCGCGATGCTGCCAGAAATAAAGCGATAATGGGTGATTAATCTTTGCCTAGAAAGGCATGGCCTTCTGACTTTCACTTACTTCTGAAAGGAAAACGATCATAGACGATGGCGAGAAGATGAAGAAAAACGAAAACGAACTAGAGGAAGACGAAGGAGTAGAAAATAGAAAGAAAGGAAACAGAGAAGGAAGAAAAAATGGACGATGCAGAAGAATACGATAAAGAGAATATAAATAAAAAGATGAGGAAGGAAAAAAGAAAAAAAGAAAAAGGAACAAGAAAAAAAGAAAAAAATTAAAAAGAAAATAAGAAAAAGAAAAAAAAGAAAAAGTAAAAAGAAAAAAGGAAAAAAGAAAAAGAAAAAAAAGAAAAAGAAAAAAGAAAAAAGGAGGCAAAGAAAGAAAGAAAAAAGAAAAGCATAAAAAATCAAAAAATAAAATAAAAAAGTAAAAATAAAAATAAAAAACAAAAAACAAAAAAGGATAAAAGAAATAAGAAAAAAGAAAAACATGAAAATAAAAAAATAAAAATAAAAAATAAAAAATAAAAAATAAAATAAAGACAGAATGAAAAATCGGATGAAGAGATCAAAACAAAAAGTGGCAAAAAATATTTGCCTAGAAATGCATGGCCTTGTTACTTCCACATTCTTTAAAAGAAAGTGAGGATGGAGAAAGTGAAGTAGAAAAAAGATTAATTGGAAGGAAAAAGATGAAGAAGAAGAAGAGATAAAAAAGAGATGATCAGTTGAATTAAGAGGAGTGGGAGAAATTGGCTGTTTTACGGCATATCAACCCTTTTCAGGTCATTTAATGCCGAATCCGGTGATTCTGAAGAACATTTTTTTAATAGAATATATTTGTTTTTTTGCAAGTCGGTTTCTATTTAACCCATAGTTGGAATCCTAACAGGTACTACCACTCTGGGTCAGAGTGGTCCTGGGAGCAATGGCAATTAAAGGGTGGTTTCACACTCCCCAAAGCCCGCAAGCTGGGGGCTCACCATCGGATTAAGTTTAAGGTCATATCCAGGACAGAAGAAGAAGAAGAAGAAGAAGAAGAAGAAGAAGAAGAAGAAGAACGATGAGGAGGAGGAGGAGAAGAAGAAGAAGAAGAAGAAGAAGAAGAAGGACGATGAGGAGAAGAAGAAGAAGAAGAAAGAGAAGAAGAAGGAGGGGAGAAGAAGAAGAAGAAGAAGAAGAGGAAGAAGAAGAAGAAGTAGGAGGAGACGAAAGATAACGGAGATAAATAAAAGCAACCAGATGAAGAACAAAAAATGGAAAAAAAAGATGAAAAAATAAAAAAAAAACAGAAAAAAGAGAAGAAAAATAATGTTATACAATAATAATAAGAAGAAAATAAAGAAGAAAAAGATAAAGAATGAATAATAAATCAGACGAATGAAAAGAAGAAAAATTTATAACAAAAAGAAGAAAAAAGAATAAGAAGAAATAGAAGGAAAAAAGAAGAAGAATTAGAGGAGGAAGAAGAAAAGGATCAAAAAGAGAAAAGATGAAGGAGATTGAAAATAAAAAAAAAACAGAGAAAGAGCAAAAAGTAAAATGGAAAAGAAAAAGAAGAAAGCAAAAAAAGAAGAAGAAGAAGAAGAAGAAGAAGAAGATGGTAGTTTAGAACAAGAAAATAAAAAAGATAACGAAATGGATAAAGACAAAGAAAAAATATTAAGAAAGACGAAAAGAAAATCAGATGAAGAGGGAAGAAGTAAAAAAGAAGAAAAACGAAGAAAAAGAAAGCGAAGAAAATCAAAAAGAAAGAGGAAAAAATAGAAGAGAAATAAGAAATAGAAACATAAGAAGATGACGGAGAAAAAACAAAGAGGATAAAAAATAAAGAAATGAGGAAAAAAGAAAAGAGAAAAAGAAAAGAAAAAGAAAAGAAAAAAACAACAGAAGACGCCAATAAATAAAGACGATAAATATGGGCGAGATGAAGAAGAAGAAATAGCGACGGTTAGGGGGGGGGGCGCCCGGTTTTGAGCCGGTCCTTAAATACGCTTAAATATGATATTTTAATTTAAAGAAATTAGAAAAAAGAAAGAAATGAAAAGAGAAAAGAATAGCAAAAAAAAACAGAAGAAAATTCTAATATATAAAACAATGAATACGGAGAGGATGAAGAAAAAAAAATTAGATAGACTAGCGGGGAGGGGCACCCGGCTTTGCCCGACTTTGTCCAGTCTTAAAATACGCTTAAATATGATATTTTAATTTGTCGAGACATCGTGTATTATAAGTCGTACTTCCACAAGTAAAAAAAAAACAAAAAAAAAACGTATTGCCATCTACTAGAATCGAAATCGAAAGCAAAATTGTAGCATTCAAAGCTGGTGATGCTACCACTGTACCAACGTGAAACGCGTATAAACTGCCTAAAAATAAAGTAAGAAGAATGTACAAACGTATAATGATTTTTTTTTTGTCAGTTTTGACCCCTTTTTTAACCCTTCAAATACTATTTCTACCGGCTAAAGAGCCTTAAAAGAACAGTCCATAAAAATTCCAATCATTTGTTTCCCCTAGCACTGATCTGCTATTTTTAGCTTCCGAAGAGATAGTTTGAACATATGAAGACAGACAGACAGGAAGACATACTGATTTTTCTTTATAAATTAAGTGAATAACGGAAAGCTGTAAAAAAAGGATGAAGATGAAGAAACACATATGAGGATGGAGAAAGCGAAGTAGACAACAGATTGATGAGGAGGAAAGATGACAGATGAGCACAAGATTATCAAGAAAAAAAGAAATACAAAAAAGTTGATGACAGAGAAAAAATCAATGTAAAAAAAAAGATAAAGAAGAACCAGAGGAAGAGGATGAAGTAGAAAGAAAAAGAAAAACAAGAGAAAGGGAAGAGAGAAAAGAAGAAAAGAAAAAGATGATACATTGGAATCAAATAGATGAAGAAGAAGAAGAAGAAGAAGAAGAAGAAGAAGTATGGAAAAAAGAGAAAGGTAAAAATAAGAACGAAGAAGGAAAAACTGAAAAAGTCAGATGAAGAGAAAGAGTCAGAAGAAACAGAAATAAACGAATGAAAAGACGAAAAAAAAAGAGAAAGAAAAGAAAAAGACGAAGATGAAAAAGGAAAAGAAGAAAAAAAAGGCTGATGAAAACAAAAAAGAAACAAGCAAAAAAAAAAGGAAAAAGAGCAACAAGCCCAGTAAAAAAAAAAAATCAAAAAGAAGAAAAAACAATACGCAAGAAAGAAGATGCTGATGGGTAAAGATGATGAATACCAAGAAGATGAAGAGGGTGGTAATATTTTCGATCGCTAGTTTGTAATGTTTGGTTTGGTTGCTTTATTGTACGACATATACAGGACTATTTATTGCCAAAGGACATATATCGGACTATTTATTGCCCAAGAAGGGTGACCTAAGCATACCAAGCAACTACTGGGGAATAACACTCACCCCAACTACAGCAAAAATCTTCAATGCCATGCTTTTCAACCGCATCCAATCAAAGATCGAAGAAGTGCTCAAGAAGAACCAGAATGGATTTAGAAAGAATCGCTCTACTACTAGTCAAATACTTATCCTTTGGAGACTAATTGAAGGAGTCAAAGCCAAAAACATTAAAACAGTCATGATCTTTGTAGATTTCTCCAATTCCATATATATAGAGGAAAATTGACCAGCATATTAAAAGCATACTGGGGTTCTACAAGGAGATACTCTTGCCCTTTTCTTTTCATTGTCTGCCTTGGCTTTGTACTTCGCACGTTTTTTAATATACACAACACGCTAGGTGTTGTGGTGGCAACCACTTATTTGCATATGCGAATAACATAACACTATAAATGGCAAGCCTAGGTTGGCCTTGGTGTGTCTTACTCAAATGCCACCAGAAGTGATGCCGAAGAGCGTACATATCCTCCCACCAAGACTCTCTGACTCGACACCGTCATTTGTACATATTGTAAATATACCTTTTCTTTAATACACTTATTATTGCGTTATCTTGTTGTTTGCGTCTTCATTGTATTCCCTTACTAATTATTGTTCAACCTTGCAACCACAACACTAGGCTTCACTCTAAATGAATCAAAAAACAAACGTCATCAATCAGCACACATGACTGATGCAGATTACGCAGTGATATTGCTTTGTTCGCGAACAACACGGCTGATGCGCAAACACTGTTACGCAAGCTACGAAAATTTGCAAATGACATTGGTCTCCACATAAATGCGGATGAGACAAAGTTTCTGACTTCTAATGTGACAGGGCTCTGGTTGGATCAACACTGAAAGAAGTCGCTAAGTTTATGTATCTGGGAAGAAATATAGTTTCAACAGAGAGAGATCTGGAAATCCCCACCTCAAAAGCATGTGACGCATGTGGACTTCGAGGCTAACTAACAAACTGAAAAGGCAGTTCTTCAGGGCAGTGGTAGAGGCTGTCCTTGTTTACGGTGCTACAACCTGGACACTCACCAAAAGATTGGAAAGAAGACTAGACGGCACATACACTCGTATGCTACGAACAGTATGAAATATATCTTGGCAAAATCATCCCACGAAGCAGCAACTTTATGGCAGCCTTCCTGCCATATCTAATACCATCAGAGAAAGACACCTACGATTTGCCGGTCATTGTCTGAGGAGCAAGCATGAATTGAGTGATGTATTGCTATGGACTCCACGACACGGACGCTCAAGCAAAGGACGACCTAGATCCACGTACATCCAGCAAAAGGCACACGACGCCAACTGTTAACCTGGAGATCTGTGGCAGCTGATGGAGGACAGGAAACTCTGGAGAGGAAGAGTCACATTGGGCCTGCAATGATGATGACTACCGAATCCAGTTATTTTGTAGAATGTTTATAGTCTTAAAGCTCTTTGTATCTTCAATCGATGGTTTGCAGTTTTTTTTTTGTTTTGTTTTCTAGTGGATTTTATCGTTTTTCCTCCCTGCCCTGCAGAACATGAATGAGTTTTGGGAAGGAAGAGGGAAAAAGGTCACATAATTAATGTTTGGAGCATTTTAAGTTTGGAAACCAGTCAGAAAATTGGGGAGGAAGAAAGAGATAGGGGGAATTTTGAAACAGGAAAAGACGGAAAATGGTTGGTCATTGTTTTGGGGCGTTGGTTTTAGTTTTGCAGAACATATTTAAGCTTTGCAAAAATAAGTAGAAAAACAAAAAGCAGCGATGTTAGGTGCATTTCGTCTCAGGAAGCCAATATCCTCAGACAGCCTAATCCGAAGCAGCAGGATGAAGAGGAAGATCACATCTAAATAGATGACTATATAGATAGATGAAAGATAGACGAGGAGAAAAAAAGATAAGATGAAGAAAGCACAGAAACAAAAAAAAGGAGAAAATGAAAAAGTGAAGATAGAGACGGAAACGAAACAGATGAATAAATATCCGAAAAGATGCAGACGATAATATAAAAACGGAAGAAAAGAGGAAGTAAATGACGACGAAGTAAAAAGCTACAAAGACAAACAAAACAATACAAAAGGCAGAAAAAGAGGAGGAAAAAATAAAAAAATACGAGAAACTGAAAAGAAAAATTGAACAAGAAAAAAGAACTCCAATCTCTGGTCCCCCCTCGCCAATCTTTCACGAAAAACACCCGTCTAGCTGAATCCACTGTGAAAAATTCCCCCCACTGTACCTGAATCAAAATGTAGATTCCATGAACAAAGCTTCTTTCTTAGAACTGCACGCCTGTGGAACTCTGTTCCGTCTGTCTGCTTCCCACCTGACTACAACTTGGATGTCTTCAAGTCCAACGTTAACAAATTCCTAATAAACCGCCCCCTTAAGTAAACACTTCATCAAATCTCCACATTAACGTACTGTACTTGCAATAATCCGTATCCCCTAGTGGCCTCCGGGCCTTAATAAATGGTGACCACCGTGTAAAAAAAAAGAAAGAGATGAAGAGATACGGATGATGATGGAGAATGATCGAGAAGAAGCAAAAGAAACGTATTTATGTATTAGCATCTTCATCTACATAATTGTTTTATTGAATTAATTTGGAATTATTTGGGAGATGCGTAAATTGTAACATTTTTTATTTAATTATTTAGACTGTTATCCTTCTACTTGTTGTTTTTTACGACGTTTCGGCCAATTATTCCTCTGGCCTTCGTCAGGTTCACTGCGACGGGATAGGAATGTCGAATCCCCCAACTACATCCACAGTAATTACTGCATCCAATAGCTATTGTCATCTTACCGCCGTTTGGTCAACTAATCCTCAGCCCGACTTTGGTCGGATCGAAACCGGTACCTCTAAACAATGCTGACTTGGAATCGTTGATATTCTGCATCTCTATCCACTGCACCACAGCCCATTAAAAAAACAAAAAAAAAACATAATTGTTGTTATTTCAAATATGTCGGCCAACTACACCCTCTGGACTTCTTCATGTAGTTAAGAGAAATCGAAACCAAGAGGAGTATTGTCCGGCGCATAGTTTTAAAGCGGTACATTACGAAATTTTCTCTTATTCTTTCTCTTCTGATTTTGATCACTTTGTGCAATGGGGAAAGAGGTGGCTGGTTAATTTTAATGCATCGAAGACCAAGTTTCTATTTTTACATAATCAACGCGCTGATCCCCGTCTTGCATAAATTGAAATAAATGGCTTTTGTCTTGGGAAGGCTCCATGTTTTAACAAGCTTCTTGATCTGAGATGGAACACGCACATCAAATCCGTTGTCCAGGCTGCAGGAAAAATAGTGGGATCGTTTTACCGCTTCAGTAGATGCAATTGTCTACATGTATAAGAGCCATGTATGTCCAAGGATTGAGTACTGTTGCCACATCTGGGCAGGAGCTGCTAGAAGTAGCTTATCCTGCATTGACAGACTTAAAAATATATGTCGTAGCCGAGTGGGGTTGCCCTTTTCTCTTCCCTGCAATTTTTCCCCACAGAAGAGACGTTGCGAGCCTCCTCTAGTTTTTCGTTATTCTTGTCTGAGCTCCAATGGCCCTCTCCTGGCTTGATTTTCAAGAAAAACATTCGTCTAGTTGAAATCACTATCAATAATTCCCCCCTCTTTATCTGTGCCTAAACCTAAACGTAGATTCCATGAACAAAGTTTCTTTCTTACAACTCCACGCACGCGGAACGTGTTTCTGTTTTCCTGCATTCTAACTGTCTACAATATGGTCGTCTTCAAGTTCAACGTAAACAAGTTCTTACTAAGACATGAAAATGAAGACGAGAAACAAGAGGAGAACGACTAAAATGAAGAAGACGACGAAGAAGATAAAAAAACAAGAAAAAGAAGACGATGATTTGGTTTGAACGAATTTTATAAAAGTTGAACAAAAAGTAAAAATTTGCAATGACATTTTATATTTGCAATATACACAATTTATATATATATATATATATATATATATATATATATATATATATATATATATATACGAGCAAACAGCTAATAAAAAAAAATGTTAAAAACACTTTGAAATGAGTTAAAAACATATTTAATCTGAAAGGGAAACACTAGATAAGTGGAAAGTCCTTAATCCGCGGAGTTTCGAAGAAATACTTTCCTTCTCATCAGAGGGTAGGAATTAGCAAAATGCGGGATCGGATTTTGCATACAAAAGTATTTGATGAAACAACAAGTAAGTCAAAGATCTTACTTGAAAATAAAAAAAAGTGAAGCAGAGGGAATATGGTGAGGAAAAAGGTGATTAAACATGAATGGATAGTCTGGTGGAAGATAAATAATCCAGTGACGGTAAAATCCAAATATATATATATATATATATATATATATATATATATATAAATGCAAATTAGTATGTATGTGTGAGGTCATTCCTTATAGACTTCGAAACGGCTGAACAGATTTTCTTTAAAGTTTACAGAACTTTGGTGTATAAGTCTGGGAGTGATCGCAATTAAGTTTTGTATCAGAATAACCCCGAACTACCGATAATCAATTGTTCAAACCGATACTTTAATTTATCTATCATCGGTAAACCCATTTTTCAATGTTGTCTCTTAGCAGCACTGATAGAACAACGCGCCGTGAAAATTTTACTGTGGGTAAGTTGATAGCATGCTTTTTTATGACGTCATCTGTGAGTTCAAACTCCATCCGTAAATTTTTAATTATTTTTTTCATTAACTGCAAAGAATTTACTTGTTTATTTATTTAGTTTTTTTTTATTGTTTTGTTTTTTGCATGATGTGTTTTCTAGGCTCAAAGTAAATTTCTTAATGTTTTTTTTTTCATTAACGGGAAAGACGTTTATATAAAATAATTTTTTAAAAGAAACAGTACGTTCTCTAGAGTGCATGGCGACATGTGAACCTTCCTTCCGGGCACGGCCCTTTCGGTGGAGCATTAGAATACGCCGACTGCCCCCCCCCCTTCAGTGGGTAAAAGTTTCTCAATGGGGGTCCTGGATATGACCTTAAATTATATCCAGTGGTGAGGCCCCAGCTTGTGGGCTTCGGGGAGTGTGGAGCCACCGTTTAATTACCATTGCTCCCAGATCCACTCTGACCCGGAGTGATAGTACCTGTTAGGGTCCCAACTATGGGTTAAATAGAAACCAACGTGAAAACAACAAATATATTCTATTAAAAATGTTTTTCTTCAAAATCTTTGGGTTTGGCATTAAATAACCCGGAAAGGGTTGATATGCCGTAAAATAAAAACAACCAACCAACCAACATCCTTCCGGGCGATTTCACGGATTTCGATGACGATAAAAATATAGGAGTGTGAAATATTCATTGATTATTATTCAATCCCGGGCAACTTTGGGTCTCCCTGCTAGTATATATATATATATATATATATATATATATAAATATATATATATATATATATATATATATATATATATATATATATATATATATATATGAATGGAAATGTATTAAAAGAATACGAACAGTATAAAAGCTTATAACTTTTCTTTATTCGTTTACAATTGGTGACGTGCAGGAATACAAAATTATATTATGAAAAAGAATTAAACACTTTTTTTACAGGTACATATTTTCGACCGATCCTTCAGTCTTCATCGGTGTTGTGAAAGTATATATATATATATATATGTGTGTGTGTGTGTGTGTGTGTGTGTGTGTATCATTTTGGCATAATCTCATAGGAATCACGGAAGTTAAGCTACGTTAAGCCTGGTTAGTACCAGATGGGTGAACATTTGGGAATTCGAAGCACTGTATGAGCTCTCTCCGCTTATCTCGGCATTTGTTTCCAGTCGTCAAATACACACCTCACTGGCCACAGGTATTAAACAATGGCGATTAAGGAGAGGTGTGGTTGGAGATTGCGCACCTCCTGCCTCAAAAACAATTTCATGCGCAGACCCCCCTTCGTGGGTATCCATAGACTGAAGGAGCCATACACACACACACACACACACACACACACACACACACACACACATATATATATATGTGTGTGTGTGTGTGTGTGTGTGTGTGTGTGTGTGTGTGACGATAAAAGAGACGGAAATAATAAACAAAGAAGATGAAGAAGCAAGAATTGATTAGTTTGAAGGAAGACAATATTAAAACAATCACAAATATCAAGAAAAAAAAGATGAGAAAGAAAGAAAGAAAGAAAGAGAAAGAAAGACAGAGGTGCAACGGGAGAGGGGATGGATTTATATACAAAGCAAGAAGACAATCCGAATGTCAACATTTGTTGTAAACCTTTTATTTGGTAATAAAACAAGACAAAGGTCGGGAGGAGGTGGATGACGTGCGGTGATTAGAGAGAATAATACAGAGAGAGAGGGGGAGGGAGAGAGAGAGAGAGAGAGAGAGAGAGAGAAAAGTGTAGAAAATGTCGACTTTTGATTCCAAAGCGTTTTTTTTTTTCTATTCTGTAATTTATCGTTGTCTTCCCGTTGTTGTTGCTTTGTGCCTCTGTTTCAAATGTGCAAACGGTAAAAGACAAAGCGGCTGGCGACAATGCCGATAATTGCGCTGAAGTTAAGGTTTAATTAGGCGCATTACATTGTTCACTAAGCTTCTCTTCGAAAGTGTTCGAGCATTACGTCAGGAAATGAACAACATTTGTGGGTGGTAGGTGGATTGCAGGGGGTGGGTATAGGTTAGAAAAGATGAAGAGAGACGAGAGTAGAGTAGTAAAAGGTTGCTGATGGGGAAGCAGCAATGATACCACTACCTCAATTTCACAGTCGCGTTTCAGAAAGTTAAAACAAATACGCACACACACACGTATACCAGAATACCAAAAAAAAAAACTCCTTTTACTCAAAACGAGGAAGAACTATATAGACAGGAGTAATACTAATTAATTGAGTAACTTATTGTACTCCACAATTTACTTTTCTACATAATCACTTTTATTCTAACCGCACTTTTGCCAGCGTGAACGATGGTTGTGCGTGGGCGTCTGGAGCGCGCTTTAAAAAGCCTTGGTCATTCCAAAAGTAAACCGTTTCATATTTCTTTTAACCACAAAAAAATGTTAAAGAGCTACGAGGATAGGAGTGGTATCATTAAAACTAGTCACATTTTGTGATCCAGAATTTATTTTTCCTCATAGTAACCACTATTCTCAACACATTTTTTGTGACAGGTTTAATAAAGCATTCTTGCTTCTGAGATACGTTAATCACCGGCGTTGCTTAATACAGTCTCTCACTGCCAATACCTGCAAAAGTGAGATAGAATATATAGATTATGAATGCGTTATATAGCTAGATGGGTCGGCACCAAAACGAACATGTTGATTGGAAATATTAAAACATTTATATTTTACATGGAGTCACCACTTATCAAGGCCAGAAGGGCACTCAGGGATAAGGGTTATTGCGTGTACAGTAATCAATGAGATAGTATTGTAGTAATCATTAGTATTGAGGGTTTGATAGAGTGTCTTACTTAAAGGGGGCGGTTTGTCAGGAGTTTGTTTAGGTTGAAGACGTCTAAGTTGTAGTCAGGTGGGAAACAGGCAAGCGGCAGAGAGTTCCACTGGCGTGCAGTTCTAAGAAAGAAACTTTGCTCATGGAATCTACGTTTGGATTTAGGCACAGATAGAGAGTGGGGAAAATTATTGACAGTAGTTTCAGCCAGGTGGGTGTATCTCGTGAAAGATGGGCGAAGGGGGGGACGAGGGATTGGAGCTCAGACGAGCACTTGCCATGGAAATTACGATAAAACAAAGACAGGCTCGCAACGTCTCTTCTGTGGGAGAGAGGTTTCATGGAAGAGAAAAGGGCATCCCCCACTAAACCATGAAGTCTAGTTTGTACTCTGTCAAGGTAGGATAGGCTGTTTTTAGCAGCTCCTGCCCAGATGTGACAGCAGTACTCCATCCTTGGACGTACTTGGCTTTTATACAGATAGAGAATTGCATCAGTAGTGAGATATCTTCTGGAGCGGTAGAAGGATCCCACCATTTTTCCAGCGTCCCTGGCAACAGATTTTATGTATGTGTTCCATTTCAGATCAGGAGTAAATGTCAAACCCAAAAGCTTGTCAAAACATGGAGCCTCCCCAATTAGAAAGTTATCACACGGGTATATATTACAGTTCATATTTACATACATGTATCATTGTTTTATAAGAAGAATAATATATGTTTCATACCTTTTCTTCTCTAAGTGTTCATCTATCTTTCTGCTGAGGTCCGTGATGAAACATAAAATGACGAACACCATTCAACTGAGACCCCTATTCTTACTTCTTTTTGAAACCACAGAACAACACTTTATATTTTTTTAAAATATAAATTTATTTCAGTTGTTTCAAAATGTCTACATGCTTGTTCTACCCTGCCTCGCTTCCTGGCCATCTGTTCACTCCCGTGACCAAGCTCCAACATCCCGTCTGTTCACTTTCGTGATCAAACCCCAACTCTTTTACTCTAAACTTTACGACCTCTTGACCTCAGTTCCGGGGACGTAACTAATAAAAAGACACGCCTCCTTAACGTGACCTCCTCTGTCACGGACGCCTGTTCAAGGTTATTTTGTTTATATGTAATCTAGCTAATTTATATAAACATCATCAGCTACAAGCCATTGTTACACTTTATTCTATAAATAAGAAATAACTCCGAATATAAACTATTTTAAGAATATCATTGAATAGATAAAGAGAAAGATAGACTGATAGATCAGGGATAACTAATTAATTTTTAACAATGTCAGTTATCTAACGGATGCAGCGTCTTTTTTTTTGTGATACCCTCTGACACATTCGAGCACGATAAAAAATAGTAGGTATTATTTTGTGAATGTCTCTGCAGCAAGTCCTGAGAACATATACCAGAATAACTGTTGGGTTAGGGTTAGGGTTAGGGTTAGGTTAGGGTTAGGGTTAGGGTAATGCTCATGCAATTCTTACTCCTATATACCTAAAAAATAATCGAGCTGTTAACTCTGATATTGTAATGTGGGACAAAAAATAGCTGAAACGAAAAAGAGAAATAAATACCGAGATATAACGTCAGCGAAAAAAAAACATTATGTTTCGAGGATCAAGACCATTCTATAATCATGAAGGCAACAATGTCCATGAAAACAATAATTTCATATACTACTTGACGAATATAATCGGTGATTCAAGTGCAAGAGTGATGCAAACAATTGCATTTAAACGTACATTTAGAGACCAAAAATTGATTGATTTGAAAGAGAAGGTTGAGAAAAAAGTTATTGTGTAATTTTTCATTTTAATATCGAATGATCTATTTTCAAATAGGTTTTCGTTATAACACCTTTACTTTATATACTACCTTAAAGAGCGTTTTCCGCGCTTCAAGATTATATATAATTTAAAGGTTTAATTGTTTAAAGTAACTGTTTAAAGTAATTGTTTAAAATGATTCTTTAAATGACAAACGGCTGTCTTCTTTTCAGAACGTTTAATACAAGATGGAAAAAAAGCAGATTCCTAACATTTTCTTATTTCAATTCAAGGTACTGAAACAGCTTGCGGTGGCAACGAAGCGTTTGGCCTAGGATCTAGTACTGAACGCAGAGGGTAATGCTGGTTTAAGAAATTTCGTGGCGGCGACGAAAGTTCTGAAGACGATGAACGTCGTGATCGGATGTTGACAACGATTAATTAAGAGCCTTATTCGAAGCCAGTCAACACGCAACTTTTTTTTCTGAATTAGGCGTAACGTATACGACGATTCCCAACCAATTAAGAGAGATTTGAAAGAAAAAACTTGACAAATATATGGCTCACAGATTAACCAAAAGAAATGACGTTATGAAGTGCCTTTTTACCGTCTTCTACGCAACAAGATCAAACTGTTTCTCGACCGGGTTGTGACACGATTAAAAGTGCGTTCTTTATGATAGGCGACGACGCTCAACTCAGCAGTAAGACACCGAAATTAGAGTTGCTCAAAAAATAGGTAATGCTGACTGTTAATTATATATATATATATATATATATATATATATATATACATACATATATATATATATAATACACAATATAAAGCTGAATGTGTGTGTGTATGTCTGGTCACGAATAGGCTCCTATATGGTTGACTATTTTAAAAAACTGATTACATATAATGATAGTTTATGTATCGAGACACAGGAATGGGTATGTTTGATCTGAGGAGGATAAGGTTTTTTGTTATCTGTGTGAATAGTTCTGGGTTGTTTGTGTTATGTGTAGAGACGTATGCTTGAATTTGTTCTTTGTTGTGTTCTTTTGGGGTTCTTATTTGGTCTATTGGAATTTTTTCAGCCAGTTCAATACCTTTCTGTATTAGTGGTAGTGGATATCCTCTTTTCCGCAGTGTTATTTGTAGTTCATTCAGTCTAGTTGAACGGAGGTGTCTGTCTGTTACTATGGTGCAGACTCTACGTGCTAGGGAGTAGGGTATTGATTTTAGACAGTTTTAGGATGGTGGCTTTTGAAGTGGAGGTATTGTTGAGTGTCTGTGGGTTTGTGGTAGATGTCTGTGATTATGTATATATATATATATATATATATATATATATATATATATATATATATATATACACACTAGCAAAAGTACCCGTCGTTTACTGAGTTCAAAAACAGCCTACAGAAAATGGACTGCGATTTATGAAAATATGATAGGTTATGAAAAGGAAGGGTTGCTTCGAATTTGGAGGTATCAAAACCAAAGCAAAATATGATGAAAGTAAAAATAAAATAGATGAGCCCCATAGTTTATTATACCATACCTGTTCACACTGAAACACTTATCACAATATTCTGTGGATCTATATTAAAAAAAAACTTGTTAAACTTTGTGCATATTTCCATTCTATGGAGGCCAGGTGCGAACGAACAACCCATAGTTTTATTATACCATATTGTTTCAAACTGAAACATAATTATCAAAGTATACTTACGCAGATAGATATGAAAAGTCTTTATTAAAGTTTGTTACTATTTCCATTCTATGGAGGCCAGGCGCGAAAGCAGACCCCACAATTTTATTATACCATCCCTATTTAAGTTAAAACATACTTATCAAAGTATTATTATTTACATCTATATCAAAAACACCTGTAAACGTTGCGTTTTTTAATTTTTAATTTTTTTTTTTATTTCTCATACTTTGTGGATCAGACGCGAACGCAGACTCCACAATTTTAAGGGGCCACCGTTCTGCAGGATCAAACATACCCATTCCTGTGTCCCGATACATCTTCTATCATTATATGCAATCAGTTTTTAAAATAGTCAGCCATATAGGAGCCTATTCCTGACCAGACACACACACACACACACACACACAAACACACGCACACACACACACACATACACAGATACACACGCAAACATTCAGCTTTATATTATGTTGAAATAATATCCAGCTTTTTAGATTTACAAGCGTTTCTCTTTTCTTCCCCATCATCACACATAATTACACAGAATCAGAAAGGATAATTATTTCATTAACAATGGAACTGACAAAAGGGGTGTTATCCCCCACTGCATTATAACCTCCCACCTGTCCCAGGAAATGGGGGAAGTCGCAAGTGATTAGATTACATTTTCAATTTATCCTTGTAGACTGATGGAACGGTTTTCTTAAATCAATGTTCTTGTTATTTTTTTGTTTTTGTTTTTGTTTCAATATCCTTATTTCTATGTAGATCGACTAACATAAGATGGGAAGAATCTGGCAGATCCGTACGAAATTATATATATATATATATATATATATATATATATATATATATATATATATATATATATATATATATATGCTGGCCTAAACAGAGCTGAGAGGGAGAAAATAACAAAATACCAAGGATTTATGTACGACACGAAAAGAAACTGGAATCTTAAATAGATTTATCATAGCAGTCATTAAACTAGCAAGCGCGCTAATGAAAAATAATTTCAAAATTTATCTGGCCAATATATCCCGTGAACCAAGTGCAAGAGAAATATAAACAATTGCACTTACAGGGACAGATGGAAACTTAAAAAGATCTCTTCGTTGTAACTAAACTAATGGGAGTATGTTTGGTATTCATTTGAATGCCCCATCCCCCAGCGAAAACAAAGGAATAAGAAAATGTAAAAAAATAAACAAACACACACACACACGCACACACACACAAACACACACACACACACACACACACACACATATATATATATATATATATATATATATATATGGGGGAGAAGGGTCTTCTCTTTTTCTTTTTTTCCCATCTTTGTTTCTTCTTCTCCTCTTCTTTTTTCTTTTTCATCTTCTTTGTTCTTCATTTCATGCGTCTGTAACTTCCGCCGCTATTTTTTTCTTCGTGAGAATATATATATATATATATATATATATATATTAAGTAATGTGATTGATAATTTAAAATTTAAAAATCAAATTATAATTAAATTAAAAATCCGTTTCATAAGAAGGAACAACAACACAATCAATTATCTGTACGATCGTTTCGGAAAACAATGCTTTTTATTGTGGTAGACATCAAGTTACGTACAATAATTACATATAGTTTTTTAATAAGCAAGGTCTCCTCGTCAGCAAATTTTGAAGGGTTTTTATTAAATTTAAAAGACACCATAAATAAACCTAGCATTAAAAGTAAGGCAGATGTATCTGAAAAAAATTGAAATAAAAGGTGTGGATTTAAAATTTATAAGAAAATTAATATGGGTTTGAGATAGAAAGGAATAGAGTAAAATATAGATTTGAATTTAAATTATAAGTTTGCTTTAAGTACCACATTACAAATATATACATGCGTATATTATTATTTTCCGAAACGATCGTACAAATAATTGATTTTGTTGTTGTTCCTTCTTATGAAACGGATTTTTAATTTAATTATAATTTGATTTTTAAATTTTAAATTATCAATCACATTACTTAATATTGAATTAGCTCTAGGATATTTACCTATCGAGCTTATTACATATCTAAATTACAACGAACACTTTCTCTTTCCTGTATTTTAATTAAACTAGTAATTTCACTGTTACATTGAAATACACTCAGCTCTTTAGACTATTGTTCTAATCTCCTTTAAATATATATATATATAAATAAATTAAAAGGAGATTAGAATAATAGTCTAAAGTCAATAAAATAAAAAGCTATAGCAAACATCTAAATGACTACTTTAAATACAGTTCCTGATT
>NC_136517.1:90099998-90107498 GCF_053919585.1 Euprymna scolopes | reverse complement strand
AAAGAATATAGAAGAAGAAGAAGAAGAGAAGAAGATTAATACAAATATAATACAATAAAACAATAAGACTGTATAGTTACTTTACGGACACCCTGTTATTACGAAGTGCTTTAAGAATGTAGAAAAAATCTCTACATTTTTCTTGTGCTTATTTTTTACTTCTTTTATTTGTTGTTCTCTTTTCTTTTATTTCATCTTTTTCTACTTCACGTCTCCTCTTCTTTTTCTTCTTCTTATTTTTCTTTTTCCTTTTTTTCTTCTTTTTCTTTTTCGTTTCCTTTGTTACTTCTCGTCGCCATTCTTTTTTCTTTTCCACGAGAACGATATACCGTTCATAATGTCGGAAATCTGTCTACTAAGTCGAAACTCATTGTCAATTAGTATTGTATTATTATTGTTCTAAAAATATTATAGAATTGACAGAAAACATGAAATTGCTGATGCAAGCTAATCATGAAATGGAACTTGAATCCATTCCAGCGGAAATTATTCGATTATTTCCAAGTAAAGAAATATAAATCTAGAATAAAACGACTGTGATTTGGACTATGATTGTTTTTTTCTCAATAGGTCATTTGATAGTTAATGGGAAAAACCTATATTTTTGTACTATTCTGTAGAAATAAAACAATTCGTGCCATGGTTCGTACGACATTCGATATTGAAGACATTTAGTTGAAAGATATCTACGTGGCACTAACTTCACCGCACACAAACACACACATACACATACCAGTCATCATAGGAGCAACTGGGCTTATGAAAAAGAACTTTAAAAAGTACATAGCAAGCATACCCGGTGAACCAAGTGCAAGTGAAATACAAACGATTGCACTGAAAGGGACGGCTAGAATCCTGAAAAGATCTCTTGGTTGGACTCACTAAAATAGGGGTAAATGTCAGACATCTGGTTGGATGTCCCATCCCCTAGAAGAAAAAGTTTAAGAAAAATGAAAAAAAAAAAGAGACAAATTCAGTTCTTCTAGGGGACGGCTACTATACAGCGAGACATGATGGAGTATGCAAGTACCTCCACTGGGCCATCTGTAAAAAATTAAACATCCAGTGTAGCAGCAAGTCCTGGGAACATCAACCTGAAAGAACAGTTGGAAATGACTTATATACGACCATGTAATCCCTACAGCCACCTACCTTGAAAATGCTGCTGTGAAACCTGACATAGTTATATGGAATAAGTCAGAGAGAGTTGCAACCTTGATTGAAGTGAGTGTTCCTAATGATGGCGGTCTTAACAGAGCTGAAAGAGAGAAACATACCAAATACCAAGGTCTCATGTATGATATGAAAAGAAACTGGAACCTAAAGGAGATATAAATCATACCAGTTATCATAGGTGCCACAGGACTTATGAAGAAGAACCTGAAGTCCTACCTAACTAATATTCCTGGTGAACCAAGTGCAAAAGAGATCCAGACAATTGCACTTAAGGGAACAGCGAGGATACTAAAAAGAGCTCTCGGTTGATTTCAATAAAAAAGCGGGGCAATGTTGGCAGCTGGTTTGGCTGCCCCATACCCAGCATTACAATCTTCAAAGGAAGAAAAATTAAAAAAAACAAAATCCAGTGTAGCAGTAAGTCCTGTGAACACCAACCTTAAATAATAGTTGAAAATGACTTATATACTATACATTACGACCATGTAATCCCTACAGCCACCTACCTTGAACATGACTTAGTTATATGGAATAAGTCAGAGAGAGAGTGGCAACCTTGGTTGAAGTGAGTGTCCCTAATGATGGCGGTCTGAACAGAGCTGAAAGAGGAACAGACCAAATACCAAGGTCTCATGTATGATATGAAAAGAAACTGGAATCTTAGGGAGATATCAATCATACCAGTTATTATAGGTGTCACCGGGTTATGGAAAGGAAACTGAAGTCCTACTTAGCTAATATTTCTGGTAAACCAAGTGCAAAAGATATCCAGACAATTGCACTTAAGGGAACAGCGAGGATACTAAAAAGAGCTCTCGGTTGGTTTCAATAAAAAGCAGGGGAATGTTGGCAGCTGCTCTGGCTGCCCCATACCCAGCATTACAATCTTCAAAGAAAAAACATTTTTTAAATAAGAATTTGACATCAAGTTGTAAAGTCATGTTGGGGGGGGGACTATTATACAAAGCGGCACAAAGGGTGTGGCAAATCTGTAAAAACGTGTATGACCTATGTCTTAGGAACATGTACCAGAAACAACAGTTGGTATTAAGTCCTACACCATCCACTATGACTACGAGATTCCTACAGCTACATACCTAAAAGGCCTGACATTGTGATATGGGACAAGAAGAAGAATTGAAGTAAGCATCCTCGATGATGCTGGCCAAAACAGAGCTGAGAGGGAGAAAATAACAAAATACCAAGGATTTATGTACGACACGAAAAGAAACTGGAATCTTAATTAGATATATCATAGCAGTCATTAAAATAGCAACCGCGCTAATGAAAAATAATTTCAAAAACTATCTGGCCAATATATCCCGTGAACCAAGTGCAAGAGAAATATAAACAATTGCACTTAAAGGGACAGATGGAACCTTAAAAAGATCTCTTCGTTGTAACTAAACTAATAGTAGTATGTTTTGTATTCATTCGAATGCCCCATCCCCCAGCGAAATCAAAGGAATAAGAAAATGTAAAAAAATAAACACACACACACACACACACAAACACACACACACACACACACACACACACATATATATATATATGGGGGGAGGAGGTCTTCTCTTTTTCTTTTTTCGCATCTTTGTTTCTTCTTCTCCTCTTCTTTTTCTTTTTCATCTTCTTTGTTCTTCATTTCCTGCGTCTGTTACTTCCGCCGCTATTTTTTTCTTCCTGAGAATATATATATATATATATATATATATATATATATATATATATATATATATATATATATATATATATATATATATGAGTGAAAGTGTCTGTCTGTCTGCCTGTTTATCTGTGTGTCTGTGTGTGTACATTTCCCTACGCAATAACTCTGTCAATTTTAATTCTACAGACTCGACATTTGAAATAGAGGGTACTGAGATTTGGGAAAATCGATGTGATCGGCTTTCGGCCAGACATTTCCAGATTAAGGAGCCAAAGTTCAACGATTTGACCTTTGAGAATACTACCAAACTCCGACAATTTTGGTTCTAATCACTTGGAATTTTAGATATACGTTCCTGGGACATGGATCTAAATTAATAACTTGATTTCTGCCCAAAACAATAAATTTTAAGTGGTCATAATAGGGGTCAAAGTTAAAAAAATTAACCGCTTTGTTTTTTTTGCTCAACATACACCTCCAAATACCCGGGCATCGCCGGGCACCTATGCTTGTATACCTATAAAAGTGAACATGTCCGTGTGTCTCTGTGTATGTGTGTCTGTCTGTGTGTCAGTCTGTGTGTGTGTACATTTCCCTACTATTCTGTCAATTTTATGTCTATAGATTCGAAATTTGATATACAGGTTACTTAAGTTTGGGAAAATCTATGTGATCGGTTTTCGGCCAGAAATTTGGCAATTAAGGGGTCGAAATTCAAAGATTTGACCTTTGAGAAATCTACCAAACTCCTCCGACAATTTTGGGTCTAAACACTTTAAATTTTAGATATAGGTTCCTTGGACATGGATCTAACTAGTATCAGACCTGACGGAATGGTTAATTGTAGGTATAGACCGTTTCATACCCTCGAAAAAGTTCCAGCAAAAACCTAACAGCCAGCCATGATTCTCTCCAGAATGTGCTGCTGCCATTGCACACAGAAAACACTTTTTCCACTGCTTCCAACGTAATAGATGTATGGAAACTAAAGCCGCTTTCAGGACTGCCAGTAACCATTGTAAGAAAGTAATAAAGAACGCAAGAGAGTTGTATGCTCAATCCGTTAAGTCCAAAGTAGCTGAGCAGCGGCTTGGTTCCCACCAGTTTTGGCAAATAGTAAACAGAATCCTGAACAAAAGCGTGTGCTCCATCCCAACTATTATCAATGGACCTGAGGTAATCTCGTCAACATCAGACAAAGCCAAACTCTTTGCCAAAAACTTTGCAGCTAATTCTACCCTTCGCGACCAAGGCCGCCAATCCCAAATATTTCCTCCTGTATCAGAAAACGCGCTATGTGATATACGTATATCTGTACGTGATGTTGCCAAGCTAATCAAAAACCTTGATTCCAGTAAAGCAACTGGCCCTGACGGTATTCCAATTATAGTACTAAAAAAACTTCAATCTGAACTAGCGCCCATACTTACAAAACTGTTTAACGTTGTCTTAAGGGGAATAGTTTCCCATCTCCCTGGAAAATTTCATCAGTATGTCCTGTATTTAAGAATTCAGGTGATAGCTCATCCCCCTCTCAGTACAGGCCAATAAGTCTCCTGTGCGTCATCAGTAAGTTGCTAGAATCTGTGTTAAATACAGAAATAATCAACCATCTCAACAAAAATAACCTTCTTAGTGACACTCAATATGGTTTCCGTTCTGCTAGATCTACAGTAGATGTGCTTACAGTTATATCTCATAGGATTAGCAAATCTCTCGACGGAGGCAACCTTTCCAGGGCAATTCCTCTTGACATATCTAAGGCCTTTAATAGAGTATGGCATAAAAGTTTACTTCACAAGATCTCTAGCTATGGTATAGCTGGAAATGTTTTGTCAATTATTAAATCATTTCTTTCTGATAGGTTCATAAGAGTAGTGGTTGAGGGGCAAAAATCAGAAGCTCACAGTATTAATGCTGGTGTCCCCCAGGGGTCAATCCTGGGCCCAACCCTTTTCCTGATCTACATTAATGATCTTCCAAATCACATCCTTACATCATTTGTAGACATTTATGCTGACGACACTACCATTTATGGTAGCACATCTAAGACAGTAAACGATCAAGTTCTCTCCGATTCTCTCTCCTCTGATCTTGAGCACGTAGTACAATGGGGAAAGGAGTGGCTGGTTACTTTTAATGCATCTAAAACCAAGCTTATCTCTTTACATCATCAACATTCTGATCCACATCTGGCAGCAATTGAAATGAATGGCTCTTGTCTTCAGAAGGCCTCAAGTTTTGAAAGCTTTTGGGCTTGACCATTACTCCTGATCTTAAATGGAACACGTACATCAAATATGTTGCCAAGGCCGCTGGAAAAATGGTGGGATCTTTCTATCGATCCGATAAATATCTCACTGCTGATTCAATTCTCTATCTATATAAGAGCCAAGTACGTCCAAGGATGGAATACTGTTGCTATAAAGAACTTGTCCTGCCTTGATAGAGTTCAAAGTAGACTTCGTAGCCTCGTAGGAGATGTCCTTTTCTCTTCCCTGCAACCTCTATCTCACAGAAGAGATGCTGCGAGTTTGTCTCTGATGTATCGTTATTTTCATGGAAAGCTTCAGTATATGGGTCCCCATCCCCAGACTTTCACAAGAAACACTCGTCTAGCTGTAAACACTATCAATAATTCCCCCCCACTCTTTATCTGTGTCTAAACCTAAACGTAGATTCCATGAACAAAGCTTCTTTCTTAGAACTGCACACCTGTGGAATTGTCTTCCGTTTTCCTGCTTTCCGGCTGACTACAATATGGTTGTTTTCAAGTCTAACGTAAATAAGTTCTTGATGAGTCGTTCCATACACGTTATCAAATTTACGAATTTTCATTACAAATAATTACTATATTGTCCAATTTCTACTGTACACTCTTTAACCCTTATCCTTGAGTGGTCTTGGCCTTGATAATGTGGTGATGCCTGTGTGAAAAAAAAATCTTTAAAAAAAATAAATTACTTGAGTTGGGCTTAAACAATAAATAGTAAGGGGTCATAATAGGGGTCAAAGTTTAAAAAAAATAACCTCTGCGGTCTCTACGAAATTACTGAGACAATTTCTGCTCTAAACATTTGAAATTTTATATTTACGATATTCAGAAATGCGGCAAGCTTTTTCATCGGTTTGGGTCGAAAATTTTTAATTACCAGTATATAAATGTATATATGTATGTATGTTTGCATATCTGCTCAACACTTCTGACAGAGGTGACGGATTTTCTCAAGATCAGTATCGTTTTGAAGTTCGCCCTTTCAGACGACAAATATCGAAAAATTGGCTAAAAACATTAATATCTTCACCTTAAATTGGGTACTTTTCTACAGGGGGGTTCGCTTTTTTCGCCGATATTTTCGAATTCATCCTCTTCTTTCGATTGTCTGACCTTAATTTTAAAAATGTTACTTCCGTTTTGGCGGTGGTCGTAACGATTTTTCCCCGTTCGTTTCCTCCTCTGCGGTACGGGTTCGAGCCTGCATTCCTACTACCACTTTAAGTTAGGAGATTTAGAGTTCCTATCCCGTTTAGGGTTACCACCTGACGAAGGCCAGAGGAATAGTTGTCCTAAACGTCGTGAAACAACATCTAGGAAAGACGAGGATAATAGTCGGTAATATCGGCACGAAATAAAGAGTTTTAGATCATTTAAAGACTACATTTATTTAATAACTGTTGATTTAAGTATAGTACCTGTTCCGGCCTTGATCAGAAAAAAGCAATCTGTTTGACTAGGGAGAATTATATATTTTGACTATCCAAATCGACCCCTTTGGGGAGAAGTGAATATCTGACACATGAAAATGATATTGTGTGTAACTTGTTACTTATAGTGACAGGAACTACATGTAGCATACGTTTAATTGAATACAAGTAGCTCTTGTAATCATAGAGTTGCAGATTGCTATTTTACGCTTACGATAAACTCACGTGTAGTTTTTTGTTTTTTTTACAAGGTGGTCACCACCTATCAAGGCCCGGAAGCCACTCAGGGATAAGGGTTATTGTACGTACAATACATTAGTGTGGAGATTTAATAAAGTGTATACTTAAGGGGACGGTTCATCAGTAATTTGTTTACGTTGGACTTGAGGACATCCAAGTTGTAGTCAGGAGGGAAGCAGGCAGACGGAACAAAGTTATGTGTAGTTATGAAATTTTTACTCTTATTCACGCAAACAAGGCATCTTGCCACTTAAACGTAACACCTAAATATATGGGACGTTATCTATAACGGGATGACTGTTCACATTACATTTAAATTTCTGCATGTCAGTGCAATAAGGGAAGAGACAGACCAAAGATTCAAAGAGTATATAAACCAGACTAATAAAGGTGGGAATACATAAACAGTCGTATACATTGAATTTTGAAAACGCAATATTTTATAGGAATATGTTCTGATGAACTCCTTTCACTTGTACCCCCTCGACTTACATACCCCGAAAAACCCGCTTAGCAACAAGATCCCGCCCTTTCACTGTTGTTGTCTTTAAATGCCAGAAAGCTTTCTATTCTAATAGTTTCTTCCCTCGCACAACTAGACTTTGGACTTCCCTTCCTGCTGCCTTCTATCCTGGCTGTACTGATATGAATATATGGGACTATATCTCTAACGGTAGCAGTATATTCAGGACTTTGGTGATGGTGATTTTATT
>NC_136517.1:90017498-90094998 GCF_053919585.1 Euprymna scolopes | reverse complement strand
CAATAGCAATTAAAAAATATATTGAAAATAAGTTAGGTCGAAAAATAGGTCAGTGAGAATTCTTTGTCTACAGAAATGATTTGAAAATACGTGGGTCGATCATGTTGACAGACACACGTATGATGTCGTGGCAGAAATGAATTCTACATAGAGGAGCTAGTTCAGTCGAAGAAGGAGGAAGTCGGGGAGTTAGGCAGAGAGAGCAGTCAGCAAAGGCAGTCAGAGGAGAGTCTCCTTTAGAAGCGAAGGGAAAACCTTTAATCATGTAGTTGACTTTGAATTTCTGTATGTCATCATCATTTCGACCGGTCAAATGGATAAAAGAACATCTCATATTTTTTTGTAACTGCCATCTTCGTGTCGGCTTTCTACCAAATTGAAGGTAATGTGAACTCATAGTTATTAATGAGCTTTGTATAACTCATCTAAAGTAATGTGTATCTCTATCATGAGTAATGACTGTTCGCCCCTGTGTTAAAAGAACTGATCACCCTCTCTCCTCTCTAGGATATATGTTAAAAAGAAACAGACTGTAAAATGTCTTCTGCCCCTCTCACTGTTATAAATATATATATATATATATATATATATATATATATATATATATATATATATATATATATATATATATGTCCGCCGTATCTTCATTATGAATGTCCCCATTCTATCTTAAATAACACCCCAGCTATACAACATACTGGGAAATTTGGTTACCGTGGCCACTATTATTCAACAGGAATAAATTGAAAAAAGAAAAGAACTTCGGGTTACCATGGAAAAACACAACGTAATGGTCCATTGAGAAAAAAAAACATAGAAAAAAAGCTAAAGGAAATAAAAACAATTAAGAAGAAAAAAAAGAGAAACACACACACATACGCACAGTGTCAAAAAAAGAAAACAAAAAGCTAGACGAAATACACACATACACACAATTAAAAAAAATTGTGCATTCTTACAAAAGAAAAAAATGTCGATATGCCGCAAAGAAAAAATAACAGAATAAAAGTCTAAATTAAAAATTAAATGAAAGAAAAAAGAAAATCACAGACAAGCAAAAGAAAAAAATTGTTTTGATATGGGACTTTTCAAAGATTAATAACCGGCCATGACAATAAATAAGACCCCAGCTATACAAAACATTAACAAGGTATGAGTTTTTTTTTTATCAAGCAAGTTGTTCATTGAACCCTATAGGTGTTAGCCATAACAACCTTGAGATTGTTATGAATGACACTTTTGTTAGGTTGTTGCCGAAACGTCGTGAAACAAAAATTAAAAATGACGAGGATAATAGTCCGCAATAAATAAATTAATAAACCTTGAGGTCAACCGAGAAGGCTAACCTGCTAGCTCGACGATTTACCTCCAACTCCACTTTGAACTCAGCAAACCATTCCCTCCATGATTTTCCTTTGCAGAGAGAAACCACGCACGATGATCTAGAAATCTCCTTTTCCCAAGTACTAACTGTACACTGTAGAGAAATCTAGACGCCAGAAAACCATCTATTCAAATGCTAGACTTTAGAATCCCCCCTTCCCAGGTCCCTGGTTCAGTAAATCTAAATGCGAAAATTCGATTGTAACTCCCCTCATGCAACTTTTATTTAAACCCCTTAAACGTGTGAAAAAAAAAAATAGTAAAGTACCATACCAGTCTTGAATTAGAATATTATCGTTTAATAAGGCCCATCTATAAATTTATGCCTGTCAAATAACAGCCAATCACATTTTAAACCAAAAAACTGAATGTAAAATTGCTAGTAAAACTAAGCTGCTCTCCTTTAACAATTACAAGACGCATCTCCGATCCCATCACAAATAGCAACCTACCTGAGAATTCTACCTTCAAACTCCTCGGCCTAACATTTCCAGGCAATATCAACTTGAACAAATACATATAGGACATTGCAAAAGCTGCTGCAAAGAAGTTGGGTTCCCTCTATCGAGTTAGAAGACTATTCAGATCTGGGAGTATACTGTACCTCTACAAGGCTACCATTTTCCCATGCATGGAGTATTGTTTCCACATCTGGGCTGGTGCATCTACCACTCGTCTCTCCCTCTTAGATAAGGCCAACAAAAGAGTTGTCGATCTAATCGGTTCCCCTTAATCAGATAAGCTCAAGCATCTATCCCATCGCCGCAATCCTGCATCATTGTGCCTGTTTTAGAAATATTTTAATGGAATGTGTACTGATGAACTTGTTAAACTTGTACCTCCTTGACGTACATATCCACGAAAAACGCGTTTAGCAATGAGATCTCACTCCGTCCTTGTTGATGTCCCTAAATGCCAGAAAGCTTTCAATTCTAATAGTTTCTTCACTCGAACAGCTAGACATTGAAACTCCCTTCCTGTTGCCTTCTTTCTTGGCTGTGCTGATATGGAGACGTTTAAATATACCATAAACAACTATCTTGTTAATCTTTCCTCGAAATAGACCCAAATAGTAGCTTGAAATAATATAATTTAAATTAGTAATGCTATTTAAATATAGGCGGTGGTTAGTTAAATTTGTGACATCCAAATAGTAGCCTCTTACGTCCAAGTGTCGATATGCTTTGTAAAGGGGTGAACATGAGTTAAAAAAAAATTAAGTTTGAAATAAGATAATTTAAATTAGTAATGCTATTTAAATATAGGCGGTGGTTAGTTAAATTTGTGACACTTACATTATAGGAAACTGCGTAGATAAAATAAACTAGATGTGTGGGTGTGTGCGAAACGGCAATGACCCTATTTGGGTTTTACTGGCTTCTACCGAAGGAGAAAATGCCAGGGGAGTATGAAATTCACAAGCGGTCCCCATTTGTATGTGTATACTCTTTAGGGAAGATGACGGCGTTAGGTTTTTGCAGCTCTTCCAACGAGGTGTCGACGCCTTCCTACATTTAGCACCCGGTGGTCACCAATTTCAATAATGCCCAAGCTTAACGTTGCTTAACTTCGGTGATCTGACGGGAACCGGTGTATCAACGGAATTATGCCGTATATAAAGTGTCATCACTATTTTAGACACGTATGCTTACCCCCCCCCCCCCTTTCAGCTTTTTAAAAAAAAAAACTCATGTCTACCCCTTACAAGTATATCGACACTTTTTTCGGGCCAAGAAGGAAAGATTAACAAGATATTTGTTTATGCTACATTTAAACTTACGCATATCAGTACAGCCAGGGAAGCAGGCAGCAGGAAGGGAAGTCCAAAGTCTAGCTGTGCGAGGGAAGGAACTATTAGAATAGAAAGCTTTCCGGCATTTAAAGACAACAACAGTGAAAGGGCTAAGCGGGTTTGTCGGGGATATGTACGTCGAGGGGGTACAAGTGAAAGGAGTTCATCAGAACATATTCCTATAAAATATTGCGTTTTCAAACGTCAATGTATTCGACTGTTTATGTATTCCCACCTTTATTAGTCTGGTTTATATACTCTTTGAATCTTTGGTCTGTCTCTTCCCTTATTGCACTGACATGCAGAAATTTAAATGTAATGTGAACAGTCATCCTGTTATAGCTATAGTCCCATATATTCAGGTTTTACGTTTAAGTGGCAAGATGCCTTGTTTGCGTGAATAAGAGTAAAAATTTCATAACTACACATAACTCTGTTCCGTCTGCCTGCTTCCTTCCTGACTACAACTCCAACGTAAACAAATTCCTGATGAACCGCCCCCTTTATTAGACACTTTATTAAATCTCCACACTAACGTACTTACAATAACCCTTTTATCCCTGAGTGGCTTCCGGGCCTTGATAGGTGGTGACCACCTTGTAAAAAAAAAAAAAAAAAAACTACACGTGAGTTTATCGTACGCGTAAAATAGCAATCTGCAACTCTATGATTACAAGAGCTACTTGTATTCAATTAACCGTATACTACATGTAGTTCCTCTCACTATGAGTACCAAGTTACACACATTATCATTTTCATGTGTCAGATATCCACTTCTCCCCAAAGGGGTCGATTTTGATAGCCAAAATATATTATTCCCCCTGGTCAAACAGACTGCTTTTTTTCTGATAAAGGCCGGAACAGGTACTATACTTTAATCGACAGTTATTAAATAAATTTTGTCTTTAAATGATATAAAACTCTTTAGTTCGTAGAGGGTTACTCAGTGGAAATGTCGTTCTAACATCTTTTTTTTTTCTATTAGTTGAAACATCACGAAATCTAACCGAGACCAATTTTGTCATCAAACCGGAAATGATGTCTACGTGACCGGAAGTAAGAAAAGTCGGTTTTCTGTGCATCAGTTTCTGTCGTTCGTAAATCTCTGCTCATTTCTTTGTTTTTGGTTGAGTTTTCGTTTTATTTCTTTCTCTCTTTTCTTTCTCTCTTTTCTTTCTCTCACTCTCTTCCTCTCCCTGACCCTCTTTCTCAGTCTTTATCATTCCTTATCTATCTCTTTCACACATAAATAAGGAGGGAGTTGAAATAAAAGCAAAAAGAACTACTATAAAAAAACGAATAAAATAGCAAATTCATAACAAAAAGAACGGCTATACTATTTATCCAATATCATAAAGGACTACTGAGCTAATCTGGCTGAAATTTCGAATTAACTTTTCTAATTATATGGTTTAGCGAACTATGTATTATAGTATCCATTATATGGATAAATTATCACAGTACAACTTTTTATTCGAGAATAGTCTCAGAAACTACGGGGCGATCTTGCTAAAATTTTGCATGACACTTGTTTTCATAACATAGTGCGAACTAAGTATAATAGTATCTGTTCGATGCATATTTTGAGATTAACAAGAATTAATAGGGATTAGTCATCACAATATCATTTTTCCACCACATTATCAAGGCCAAGAGACCACTCAAGGATAAGGGGTAAAGAGTGTACAGTAGAAATGGGAAAATATATTAATCATTAGTAATGAAAATTCGGCAAATTTGTTAACTCATATGGAACGGCTCATCAAGAACTTATTTGCGTTAGACTTGAAGACAACCATATTGTACTCAGCCGGAAAGCAGGAAAACGGAAGACAATTCGACAGGCGTGTAGTTCTAAGAAAGAAGCTTTGTTTATGGAATCTACGTTTAGGTTTAGGCACAGATAAAGAGTTGGGGGATTATTGATAGTGTTTTCAGCTAGACGAGTGTTTGTTGTGAAAGTTTGGCGATGGGGTACCATAGACTGAAGCTCAGTCGAACATGAGCAAATTGAATCATAGCTAGAATTGGTTTTATTTTTTTTCCTTCCAATATATTTGTCAGCTGAATTAAACGATACGGGACGCGGTTGGGAGGGCTAACTGTTTTGGTTTCGATTCTGACTGATGGCACCTAAATAATTTTTTTTTAAATTTTATACAGGGTGACCTTAAAAAACGGGCCCATAATCTAATTAAGCCCCCGTTTCTTAGTGTTTAGTCCGAATGAAATGAAACTTTGGTTATGACTAGTTTATTATATTTCAAAACATCACATCAAAACACTAGGGCCTTTTTATTTATTTATTTATTTATTTATTGCGAGCGTCTTTCGAATCAGTTCAAGGTAGGCGTTCTTGAGAGCAAGAATCTTTTTTTCTGGGACTCCATCTTCATTCCCATTTCAAGGAAAAGCTTACTGAAGAAGAAGAAAAAGAAGAAGAAGAAGAAGAAGAAGAAATTCAGACTCTAAACTTCGAGCGAGAGGGAGCCAACTCTTTAACCTTTTTTCAGGTTTCGTTTGTTTTGAAGAAAGGTCGATAAAAGGACATAGAAGAAAAAAACATCAAAAGAACTTTGAGAACTCTTTTTTGCGTGTTTTTTTTTTTGTTTGTTTTTTTTTGTTTTTTTTTCCTTTCAGAACCCCCTTTTTTCAGGTAAGCCTTTCTTATTTATTTTAAGGGACACGAGAATGCCCCCCTCCCTTTGGGAAGTCTAATTTCGAGATTCCATTGGATTGGCTCTCTAGTAATAAATAGGAAATGTGGATGAATTAACACATCTTTAAGCGTATTTTATGACCGGCAAGTTCGGCCGCTTTCTTGCTACTGTGTGATAATCGTTTAGTTTCTACTTCAGACGTTAGATATAAAAATATCATTTTGGTTTTAGGCAGATATCAACATTATATCAGTAATAGCTTCAGCCACTCGTATATTCGAGGACGAAAATACCAATACAAAACGGAACAAACATTATTATAATCTCCATCATTATATCTTTGTAAAGTTTCTTTCAATTTCTTTAGCCATCTTCGTTTATTTATTTTTTTGTAGTAAGTCGTTTTAACATGGCGGACGAATTCCAGCGTCCGCCATTACTGTCTTAGCAGACGACCCACGGGACAAGAATCGTACACACCAATATTGAAAGGACAATATGAACAAATAAGCGATAACTCTTAATTTTCCACCATTTTTCTTTCCTTATTTTTTAATTTTTTTTTTACCTTGGTTTTTTTTTCCAATTTATCGTTGAATGTTGTCAATACGAATGGTACATCTTCACTTCCTTCTGATGGTCTTGCGTTTCCTTGGTTTTATATTTTTATACATTTGTTTATCTTCGACACAGGGGAATCGGTCAGGTTTCTTGCGCAAATATAATAACAGATTATTCGCTATCATTTTTCTTGCTCTTTATCTTTTTTCTTCTTCTTTAGGATAGCTGCAAATAAAAAGCATTTTAGAGTTTGTTTAGTGCGTGGCTGTGGCGGCAGACGCACACGAAACAGTATATGATGTATTATTTTTGTTTAAACAATAAATTGGTGCATCCCTCACATATTGTATTGGAAAGGTTAGATTTACTGTCAATAATTTTATGAGCTATTTTTCTTGCTCTGGCGGTGGGGGGGGGATCACCGCTTATAAACGCCCGAACGCCATTTTACGATAAGGATTTATAAGATGTTGTTGAGAAACATGATCAGTAGTGGTGGGACTTGGATAATACTTCATTATTAAAGACTAACAGGACCCGTTAACAGCCGTTGCCCGGTGGTAATATGACCCCCACCGCGTAAAAAATTGCCCGCAGGAGAAGAAATGTAAAAAGAAAACTAAACAACCTCCTACAGTAAGTAAAATTTAAAGTGGCATTAGATTTGAAAATGAGTATGTTATAATCAGCTGGGAAGCAGACCTTCTCTATTGTGTTCCACTGACAGACACTCATAGGAAAAACTCCTGACCATCGAATCTTATTTTCGTAGGACATACAGAAAATGGGGTAAATAAAATTTCTCTGTCTATCTTCTTTCTTTCCTCTCTCTCTTTCTCGCTCTCTCTCGCGAGAGAGAGAGAGAGATAGATAATGATAGTATAGTTACGTTTCAAGACCCTAATATTTTTTTCATGCAAAACAGCTCCTCCAGCATATTAAAATTTCTGCAGATCCGTTTCGTTATGCAAAAACAAACGGTTATTATTATGTCACTACCGTCTCTTTTAGTGCATATACTCTTCAGAAAATTTAGAAATATATTTCTGCAAGAAGAGGAAGATCAAAGAAGACTCAAACTTGGCCAATATCTTTGAACAAAGTAGTAAATTAACTTAAATATCGTATTTTAGGTTATGCCAATTACGTATTCATTTTATAAAGTGAGTTCTCTATTAATTATTATATTGTACCGAAAATATACTAGCAAATTTAAAAGTATGACGTGTGTGTGTTATATGCTAGAATCGAAACCAACACGCATAATTTTCCAGCATTATTCTGAGTGTAGTCCATATTCGTATAAAATACTCGAAATAAAACATATAAATGTATATTTGCGCATGCGTATAAGATATATCTTTAGTAAATGATGCAAGTTCCAATTTTCCGATTCATTCGCTACAATTTTACACGCTATTGTACAAGCTTTAATCCAAATCGAACTTAATTCATAGGTTCTAATCCCCAGTAAATGTCCCATATATATATATATATATATATATATATATATATATATATATATATATATATATATATATATTTGGGCATCATTTTATAATTCAAACAAATATTATTAAATGCAGTGCTTTGCTTTGTGATTCTTTTTTTAATTTTTTCTATTTCTGTATAATCTTGTTTTTTTTATCAAAATCAAAAACATTAATAAAAGTTCTATAGTTGTTCCTGTCACGAGCGCTTTCGATTCGTTCACGAATCATCATTAGGTGTTGAAGTAAAAGTCCGACGGAGGGAAAATAATTTTCCATACACTTTATCTCTGCCTATACCTAAACGTAGACTCTATGAAAAAAAAAAACTTCTTTCTTAGAACTGCACGCCTGTGGAACTCTGTTCCGTTTTCCTGCTTTCAAACTGACTACAATATGGTCGTCTTTAAGTTCAACGTGAACAAGTTCTTGATAAGCCATCCACTTAAGTAATCTAATCTACCAAGTTTCCTATACTAACGAGTATTACGACATTTTCCCATTGGCTACTGTACACTAATTAACCCTTATCATCAAGTGGCTTCCGGTTCTTGATAAGTGGTGATTCTTTTGTAATATATATATATATATATATATATATATATATATATATATATATATATATATATACTATAATAATAATAAAAGACTAGCCGGACCTGTGGAAATTCAACAGGGGACTCATGCATATGTAATATATTGATGTTGGCATTCTATAGATGTTAAGTGTAAATGGAGACGTTCTGATATTATTGTAGCTTTTTCGTTAAAACTGCAAAAGTATTTATACGCTATTTATAGCGCGAACGTCCCGTAAAGCCCTTCGTAAAATACGCTTAAATATGATATTTTAATTCTTACAGATTTGACATATATCATTATCGATTTTCATATGTTACAAAGTTGCGATTTCAAAAATGTAAAAAAAATCCATACGACTTGGGTGCATTAGCTTGAACCGAACCCGATATATACATACACACACACACACACACACACACACATATATATATATATATATATATATATATATATATATATATATACTTGAGTTCTTTCAGCCATAATCGAAACCAACACCAAAACTTATGAATAATTCTTGAAAAATTATTTATTAAAAAAAATAGATGATTTAAGTGCCATTAGCGTTAGTCGAAACCGAAACCAAAACTTATGAAGAGTTCTTGGTAAAATTATTTATAACAATATATGTATTATATATGTAGATTTCTAGGGCAATTGCTCTTGACATATCTAAGGCCTTTGATAGGGTATGGCATAAAGGTTTACTTCACAAGATCTCTAGCTATGGTATAGCTGGAAATGTCTTCTCAATTATTAAATAATTTTTTTCTGATAGGTTCATGAGAGTATTAGTTGATGGGCAAAAATCAGAAGCTCACAGTATTAATGCATGGGTCCAACTCTTTTCCTGATCTACATTAATGATCTTCCAAAATACATCCTTACATCATTTGTAGACATTTATGCTGATGACACTACCATTTATGGTAAAACATCTGAGACAGTAAACGTCCAAGTTCTCTCCGATTCTCTCTCCTCTGATCTTGAGTACGTGGTACAATGGGGAAAGGAGTGGCAGGTTACTTTTAATGCATCTAAAATCAGGCTTCTCTCTTTACATCATCAACGTTCTGATCCACATCTAACATCAATTGAAATGAATGGATCTCGTCTTGAGGAGGCCTCAAGTTTTGACAAACTTCTGGCTTGACCTTTACTCCTGATCTTAAATGGAACTCGTACATCAAATCTTTTGCCAAGGCCGCTGAAAAAATAGTGGAATTTTTCCATCGATCCATTAGATATCTAACTGCTGATGCAATTCTCTATCTATATAAGAGCCAGGTACGTTCAAGGATGGAATACTGTTGTCACATCTGGGTAGGAGCTGCTAGAAAGGACTTGTCCTGCCTTGATAGAGTTCAAAATAGATTCCATAGTCTCGTAGGAGATGTCATTTTCTCTTCCCTGCAACCTCTATCTAACAGAAGAGATGTTGCGAGTTTGTCTCCGCTTTATCGGTATTTTCATGGACAGTGTCTAAGGTCCCCCCTTCGCCGAACTTTCACAAGAATCACTCGTTTATGTGAAAACAATATTAATAATTCCCCCACCCACTCTTTATCTGTGCCTAAACCTAAACGTAGATTCCATGAACAAAGCTTCTTTCTTAGAACTGCACGCCTGTGGAACTGTCTTCCGTTTTCCTGCTTTCCAGCTGACTACAATATGGTTGTCTTCAAGTCCAACGTAAATAAGTTCTTGATTAGCCGTTCCACTTGTTAACAAATTTACCGAATTTCCATTACTAACGATGACCTGATTGTCCAATTTCTGCTGTACACTCTATAACCCTTATCCTCGAATGACCGTTTGGCCTTGATAAGTGGTGATGACTATGTAAAATAAATAAATAAATAACAAATAGAAGAACATAGCAATTACACGACCCGGATTTATGCCTTACACACAAAAGAACACTCACGCTATCGTATTAATATATATATATATATATATATATATATATATATATATATATATATATATATATATAGAGAGAGAGAGAGAGAGAGAGAGAGAGAGAGAGAGAGAGAGAGACAAATATTATTGAATAGCATGGAATTATTCTGTTTTACAATTTTCCTTTTTATTTTCTCCAATATCCGAATAGTCCTTTTTGTGTTTTTCTCGAAATTGTATATGTTGGATCCATAATCGCGAGCGCTTTCGACAGAAGTACTTCTATCATCCTCAGGCATATTGTAGAAATAAATGTAGGGATTGTTTTTTTTTAATTTACTTATATATATATATTTTTTTTTCCTAGTCGCGTGGTAGTTTGTTACAAGTAAAGTGGGCGATTTTTTTTTGCATATATTAAACAGATTTATATATACAAACAAATATACATTATTAAACATTTATCCCAAACATTTCAAAATGTTCCGGCTGCACTCATAGTTAATATTATTTATTTGAAGCTTCTTTATTTTAATGTACAATCCTTCGAGTATTCTTAGCTTATTTACATTTCTCTGTCGAAAGCGCTCGCGATTATGGATCCAACATATACAATTTCGAGAAAAACACAAAAAGGACTATTTGGAGATTGGGGAAGATAAAAAGGAAAATTGTAAAACAGAATAATTCCGTGTTATTGAATAATATTTGTCAGAATGAGAAAAAGTTGCCTAAATATACACAATAAATATATATATAATAATTATTGTAGTAAAAAAAATAATTATATATATATATATATATATAATATATATATATATAATATATACATATATATATAATAAGTTAATAAAATACGTTAAAAAACACTTTGAAATGAGTTAAAAACATATTAATCTAAAAAGGAAACACAAGATAAATGGATAGTCCTTAATCCGCGGAGTTTCGAAGAAATACTCTCCTTCTCATCAGAGGGTAGGAATTAGCAAAATGCGGGATCGGATTTTGCATGCAGAAGTATTTGATGAAACAACAAGTAAGTCAAAGATCTTACTTGAAAACAAAATAAGTTAAGCAGAGGGAATATGGTAAAGAAAAAGGTGATTACACATGAATGGATAGTCTGGTGGAAGATAAAAAAATTCCAGTGACGGTAAAATCCAAATGTAAAACTTCAAGAAAGTTAAAAGAATTTCCATTTGTACAAGTAAAATCCAAAGACATCCCGTAATTGGAAGAAGATGGTCCATAATAATCCAAAGGCAGAAATCCATATATATATATATATATATATATATATATATATATATATATATATATATATATATATATATATATATATATATATATATATGTGTGGATTTATGTGATTTTCTCCACTAACATATAGAGAGAATAAGGGAGACAATCAAAGAGTAAGAGAAGAAAAAAATGTAAAAGATAAACAAATAAAAAAAAAACCTGCAAATAAGAAAACAAAGGCAGCGAACAAGTTAAGGGGTGTGCGAGCAATGGCCATGGAAATACTTAAGTATAACAAGATACTCGATTTTTAAACATTGCCCTCACAAGGCGACAACAAAACGTTAAAAAATGTGAGAAATATCGCTGAGATTAATAACAAAAAACATTTCACAATGACAAAAAAAATAACATACATTTTTATAAAATATCGATAACGCACTCAAACAAAACTACATCTGAAAAAAAAAGATGCAAATAAAATAAAATAAATAAAACAGTAAGAGGATATCGATGATACATTGCAACCACTAAAAATCAATCAGGTTTGTCTCGTGTTCAGGCAAAAATACACGTTTTAAGTGTATTTATTGGCAGAACTAAAAATTAGACAATTTGGCGTCTGAAATCGAATTAGATGCTACAAATAATATTATGCAGTGTTTTATTTGATTATTTTATTTCATGGCATATCAAGCCTTTCGAAGTTATTTATTACGGAATTTAATCATTTTGAAATAGGTTTTTATGCTTCAAGTGTTCTGTATCTTCAAATAATTATTCATAAACTGATATTTGATTGTTTTAATTACGGCACATCAACCCTTTCCTAGTTGTATCCTGTACCTCTACAAGCCCACGATTCGCCTATGATGTGAGTTTTGTTTCACTTTTGGGCTGGCGCATCTGCTACTAGTCTCTCGCTCCTAGACAGGGTAAAAAAAGAGAGTCGCCAACCTAATAGGTCCCGAACTGTCAGTTAGGCTTTAACCTCCGTCTCATCGACGAAATATTGCAACCTCTTGCTTGTTTTGCAAGTATTTTAATGGCAGGTACTCCAACGAACTACAACCCCTTGGACCTCTTTGAAGGTAATACCCCTGACAAACCCGACAAGAAGAAAAATTCCAATCTTACACAGTAGAGATCGTCAGATCCCAAAAAAGAATTCTATTCTAATAGTTTCTTTCCTAGGATGGAGCTGAAAATAATGAGACAGACCGACAGACAGACAAACTGCATTTTATATATTTGACTAGCGGAGAAAAGGGGGCGCCCGGTATTGCACGGGTGTAAAATACGCTTAAATATGATATTTTAATTTTCCAGAATTCGTATATATTATTATATAGTCGTGATTTCAAAAGGGGAAAAAGGATTTCGGCTCCATCAGCTAGAATCGAAACTGTAGTATTGAAAGCTGGTGACGTTACCACTGTACGAAGGTGACACCCATATGGAGTGATTAATAATTGTAATTAGAAATCAACTAAGATTTATGTAAAAAATAAATAACGTATTTTTCGTTCAATTCTGACCCCTATTTGGCCTCTTAAAAACAATTTTAACCGGCTAAAAGACCCATAAAAGAACTTCCCGTACAAAATCCAATCATTTGAGGCGCCGAGCTCTATTCTGCGATTTTAAGTTTCGGGGGAGATACAGTTTGAAAAAATAGAGACAGACAGACATATAGCTTTTTATATATTAAATTTTGTGTGTGTGTATATATAAATATATATATATATATATATATATATATATATATAGATAGATAGATAGATAGATAGATAGATAGTTTTATTAATTTGCCACGATTTTTGAGTGAATTTAATCATTTATATAACAAGATAGACATTAGTCGCATGCTCTCGTGTAATAAATGAATGCGTGAATGTAGGATTGACATGAAATTCTTAAAGATAAACTAAAATGACCGAGAAATTGGCTGAAATGACTTAAATAAATAAAAAGTAAATGACTTAGAATGACTTTAATGAACTTATAAGGATGAATTGAATGAACTTAAGAATGACTCGAATTCTTCAAAAACAACTTGAATGATCTGGAGAATGACTTGAATGACTTTGAGACTGACTGGCTTTAAAGTGGGTGATCATTTTACATCAAATTAATACAGAAAAGTGATCCCCCACTTTATATCACAATAAGTACAGCATGTAGTAAGAACAGATACTACACTTTGATCTTGGCGAAAGGGCCAAGAAAATCTTAAGAAGCTCAAAACAGCATCTATTAACGAAAGACCTTCGATCTTAACCAAAAAGGCCAAGCACAAACGTGTTACGGACCAACCGATGGAGTGACTAATAGAGTCGCTTACACGCGACTAAAAATGTATTTTTACCTGGATGCGAATTGGGAATAATTTTCCGTTTTGCCAATTTGGTACGCTCAAATGGGGAGCAGCATATTTATTTAAAAAAATATAATTATGCACCGACACGTGTTTACTCAGAATGGCTATATATATATATATAAAGCTGAACGTCTGTGTATTTGTGTGTGTGTATGTCTGGTCACGAATAGGCTCCTATATGGTTGACTATTGTAAAAACTGATTGCATATAATGATAGAAGATGTATCGAGGATCAGGAATGGGTATGTTTGATCTGGCAGAACGGTGCTTCATAAAAAATTGTGGGGTCTGTGTTCGCGCCTAGCCCCCAAAGTATGAAAATAAAAAAAAAAACGTTTACAAGGGTTTTTGATATAGATGTACATAAGAATATTTGATACGTATATTTCAACTTCAATAGGGATGGTATAATAAAATTGTGGGGTCTGCGTTCGCGCCCGTACTCCATGGAAATATGGGAAATATGGCACAAACTTTAATAAAGACTTTTCATATCTATTTGCATAAGTATACTTTAATAATTAAGTTTCAGTTTGGAGAAATACGGTATAATAAAATTATTGGGTGTTTGTTCGCGCCTTACCTCCATAGAATGTAAATATGTCACGAAGTTTAACAACGTTTTTTTAAAAGGGGTGAGGATCCACAATAACACCTTAACTTTAATCTTAATTCATGTTAGCTTTTATTTATTTTTTAAGTTGAATCATATTGTGTCGAATAAATTCACGTCATAAATTCACGTTCTTATTAAAGTGAAAGCCAAAACAACAAAAAAGTCAGAACTTTAGACAATTCTCGACACAAATTTTTCATAACTCTGTTTTTTTTCCTTCTCCACTTGCACGTGAAACCCTTTAGAAAATAGATACATTGATAAATAATAAAAAATAATAACGTTACCTGTTATCGTGTCAAAAGAAGGAAAAATCCTGCTCACGTGATTACATGCCTTTTTAAAAACATTTACATAACCTTTTTATTTTTATTTATATATCTGTATAAGCTTTTTTGTCAGTATATTTGAAGAAGTTCACTTGATTACAACCCTTTCTGCGTGTTCTTTACATTGCAATAGTACAACCCTGAATCCGACGGCGCAATACTATACCGTTCAGTACTTTAAAACTGAAACGAAGCTGTTCTGCTTGAAAAGGGCGCCATTTTCTTCTTATTCATATTCATATCGATTCTTTGCTTCATTATTTTTCAAAACTGTTTTTGTTTCTTTGTTTTTCGATATTTCGTCGATATTATTTAGTAAGAGTGGTTAGCAGAAAAGCCAACAAACGACTACCCGAACAAATTAATATAGAAGAATTAAATGCTACCATAGTTAATAAAAGTTCAGTTCATATTTTTTGTTTTGAAATAGTTTTTAATGTTCTTTACTTGAAATAATTTCAGCGAACCGAAATTAAACGAAATTTGAGGCGATAACTACTTAAATGAATTTTTATATAAACTACACATGCCATAATAGAATATTCCTCAACCACAAAATAACGGAAAACATTAAAATATGTTTATAAATATTCCTTACGTTGACGGAACTCTCTTAAATTGTTAACACAGAATGCTCAGGTGCTCCTCCTTCAAATTGAAAACGGGGCTCTCCAATTCGAAGTTTCTGCCATTTTAATTTTTTGTTCAAACCGGTTCGTGAATTATAAAAAAATATATTTTTTCACCAAACTACTTAAAAATAAAAACCAATTAACTTTTCTATCATAAAAGTAACTTTTATTGACTATGGTAACATTTATTTCTTGTATATTTATATTATTATATGTATAACATTTTCTCTTTGTAAGGAAACATCATTTTGTTGGTCACTTTTGGCTACGAATGGAAACGAAGTTGATATAAAAAATTATATTTTCGCGAAAATTATCTTTACTTTCATCATATTTTGCTTAGGGTAAAATTTTTGAGTATCAAAACCTATTTCTTTACGACCCCCTCCTTTTCATAACCTATCATACTTTCATCAATCATTTTCTGTCGGCTGTTTTTGAACCCAGTCAACGACGGGTACTTCTGCTTGTATATATATATATATATATATATATATATATATATATATATATATATATATATATATATATATATATGCATGTGAATAAAAAGGAAAAACCTAAAAAAGTAAAAACAAAAATAAAATCAACGTTTCGTCCCTATTTCAGGGGACATCATCAGGATTTCTAGGCGAGGATGTACAGGAAGACGGTCATATATCACATGCGAAAGAGGAGAAGTTTAGTTCTCTTTCTGTTCTGGAGAGAAAAAATTTCATGATGAAAAGATAATTTATATCTAGTGTGTTGAGGGGGGGGGTCGGGTTATATACATATATGCATTTTTTTTATCAACCAGGGTCTAAATTAATGTTTTGTTCATTTATTATTATATTACCTATGATTGGGGCTACATTATAAAATCCTTTTCTTTGTTTGATGGTGTTAATGTTTGAAATTAAAGCAGATTCAATAAGTCTCCGTTTTGCTCTATCTGGGATGGATTTCAAGATTTTTGCACGTCCAAAGCCGAAAGAGTGGCCATATATATATATAGTCGCAACTTTAGTCTCAATACATACATACATACATATATATATATATATATATATATATATATATATATATATATATATATATATCAGAATAATGAGCTGACTCGGATCACACGAAAAGAATTGGAATTTACCATCAATGTGGATTTCTTCAACCAATTTGGAATCGGATAACAACATCCCATTTTCTTGGAAGATTACTAATCCATTCGGATACCGAAATCTCATGCTTTGTTTCAACCGTTATTTTCTTTCCTAATATCCCCCTAAAAGACGTAATCTTCAATATATTTTCTATGTATTTGCTGAATAGCAAAATTATATCAAACTAGATTTACTATTTTGCTTATGACTTTTCTTTGAGGAGATGAGCCTCCATCGAAAATCCATGGATTAAGGAAATTACTTTTAATGGTATTCTTTGTCCGAATATGTTTTTGTTTTAAAAAATTATATTTTTCTGAATGAAATTTAAATATGAAAAACTATATATATATATATATATATATATATATATATATATATATATATGTGTGTGTGTGTGTGTGTGTGTGTGTGTGTGTGTAGGCGGGGTGCTGTGTACATATATATATATATATATATATATATATATATATATATATATATGTTTTGTTTGTGTGTGTAGGCGGGGGTGATGTGTACATATATATATATTTTGTGTGTGTGTGTGTGTAGGCGGGGGTGCTGTGTACATACTTCTGGCTTGAAGCTTCTGTTAATTCCCTGGGATTCTCATATTGGAAAAGAACAGCATCTCTTCCGACGTGCGCAACAACGTGATATTCATTGTGCTCTCACTGGAATGCAATTAACATAAAGTTCCGACAAAAATCACTGATATTTCGGAGATTTATGATTGCAGTGCATTGAACCGGCGCCTGGGATTCTTCTCACTTTGAAAAAAAAAAAAAGAAAAAAAAAACTCCAGAAAATATTTTCACAAATAACAACAAAATAAACTGTGCACGGGTCTTATTAATCAAAACTGAAATGTAAAAAAAATGGCGATATAAATAATGACCTGTAAACAGAAAAATTAGTGAGGGTATGAGGTTTTGCGATTTGAAAGGCTGGAAAAAAGAGAGACGGGGCTCCGTTGTCTTTAATTTGACAGGAGGTCTAGGGACACACTGGAAAGCATGCCGTTGTTTGTTTCTTTTTCTGTTTTTTAAAAAGTACTTACAAAACAAAGATAAATCTTTTAGAAGCAAACGCGGTTTTAGATACGCCTCCGTATTGCTATAAGAGGTTTTGCGCATCGGTCGTTTGATTTGATTGGTTTCGCAGAATTAGTGTCCACTGATTCCGCTTAGGTCGGGAAATGATGCGACTGTTAAAAGAACCTTTGACATCAGAGTAGAATTATACATGAGTTCGATAAAAATATAAAAAAACAAGACAGTAACTTATATTTTTTTTACTTTTTATTTACATGGAGGTCACCACATATCAAGGCCCGAAGGCCACTCAGGGATAAGGGTTATTGCGTGTACAGTAATCAATGAGATAGTATTGTAGTAATCATTAGTATTGGGGGTTTTGATAGAGTGTCTTACTTAAGGGGACGGTTTGTCAGGAGTTTGTTTATGTTGGACTTGAAGACATCCAAGTTGTAGTCAGGTGGGAAACAGGCAAGCGGCAGAGAGTTCCACTGGAGTGCAGTTCTAAGAAAAAAGCTTTGCTCATGGAATCTACGTTTGGATTTAGGCACAGATAAAGAGTGGGGAAAATTATTGACAGTAGTTTCAGCCAGACGGTTGTTTCTCGAGAAAGATTGGCGAAGGGGGGGACAAATTATTGGAGCTCAGACGAGCACTTGCCATGAAAACAGCGATAAAGCAAAGACAGGCTCGCAACGTCTCTTCTGTGGGAGAGAGGTTGCAGGGAAGAGAAAAGGGAACCCCCCACTAAGCCACGAAGTATATTTTGTACTCTGTCAAGGCAGGATAGGCTGTTTTTAGTAGCTCCTGCCTAGATGTGGCAGCAGTACTCCATCCTTGGACATACTTGGCTTTTATACAGATAGAGAATTGCATCAGTAGTGAGATATCTTCTGGAGCGGTAGAAGGATCCCAACATTTTCCCAGCGTCCCTGGCAACAGATTTGATGTACGTGTTCCATTTCAGGTCAGGAGTAAAGGTCAAACCCAGAAGCTTGTCAAAACAGGGAGCTTCTCCAAGACGAGAGGCATCCATTTCAATTGATGCGAGATGGGGATCAGAGCGTTGATGATGTAAAGATAGAAGCTTGGTTTTGGATGCATTGAAAGTGACCCTCCACCTCTTTCCCCATTGTACCACGTGCTCAAGATCAGAGGAGAGAGAATTAGAGAATACTTTGTCATTTACGGCCTTTGATGTGTTGCCGTAGATGGTCTTGTAATCAGCATAGATGTCAACGAATGATTTAAGTATGTGTTTTGGGAGATCATTGATGTAGATCAGGAAGAGAGTTGGGCCCAGGATTGACCCCTGGGGGACTCCAGCATTAATAATGTGGGCCTCTAATTTCTGCCCATCAACCACTACTCTTATAAACCTATCGGAGGAAATGATTTAATAATTGAGAAAACATTTCCAGTTATACCGTAGCTGGAAATCTTTTGAAGTAGGCCCTTATGCCATACCTTATCGAAAGCCTTCGATATGTCAAGAGCAATTGCCCTGGAAAGGAAACCTTTGTCAAGAGATTCACTAATCTTATGTGATATAACATTAGCACATCTGCTGTATATCTTGCAGAGCGGAAACCATATTGTGAGTCACTAAGAAGATTGTTTCTGTTGAGGTGGTTGACTACTTCTTTATTTAATATGGATTCCAACAACTTACTCATGACACACAGGAGACTTATTGGTCTGTACTGAGACGGAGATTACTTTTCACCTGAATTCTTAAATACAGGGCATACTGATGAGGTTTTCCAGGGATTTGGAAAGCACTTCTCCTAAAGGCAACGCTTCAACAGTTTTGTAAGTATGGGGGCAAGTTCTGGTTGGAGCTTTTTCAGCACTATAACTGGAATGCCGTCAGGGCCAGTTGCTTTACTGGAATCAAGGTTCCTGATTAGCGTGGCGACCTCACGCAGATATTTGTATGTTGAATAGCGTGTTGTCTGTTATAGGAGGAAATACAGGGAGTTGATGGTCATCGTCGCATAGGGTAGAATTAGCTGCAATGTTCTTGGCAAATAGTGTGGCCTTGTCTGATGCTGAAGAGATGACCTCAGGTCCATTGATGATAGTTGAGACAGAACGCACACTCCTGTTCAAGATCCCGTTTGCTATTTGCCAGAACTGGTGTGAACCAAGCCGCTGCTCAGCTACTTATGATTTAACAGACTGAGCATATAGCTCTCTTGCATGTTTTATTACTCTTTTACAGTGGTTGCTGGCAGTCCTGAAAGCAACTTTAGTCTCAGTACATCTATTACGTTGGTAGCTATGGAAAAAGTGATTTCTGTGCGCGATGGCAGCAGCACATTCAGGGGAGAACCATGGCTGGCTGTTAGGTTTTTGTTGGAAATTTTTGGATGGTATGAATCGGTCTATGCCTATAATAAACTATTCGGTCAGTCTGATACTATAGAGGACACATCCTTTTTAAACATGGAATACAGAGGTAGGTCAGATATGAATGTACGGAAGCTATCCCAGTCAGCCATAGAGTATCGATATACAGTACGGTGGAGAGGTACGTCTGAAGACTTATTACATTTCATTTTTATCTTAACTGCTACAACAGAGTGATCAGAGGATCCCAGAGGAGATAGAACGGAACATGAACACAGCTCAGAGGAAGTTGTGAGGAAAAGTTCTAGAAGGCTTGCATATTGACCAGGTCTATCGGGCACACGAGTGGATTCGTAAACAATCTGAATGAGGTCATAGGCAATGACAAAATCATGACAAAACCTTCCCTCGTCATCGGTTTTATTTGAGTGGGTCAGCCATTGCACATTATGGACATTGAAGTCACCGCAGGATGAACAGACAGGACGTGGTCAGTTTTCTCAGATATGCTATTAAAGATTGTAACTCCACTGTTCTGGGGGCGATAGAGGGCAAATATAAATGTAGTGGTGTAAGCTAGTGCAACCCGATAGCACATATATGGTAAATTAGGGTCTTCTCTGGAGATATCCCTACCACATGGAAAGCCATCTTTGCTGTAGGCACATATTCCATGCCCATGGCGATATTGGGGGTCACATTTAGATGTTAAGTTGGAGTATCCTGGAATTATGAATTCGTCTAGATTAGTGGTTGGCCCTATGCCAGTTTCACTTAGAAAGATTATGTCCGGTTTCGTCTCCTGTAATTGTGTTTCAACCTCTGGAAGGTTGGAACGTAGACCTCTGATGTTGGAGAAGAAGACCTGGTAGTAGAGGTCTACGTTGGTGGATAGTGTTCTAGGTTTATTCGTGTTTTTTTTTTGTTTTTTTTTTAGATTTGTCATGATTGAGGTTTTGGGGTTTGTGGAGCAGGTTGGTAGAAGGAGGTTAGGAGAAGGAGACCTGGTAGTAGAGGTCTACGTTGGTGGATAGTGTTCTAGGTTTATTCGTGTTTTTTTTTTTGTTTTTTTTTAGATTTGTCATGATTGAGGTTTTGGGGTTTGTGGAGCAGGTTGGTAGACTTGGTTGGAGCAGGACAGAGAGGGAAAATAAGAGTGAAAAAGACAAGAAATTTTTTTTTTGTGGCACATGATAAGGTAAAGCCGTAACAATTACCCACTAGTATGGCATCGAGAGGCACTACCAGAAACTACTGTATGGTCCAGAATAAATTCACTAAATGGCAATACAGCAGCCCCGGTACTGATACGGTACGGTACGGATCCCTGACTATCAGGTGGGTAACGTCAGCCCAGATGAAACGTTTACCTCCAGCACCCTTACTAGTGACATGGCCACAAGGATAGACTTAGAAACAGAAATTTTCCGACATCTCAGGCTACTCTTTACAAAGTACTACCGACCTGGAAAGCAGCTTTTTCTTCACCCTTTGTCAGAAAAATCACTCATTTGAAATGGGGAGTGAAGGACAAAAAAGCAGAAGCGAGAGTTACTGGACCTGCGGATAACACTTCCACATGCATTATCTACTCTCCATTGAAAAAAATAAAATAAAATAAATAAACTAAAATAAAAAATAAAATAAAAAAATGTGAGAAGGACTTATTAATATCTACTGTACCCATTCCAAGCTTAGGGTAGTATTTGAAGTTAATGCATGGATACTTTTGGTCTTTATCTAGGTCGAGCTGGGATGTTAAACGGTTCCAGCTCCACCCCATAATAATTATGCTATAATGGAACTTTTATCAAATTGAAAAAGTCTGGTTATTTTTAACTCGTTTAAAAATCTGGTTAAGAAGTAATACCATTAGGGTTATGTATTGACTTTAGCTAGAAGTAATGCATACTTTAGAAGAAAAAAAAAATAAATAAAATACGAAAAGGCCGTGTGTTTTTGAGTTCAGAATAATATGCAAATATAATTTGGGAAATATTCAGTTTTTTTTGGGTTTTTTTTACAAAGGCATCACCACATAATCAAGGCCAAGAGGCCACTCAAGGATAAGGGTTAAAGAGTGTACAGTAGAAATTGGACAATATAGTAATCATTAGTAATGAAAATTTGGAAAATTTGATAACTTATATGGAGCGGCTGATCAAGAACTTATTTACGTTAGACTTGAACATAACAATATTGTAGTCAGCCGGAAAGCAGGAAAACGGAAGACAATTCCACAGGCGTGCAGTTCTAAGAAAGAAGATTTGTTCGTGAAATCTACGTTTAGGTTTAGGCACAGATAAAGAGTGAGGGGAATTATTGATAGTGTTTACAGCTAGACGAGTGTTTCTTGTGAAAGTTTGGCGAGGGGGGCATAGATTGAAGCTCAGTCGAACACTTTCCATGAAAATAACGATACATCAGAGACAGACTCACAACATCTCTTTTGTGAGATAGAGGTTGCAAGGAAGAGAAAAGGACATCTCCTACGAGGCTACGAAGTCTATTTTTAACTCTATCAAGGCAGGACAAGTCCTTTCTAGCAGCTCCTGCCCAGATGTGGCAACAGTATTCCATCCTTGGACGTACCTGGCTCTTATATAGATAGAGAATAGCATCAGCAGTGAGATATCTACCGGATCGATAGAAAGATCCCACCATTTTTCCAGCGGCCTTGGCAACAGATTTGATGTACGTGTTCCATTTAAGATCAGGAGTAATGGTCAAGCCAAGAAGCTTGTCAAAACTTGAGGCCTCCTGAAGACGAGAGCCATTCATTTCAATTAATGCCAGATGTGGATCAGAATGTTGATGTAAAGAGAGAAGTTTGGTTTTAGATGCATTAAAAGTAACCAACCACTCATTACCCCATTGTACCACGTGCTCAAGATCACAGGAGAGAGAATTGGAGAGAACTTGGTCGTTTACTGTCTTAGATGTGCTACCATAAATGGTAGTGTCGTCAGCATACATGTCTACAAATGATGTAAGGATGTGATTTGGAAGATCATTAATATAGATCAGGAAAAGAGTTGGGCCCAGGATGGACCCCTGAGGGACACCGGCATTTATACTGTGAGCTTCTGATTTTTGCCCCTCAACTACTACTCTTATGGACCTATCAGAAAGAACTGATTTAATAATTGAGAAGACATTTCCAGCTATACCATAGCTAGCGATCTTATGAAGTAAACCTTTATGCCATACCCTATCAAAGGCCTTAGATATGTCAAGAGCAATTGCCCTAGAAAGGTTGCCTCCGTGGAGAGATTTGCTAATCCTATGAGATATAACTGTAAGCACATCTGCTGTAGATCTAGCAGAACGGAAACCATATTGAGTGTCACTAAGAAGGTTATTTTTGTTGAGATGGTTGATTACTTCATTTTTACGACAGACTTTTTTTTTCGTTTTAAATATAAGAAAAAAGTTGGTTAATAATAGTATTTTTGACAAAAACATTTAGGAGAAAGATAAGAAAACAAAACAAATATTCAGGATTAGAGTTAATAATAATCAGTAATAAGGAAAAATAAAAAATAAAAAAACTAGACATGTGTTTTTAGATTAATAGGCTGCAAAAGTTACGAACAGAAAAGTTTCTTAGCTTTTTGGGAACCATAGCGTTCGACTTGGCTTGGAGGTGATATCTTAAAGAGGACGAGTGCCAGCCAGTCAGTCAGTCTGCTTTTATGCCAATATTTAAAGGGTATGTTGGGTGGCGGTGAGAGGGGGTCTTGGTGAGTTTTGTATTTTAATTTATTTCTTTTAAATTTAACATCAATTATCAATCTAATGCCAGAATGTTCGACCACCCCATAATAAATATGCTATCATGGAACTTTTATCAAATTGAAAAAGTCTGGTTATTTTTAACTCGTTTAAAAAGTTGGTTAAGAAGTAATACCTTTAGGGTTTTGTATTAACTCTAGCTAGAAGTAATGCATACTAACGAAAAAATAAAATAAATAAATAAAATACGAAAAGGCCGCGTTTTTTTGAGTTCAGATAATATGCAAATATAATGTTTTTAAAAAGACAAGTAATCATGTGAGCAGGATTTTGTCCTTCTTTTCACAGGATAACAAGTAACGTTCTTACATGTTTCTTATTTATCTATTTTCGAAAGAGTGCAAAGTGCAAGTGGAGAAGGAAAAAACAGAGTTATGCAAAATTTGTGTCGTGAATTGTCTAAAGTTCCGACTTTTTTTTTTTTTTGCTTTCACTTTAATAGGAACGTGAGTTTATGAGGTGAATTTATTCAACACAATATGATTCAACCTAAAAAATAAATAAAAGCTAACGAGAATTAAGATTAAAGTTAAGGTGTCATTGTGGACCCTCACTTCTTTTAAAAAAACCTAGTTAAACTTTGTGACATATTTACATTCTATGAAAGTCAGGCGCGAACGAACACCCATTAATTTTATTGTACCATATTTCTTCAAACTGAAACTTAATTATCAAAGTATACTTACGCAAATAGATATGAAAAGTAGATATATAAAGTTTGTGCCATATTTTCATGGAGTACAGGCGCGAACGCAGACCCACAATTTTATTATACCATCACTGTTTAAGTTGAAACATACTTATCAAAGTATTCTTATGTACATCCATATCAAAAACCCTTGTAAACGTTTGTTTTTTTCATTTTTTATTTCCATACATTTGGGGCCAGGCGCGAACGCAGACCCCCCACAATTTTTATGAAACACCGTTCTGCGAGATCAAGCATACCCATTCCTGATCCTCGATACATCTTCTCTGAGTATATGTAATCAGTTTTTTTGAAATAATCAACAATGTAGGAGCCTATTCGTGACCAGACACACACACACACACACACACACACACACAAATGTTCAGCTTTATATTGTAGATTTATATATATGTGTGTGTGTGTGCGCGCGCATGTGCGCGCATGTGCGCGCATGTGCGTGTGTGTAATGTTTATTCAAATATATCAACCCTTATATTTATACCAATCCTTTAATTTAATAAAAGACAAAAATCTATATTCTAAATTTCAAGATGTTGACCATTTTACCGTTTATTTCTCTAAGTATTTTGAAATCTTCAATTCTTAGCAGTAAATGTTTCGTAGTGCAGAATCATTCATGCAATTATTCAAACTTTTGAATTTATTCCGCCCTTAACTCATCAGAAGTAAACTTTAAAAAAAAAAGGGCAAAATTATAAAATCCGAAATGGAAGAGAAGTTGCAGTTATTCTCAATGTGTAACGCCATGTTTGAATTTTGAAGTAGAGCCACCATTATTAAATCCGCGTATTCATAATTTGTATTTGTATTGATATGCATTAACATATAATATATGTTATTTAATATTTTATTAACTTATTAATTATAATTAATGTATATGTATTAACTTAGAAAATATTGATAACGTGCTGATCTATAATGTATGTATTTATGTATATTTTTATACGAAACTCATAATCTGATTTATTGATTTTTATACCTAAATTACCGTTAATTAATTAGGTCTAAACTTTGCTTAGCTATAAATCATATTTCATACCATGTATTAATATTTTAATTCAGTATATTTCTACGTTTTAATTGTTATTTCCATTTAAATTTTTCTTAATCATTTCAAACATTAATAAGATAGATTTCTTTTTTTCTCCAATCTTTTATTCATTATCCGTCCACGAATATATATATATATATATATATATATATATATATATATACATATATATATATATATATATATATATACATTGACGTATAAAAATAAGAGTCCTTACTTTTAGAAACGATCCTCATATTTGACTCTTTTGCAGGTATAGGACTGGGCCAAGAGTTCAATAACTTTCTGAATGAATAACGGCTGGTCTCCCGTCTCTGCCCGGTCTTTAGATACGCTTAAATATGATATTTTAATTCATGAAGATGACGTATCTTTTATTATAGAGACAATTTTCTGTTAATTGCTATATTGAACCTAATATATAATAGTGAGATGAAAACTTAAAATACATATGCATATATATATATATATATTAAGTAATGTGTTAAAAATTTAAAAAAAAATTTTAAATTTAAAAATCAAATTTTAATTAAATTAAAAATCAGGTCACTGATCTAGTTGGCCTTTTCCTTTTAAATGAAATACATTGTATACTCCATAAACAATTCAAACTTGAAGGGGGGCTATATAGAGATGATGCACTTTTCATAACGAATTCTACTAATAAAAATTATGAAAAAGCAATTAAAGCTCTACATAAATTATTTAAAAATTATGGGCTTAGTATAAAAATCGACCCTAATAAAAAAATTGTTAATTTCTTAGACATAATCTTAAATCTTGAAAATTCTACCTTTGAACCATACCATAAACCTAACCAATCACTTCTATATGTCCACAATCAATCAAACCACCCTAAATCAATATTAACATCAATAGTTCCCAATATCGCTTTAAGAATTTCTAGACTGTCTTCTACTAAATCAATATTTACCAAAAATGGAAAATACTATAATGAAGCCCTTAAAAACTCTGGATATAATTCACAAATTAAATTCATAAATGAAAATGATAGAAACATAAACTGCATTAAAAATAAACCTATTAAGAGCGTAATAACATATAATATGGCAATGTCTTCCCGTATACGAGTTAAGAAAAATAACCAAGAGACAAAAAAAGATAAAACCAAACTACAAATATTAGATAATAATACAAATAAACAGCAAACTAAAACCCGTAAACGTAAGAATAGACACAAGGAGATCCTATGGTTCAACCCCCCGTATTCCAAAAACCTAGAAACAAACATAGCCAGAGAATTTTTTAAAATATTAGATAAGAACTTAAAAGCCCCCATAGATATAATAAAATTTTCAATAAGAACACAATTAAAGTCTCTTACTCTACTATGCCTAACCTTCATCAGAAAATAATTAGCTCTAATAATAAGAAAATTAATAAACTACAAAATACAACTATACAAAATACATCGGACTGTAACTGTAGAAGAAAAAATAAATGTCCCCTACAAGGCTCATGTAAAATTAAAAATGTTATCTATAGCTGCACAGTATCAAAAACTCCAAATCTACAAGAACCTATTAACAGCCATAACTCAACTACCAGATTAAATAATAACACCAACTTAAATCAATCTACCGATCAATTACTAATCAACCCACCACATAATAATCCAACAATAGACCTAACGGAAAATAATCACAATAATCAAGATGTAATATATATTGGCCTAATACTGGCCTAATAAAACATAGAATTTCAACGCACAAACATTCTTTTAAAAATAATTCTCTATCAAGCCAAACTACTCTATCCAACTATATTTGGCAACTAAAAAATAGCAATATTTCTTTCAACTTAAAATGGCAAATAATTGAGACTTGCAAATCATATAAACCAGGAGATAAATGTTGTGCACTATGTACAAAAGAGACCCTAAAAATTTTAAAATATGAAGATATAAAAAGTACAACCAAACTATTAAATTCAAGACACGAGCTTCTGACATGTAATCATAAACGTTGGTTTAAATTTAATAAATATAAACCACCTTAAATCATTAAAAATTACTCATTAGAAAAATTTGATTAAAATTATATATATATTTTTTTAAAATAAATTAAGTTAGACCAATTACCTCCCTTAGACCCGTAAAACAAATAATAAATAAAGTCAATAACACATGACAATTATCTCCCCTTAAAAACTTGTAAAATAAATATTCTCTATATATATATATAAACTGTAGCGTCTTTAAATAAAAAATACGCTAACGGAAGCAATTTATTGCACGAGAGTCGCCCTTTTAAAATTCATCATTCAATAAAATAAAAAGCTATAGCAAACATCAAAATGACTACTTTAAACACAGTTCCTGATTTCAAAAAAAGAAAAACTAAAAGGTAACTATCTCTATATATTTTTAAATCAAATTTATTATGTAAATTCAAAAATATATATTTTTTCTACTCATTTCTATCTCTAACCCATATTAATTTTCTTATAAATTTTAAATCCAAACCTTTTATTTCAATTTTTTCAGATTCATCTGCCTTACTTTTAATGCTAGGTTTATTTATGGTGTCTTTTAAATTCAATAAAAATCCTCCTAAATTTGCTGATGAGGAGACCGTGCTTACCAAAAAAACTATATATAATTGTTCTACATAACTTCATGTATACCACAATAAAAAGCACGGATTTCCGAAACGATCGTACAGATAATTGATTTTGTTGTTGTTCCTTCTTATGAAACTGATTTTTAATTTAATTAAAATTTGATTTTTAAATTTAAATTTTTTTTTAAATTTTTAAATTATAACTCACATTACTTAATATTGAATTAGCTCTAGGATATTTAACTATCGAGCTTATTATATATCTAAATTACAACGAGCACTTTCTATTTCCTGTATTTTAATTAAACTAGTAATTTCACTGTTACATTAAAATACACTTAGCTCTTTAGTCTATTGTTCTAATCTCCTTTAAATTATATATATATATATATATACATACATACATACATACACACATACATACATACATACATACTGGAGGGGGTTCGCTTGCATTCAAAAACTGTAATGGATGAGATCAGTCACCGTGATTTTTTTTCGTGCAACTCTTGCTTTGGAAAATGTCGTGGAGCTTCGTTGATGTCTTACCACTGAGCTGAGCGTCGCTGGTTATCGTAACGTACCAACTTTTCATCGCTAGTCTCATCCCGATCGAGAAACGGGTCGTTCTGTTTGCATAAAAGGCGGGAATATAGCATTTCATGACGGCGTTTCTTTTGGTTATAGTTCAATTGTTGAACCCCCATCATTTTTCAAATGTTTGTATTTCCAATCTTTCTCAAGTAGTTGGAAATCGTTGTGTACGTTATGTCTTATTCGGTCAAGTTCTCGAACATTTGTACGTGGACGGGCTTCGATTAAGACTCTTAATCGATTGTTGTCAAGATCAGATCGCCGACCATTACGCTCATCATCTTCAAAACTGTCGTCGCCGCCAGGAAATTTCTTAAACCACCGTTGTGTTGTGCGTTCAGCCGTGGATTCTGCAACAAAGGCCGCAGTGATATCGTGAGCTGTTTCAGCAGGTTTTTGTCCTAGTTTAAATAGAAATAAGGAAATTGTACGAATTTGCTTTTTTATCATTTTGTATTCAACTTTCTGGAAATCGCTCTAAGACTCAGACAGGCTCGATGTAATGTGTCAAATGAGATGGCAAGGAACATCGAAATTATTCCAAAGCCTCCATTGAGCAAACGACATAGGGAAAAATGAAAGGCTTCGGCACAGAATTATTTGTAAATAAATTTCCAACGTGCCCACTTTACAGATGAGACTCGTGCTACTCTTGACAATTCGCATGGATAGGCCAAAGTTTGAATCTCGAACGGAACTCCAACTCCTTACGGAGCTCATCGCCAACGAGGAGGTAGAGTCATCATGTCTTGAGCGGGAACTATTAGGAATAAGTTGATTGGACCATTTTGAGTTCCAGAGGATGTAAAACTTACCAGCAATGGGTACACGACCTTTTTGGATAAACCTTTGTCACCATGGCTAGATGACCTACCATTGTCACGTCGCTTTCAGATGATTTTTATGCATGAAAATGCACCATCGCATTCTGTTTGTGCGGCTGCACCCTTCCTTGAATCTATGGGCTTCGTTGTAGAACCACTTGTGACCTGACCACTGTGTTCTCCCGACCTTAATCCTAATGAATATCTCAGGTCAATATTAAAAAGAGTTTATGAGGGAGGAGAGTAATTTCCTTAAAAAAATGCCTTGTGCAGAATGTAGTTGAATTGCTAGAGTCATAACTCCTTTTTGAGATAAAACAATTGACTTCCCCGAGGGGAAAAGGGTTGTTTTAATTTATTTAAAAATGATGGATGTGTCGATAAATAACCTATTTGAGGCTTACAACCTATTATGTGCCTTTTCTTATTGTTATTTGACAGAAAAATATAATAAAAATTAAAGTTCGCATGATACGACATTGTATTTTTGCCTTAAAACAACCTTTTAAGAGATCTGCAATAAAGCAATGGACAGTGAAAATTATTCGATAAAGAATAAAATGTCATAACTTCGTGAATACCGCATGAATTTGAATACAATTCTGAGGAAATAAATAACCTTAAAGCAGTTGCTTGATGATAGAATTTTCATTTTGTTGTGATGTATATTTAGTTAAATATTGATATTTGACTAATCCACAATAAAGCGATTGACAACAGTTTATAAACAATTATGTTACCAAATAATATATCAACAAAACAAAGCTTATCAAGATTTTTTTAAAAAGCTCAACACTATTAAGAAGAGCAAAACAAATATATTATAATGAATGATTAGGATTGAAATTTATATAAAACTTTATTTTATCATCAGAACAATAAGAAAAAGCAGAAGGGGAAATTTTAACTGAGAGTGGAACTGTATATGTTTCTGTTTCTATGTAGCTTAACCCACGCAAGTCATACTTTTTTAAAAAATATTGACACCACTTTTATATATTGGGTACAATATAATGATTAATTGTGTGTTTGTTCTTTGATAAGAAATACGATATCTGCGTGAAGTAGAATATATTTAAGGGTATTTCAAGACGGAGTAAATGCTGAGAAGCGAACTACTATACATAGGATGCAATGTCACATGTCACCATCTCCAATTTCAAACTTAGCGACTAAGACTGGAAAGATATATGTTGTGGTTTCAATTCTAGCTGAGAGGAGCAGGTGCGTATTTTGTGATGAAAACGTTTTCTGCTTTGTTTTTGTTCAGTAAATCGTGACGGATAGTCAGACGTGCATATGTAGACGCATGGTAACGTTATCGGTCAACAAAATCGATGCAGCTTGATCGAAAAAAAGAATCTATTATTGTAATTTAGAGCGTATTGTTTCACGATTCGACACCTTCTGGGATTTCTTCGCCAAACAATATCATTTCGAAATACCGCCAGTATTTCTAATATGCAACCGCACTAGTTTACGCAGCATCATTTGTCATTCTTCATCTACTGTTTTTTTTTAACTCTACCTCCTTTATATTCGTTTATCAAAAAAAAAAAAAACTTGACAAGTCTAGGTATTTGCATTTCGTTGTTCTCCATACTGTGATGATTAAATGACGCGTTCCTGATTGAACGCGGTATTACTTTGAAATCGAAATATCGAAGAAAGTCTCCTGTTATATAGTCACAGCACAAAAAATAGTACACGTTATATATCGGGCTATCAAAAGTGTTTATATTACATAACTGTGGAGGATGGGTGGAGTATGGAAAAAGTTGCATACCTTTATTCGCCCGGACATCATCTATCTTCAACTGCTGGGTGTTGTGATAATGTAATACGTACGAACACAATAGACGCCACCAATAAGACATACTAAAACTATAAATGCCTTATTCTGAGAGACTACACGACAACCATTAACACACATACATACATACATACATATATATATATATATATATATATATATATATATATATATATATATATATGAGAAAACCTTGTTTGATAAAAAACTATATGTAATAATTATTGTCCGTAACTTGATGTCTACCACAATAAAAACACTGTTTTCCGAAACGATCGTACAAATAATTGATTTTGTTGTTGTTCCTTCTTATGAAACGGACTTTTAATTTAATTATAATTTGATTTTTAAATTATCAATCACATTACTAAATATATATATATATATATATATATATATATATATATATATATATATATATATATTGGCAGCATTTTCTCATTTAGACAAATATTATTGAATAGCACGGAGTTATTCTGTTTTACAATTTTTCTTTTTATCTTCTCCAATCTCCGAATAGTCCTTTTTGTGTTCTTCTCGAAATTGTATATGTTGGATCCATAATCACGAGCGCTTTCGACAGAAGTACTTCTATCATCCTCAGGCATATTGTAGAAATAAATGTAGAAATTGTTTTTTAATTTACTTATATATATATTTTTCCTAGTCACGTGATAATTTGTTACAAGTTAGGTAGGCGGACTTTTTTTTACATATATTAAACACATTTATATATACAAACACATATATACATTATTAAATATTTATCCCAAACATTTCAAAAAGTTTCCGGCTGCACTCATAATTAATATTATTTATTTGAGGCTTCTTTGTTTTAATGTACAATGCTTCGAGTATTCTTAGCCTATTTACATTTCTCTCACTCTGCAATACTCTTGTATTTTCTACCATAATTCTTCGAAATTCCGAATGTTGGCAGCCATGTCCCTTTAATTGTTGTGATATGGAGCTAGAGTCAGAAAGCTGGAGAGTCAATCTTCGCGATAATGTGTTAGTTGTTGAACCAACGTAGCTACTAATATTGGAGATACAGTCTCCTATTGGGCAGCTAAATTTGTAAACTACATTGGTCCTTTCCAATTGGTCATTTGTTTGCGAAATGTTGTTTTTCATTACCATGCTTGGAACTTACCCATTCCGGTGTCTCGATACATCTTCTTTGTTTATATGTAACCAGTTTTTAAAATAGTCAACCATATAGGAGCCTATTCGTGATCAGACCCCCCCCCACACACATTCAGCTTTATATTATAGAGATATATATATCAGATCGTCTCAGTGTTTCCCAGGAGTCTGCGAATGTGTTTCTACATACGTATTTTGTGCAGCCTCGCTGCTAAGGTTTTGTAGCTCCTATGGATGCAGATCTGCACTGTTTGTCGACAACTCCTTGACAGTGTAGTAGTCTCGACTTGAGAAGAACATAATGCAAGCAGATTCCAAAGTCTTGATAACTTTTTACAAAACAAAAACAGTGTGTATGTAATGCATCCAAAGAGTGGTTGAATATGGTAAAAATGCACCTTCGAAAATAATTGAATTCATTCAAAACGTATCGCAAAAACAAAAACAAATAACACCTACGTAAATCTTTGTGTGATGTCTTTCGGCGGTCAGAGCCCTCCAAGGTCACTGCAGCAAGCGGCCTCCAGTTGGGACGGTATAGGCGGCGTCGAATCAATCACCGTTTCGCTGTCCCTCTTTACACAGACAAGCATGTGGCGTAAGCTATTGGATTCACTGCGTCTCATAGCGGTATAATCGGGGGTCTGAGGTTCGTCTGGTACAGACTTCAGCCAGGTATCCAGCGCCGACTTGAACGATTCTGTTTTGCAGTTCGTGATCTCTCTGATGTTACGTGGTAGGCAATTGAAGAGCGTAGGACCCCGGGAATTTAAACTCGATTCCCTGAGCCGGATCCAGTTGTCCCTGGCACTGGTTAGGGGTGGTACCACACACCTTCTGCCACGTTTTGAGATATGGTGCTGTATACCAGCGTTGGGCACCTGGTTCTCCATCATACGCCAGGTATAGATGATTGAATATCTTTCTTGCCTGCGTTGAATCGATTTGATATTCAACGTATCCAGCAGTTGCCAATAATTCAATTGACTATAACCAGTTATCTTTCTTATATATCCGAACAGTCAGCGAGTTGGACGAGTAGGAAGAGTTTAGGCTTCTTACCACGGGGTCCTGATGTCGAATTTCGCTAGATGAAGCCACTCTGATGAGTCGTAGACGACGAAACACATGTCAGTGTATAATTGTATTTTACAAACAATATATATATATATATATATATATATATATATAAAAATGAAAATTACAATTGAATTTACCAAAATGGTCCAAGATGGTAAAATTAAAGTGAATTATAAATATTAAAGAATTTATATTTATAAAATTATCTCAGCCAGATATAAAAGCTCGATAAAACCAAATAGGAAATAGAGCTTATAATATGAGCCAGCAGTTAATAAAATATTGTAAAAAGCATTTTGAAATGAGTTAAAAACATATTTAAATATGTTTTAATTAAATTAAGATTAAATATATTTTTAACTCATTTCAAAGTGTTTTTTGACATATTTTATTAACTGTTTGCTCATATATATATATATATATATATATATATATATATATATATATATATTAGTAGATATGCATGATCTATAATACCTTTACCCTATACATTATTTATAAAACAGATGTATATTGACCATAGTTTGAAATCATACCGAACGTTATATCCTGTAAAAACTATATTTTTCTTTCATTTAGTTTTCGGCCCTGTCGGTGGGGCATTAGAATACGCCGACTGCCCCCCTGCAGAGGGTAAAAGTCTCTCAATGGGGGTCCTGGATATGACCTTAAACTATATCCAGTGGTGAGGCCCCAGCTTGTGGACTTTGGGGAGTGTGGAGCCACCGTTTAATTACCATTGCTCCCAGGTCCACTCTGACCCGGAGTGGTAGTACCTGTTAGGGTCCCAACTATGGGTTAAATAGAAACCGACGTGAAAACAACAAATATATTCCATTAAAAAAATTTGTCTTCAAAATCTTTGGATTCGGCATTAAATAACCCGAAAAGGGTTGATATGCCGTAAAACAAAAACAACCAACCAATCCTTTACTTTGGTAAACATTTTGGTGACAAAAGTCTGAAGTTCGAAGCTTATTTTGAGTCCGACATTTACTCTTTATACTATAGTATTTCCAATGTATTTATTAATCCACAAGCTATATGTATCCTCGATTTACTTTAGTAAATACAACCCTTAAATCAAAACCCATTACTCACATCTAAACCCAAGCATAACGTGTGAATTCCTACATCTTCCAATCTTAATTCGATTATTTAACCACAAAATATACTAATTATCTTTAATACATACTCGATTAATCCCAACTACCTATGTAGCGGCGTAAAATACCTGGTTCTGAAACCAGGCGCGGGGCTAACCCCCTCGGGTATGATGGACCAGTAGATCTCGTCGAGTTTCCATCGAGGAGAAGGAAAACTCATATGTAGAAACCTGTAACCTGTTCCACTGACCTCATAATATCGGCAACAAATGAAGGGGGAGGGAAGAAAGCTTAATCTGGTTGACAACCTTTCCAGAACTGGTGACTCGATCAAATAACCGGTTTGCGAACCTAAACTGCTTAAGGAGTAGGTAGGCTTTGCCTATCGCCCAGCTTCCATCATCCTTTGCCTTAGTCTACTTAGAGACGTTCAGTGGTTGGTCTTCTTTCCTTACAAGGTCAATGAACGCTGTCCTCTACACCTGCTTCATTTCTTAAACAGAGCATCTTGGGCGAGCTTGTTTACCATGTACGCTCAAATAATTGGACTGGACCACTCTTGTCTGAAAGGTTTGAAGGCATCGATTGGAGAGTTTTTATGTCTACTGTATTCCGAATGGAAAGGGAGCCTGTACTCATCTCCGGTGAACATTTCTGGCGCCACATTTCTGTGGACGAGGAATCGCCAGATTGTCTAATTGTTGCACATTCCAACCCCTCTCACCCTTAACTGAAACTATTAAATGACAGCTCAATAAAAATGGCGATCAAGCCAGAACAAATTCGGAAAGCGATTTGCCACCTCGTTTGGAATTAAAACAACCTTAGATGAGATACAATCATTTCTTCTAGCAAACTCTGTGGATATCTTAGCGCTAAGTGAAACTAACTTGCATTCCTCCATCCCCTATAACCGCTTTAACATGTTTAACATTGTCGTAAGGACTCTGACAGACACATTCACGTCTATATTCGTTACAACCTCCTAATGACTAGAGAATAAACTACAATCAGACGGGCAGGCCTTAATGTGCATCTGACTACTTATATTTTCTTTATCGTTCTCCCTCGGTCCAAAACGGTACTCTAATCCATCACGTCTCTGGCAGCATATATGTAGCATTCTCCCTAGGCACTAACGCCCAAGTACATGTGTTTGGTGACTTTAATGTTCACCACAGTAATTGGCTTGGCTTCTCTAACTACACTGACAGAGCTGGTAGCATCACACATAACTTTTCTATACCGTATTCCTTGACTACTCCTTGACCACTGCTCAAAACGACAAGGCATTGCGATGGGCTGACTTAAATGCTGACGGAAATGCCATCATCGATCATACCAAAGATGAGTTATGTTGGAATATCCTTTCTCTTCCTGCAAGAATCCACTGTGAAAAATTTCCCCCACTCTATATCTGTGCCTAAATCAAAACGCGGATTCCATGAACAAAGCTTCTTTCTTAGAACTGCACGCCTGTGGAACTCTGTTCCGTCTGCCTGCTTCCCTCCGGACTACAACTTGGATGTCTTCAAGTCCAATGTTAACAAATTCCTAATTAACCGCCCCCTTAAGTAAACACTTCAGCAAATCTCCTCACTAACTTACTTGCAATAACCCTTATCCCTGAGTGGCATCCGGGCCTTGATAAGTGGTGATCACTGTGTAAAAAAAAAAGAAAAAAAAGACAATGCGAAAATAAGACCAGTGAATCGTTCAAAGCGACAATTTAAGTACATATCTTCACACGTAAGTACTTAGCCAACCTAATTCTCCCTTATGGTTTATTTTCACTTGCTCAAAGGCACCATACTTACCGCAGATTTATCCGACATAAATCCCGTACAAATAGCCAAATTTTATAGAAGTTTGAAATAATTGTAAGAAAGAAATAGCCACAGCTAAGAAAAAGCATACCGACAAAAACAGAAAACGCATTTAAGCGCAAAAATTAGGAACGCATTGTTTCTAGTAGTAAGTAATAGGCAATAGACAATTCCACAACTATTCAACAATCTTGAAGTAGCTGCTGAGAAGGTTAATATGCTTGCCTATCGGTTTGCTTCCAACTATACTATGGAGCCAGCAAACCACTACCTCCCAAATCTTACTCTGCCGACAGAACCAACACTAGATGATCTGAAAACCAACCCTTCTCAAATTCATGATTAAAAAATGATTCTCAGAGGTTGCTCCAGTTTTCTCCAAACTTTTTAACGAATCTTACTTTTCTGGAAACTGCTTCTGTGGTACGAGTTGGCGAAAGAACTGACCCATTTAATTATCGCCCTCTTTTCGCCAACATATTTGAGTCCACAATCAATCAAGCTCTTGTTCACCACCTTACTGTTACTAAACTTCTGCCTGACCAACAATATGGATTTAGGCAAAGCTGTTTTACTGCAGATATCCTAACTGTAATCTCTGACCGTATATACTATACAGTGCATGGTATAAGGGAGGCTAGAGCTATAGCCCTTGATTTGTGTAAGGCATTTGACAGAGTACAGTTCGATGGTCTTCTTATCAAAATTAGATCCTCTTGTAATACTGGACGAATAATCTCAGGAAAATAAGATCATACGTCCATCATTACTGGATGAATATTTAAAACAATTGAATCCTTCTTAAATGAGAGGATAATCCAGGTTACCCTCGGTGGTTTTGCATTAAAACAATATGATATAAATGCGGGTGTACCTCAGGATTCGATACTTGGACTATTATTATTCTTAATATTCGTAATGACTTCCCAGATAACATTGTCTTGAAGATGGATATATTTGCTGACGGCACCACACACTTTAACAGACATGAAGGGAAAACGAATGAACATCTATCAAAGGCAACGACGGAAACCGTAAGGGAAAGAACTCCAGTCTATGGTGGAGCGGTGAGAAAAATAGATAACGTTCAATGCTGCCATGACTAAGCTTCTTTCCTTTAATAACTACAACCAATAATAGCTGTGGCTAATGATACATTGCGGGGTAATTGCGTTGGAACAGATATATTGAGGACATTGTCAAGGCTGCTTCTAAGAAAGTGTGCTCTCTTCCGTGCTAGAAAGTTACTTACGCCTTAGAGTATCATATATCTCTATAAGGCTACAGTTCCCACCATTTATGGAGCATTCTTTCCACGTTTAGATGCATCTGCTACTAATAGGCCCTGAATTGCTAGCTAGGCTTCAACCTCTGTCCCATCGATGAAATGTTGCATACCACTGCCTGTTTTGCAAGTATTTCAATGGTAAGTGCTCCGACGAACGACAAGCCCTTGTACCCCTCGACGTAAATATCCCCGGCAAACCCGACATACAGCAAAATCCCACCCCTACACAATAGAAATCCCCAGATGTAAGAAAGCCTTCTACTCTAATAGTTTCTTCTTTATGACCTCTAGACTTTGAAATTCCCTTCCGGGTTCCTGTTTTCCTGACTGTACTGACATGCAGAAGATCAAATGTAACGTAAAGAAACATCTTGCTGCTCAACCCCCTTAAATTGTGTCATCAAGGTGGCGTTGTACTTTGCTTGGGGTGAAAATGCAACAGAGATTTATCAACATATTTCTTTTTCAGAGATATCTTATACCAGTTTCGGATATAACATACATTACAAAATATTTGTATGAAACTAAAAAATAGCATCTTATTAATGGGAATCATAGATATCTATTTAGTAGAGTAACAGGTGTTCCAACAATAATATTTATCGAGAGTATCTAAATTATGTAAATAAAACCTTTTGATTGGTCAATTGACATCGTTTCAGTTTAGTTCCCCCCCCACATCCATTTTTTATAAATATGTTAGTGGTTAGTTTTCTTTATTTTGGGTTCTTATTTCACTTTGGAGCGAAACCTAAATACGAAACCTCGGGAGTATGTAGCAAATTATTTCTCAATATCAGTTATGCTGAAAAATATTGGAGGTTACATCGATCGAAACGTTGTGCAAATAACACAATAGTCCAATAGATGCAAATAATACAGATACCCTCAACTAAAAAAATGCTGCATTTATAATAATACTAGCGAGAGTACCCAGCGTTGGCCGAATGTGGTAAGGTGGTGGAGAGCGGCGACAAAACAACAGTAGGCAACCCAGGTAGAGAGGGGTGTTAAAAAGTGGTTGTAGCGGGGGTGAGCAGAGGTTAGGGGAAATCAAAACAACAGCAGGCAGCCGGGGTGAAGAGAGGTTTAAAAAAGGCAAGCAGGTAGGCTCGAACCCTTAACGCAAAGAAGGAGAAGAAGGTAAAAAAAAATTACATCTTAGCTGATGCGTCCATCGTTAAACAGAAAGTCGCAAAGCTTGGAATTAAGTGTGATCAATCGAAATGAGACAATAACTTGCGAAAATATCCATTATACCACCAAAAGACCGAAACTATCCACTATAACACCAAAAAAAACACGAAAATATCCACTATAACACCAAAAAAAACCCCGAAAATATCAACTATAACACCAAAAAAAAAACGAAAATATCCACTATAACACAAAAAAACGAAAATATCCACTATAACACCAAAAAACCCGAAAATATCCACTATAACACAAAAAAAACGAAACTATCCACTATAACACAAAAAAAACGAAAATATCCACTATAACACAAAAAAAACGAAACTATCCACTATAACACAAAAAACCCCGAAAATATCCACTATAACACCACAAAAAAACGAAAATATCCACTATAACACAAAAAAAACGAAACTATCCACTACAACACAAAAAAAAAACGAAACTATCCACTATAACACAAAAAAAAACGAAAATATCCACTATAACACCAAAAAAAAAACGAAAATATCCACTATAACACAAAAAAAAAACGAAACTATCCACTATAACACCAAAAAAAAAACAAAAATATCCACTATAACACAAAAAAAAACGAAACTATCCACTATAACACAAAAAAAAACGAAACTATCCACTATAACACAAAAAAAACGAAAATATCCACTATAACACCAAAAAAAAACGAAACTATCCACTATAACACAAAAAAAAACGAAACTATCCACTATAACACAAAAAAAAACGAAACTATCCACTTTAACACAAAAAAAAACGAAACTATCCACTATAACACAAAAAAAAACGAAACTATCCACTATAACACAAAAAAAAACGAAACTATCCACTATAACACAAAAAAAACGAAACTATCCACTATAACACAAAAAACAACGAAAATATCCACTATAACACCAAAAAACCCGAAAATATCCACTATAACACAAAAAAAACGAAAATATCCACTATAACACAAAAAAAACGAAACTATCCACTATAACACCAAAAAAACGAAACTATCCACTATAACACAAAAAAAAAACGAAAATATCCACTATAACACAAAAAAAACGAAAATATCCACTATAACACAAAAAAAACGAAAATATCCACTATAACACCAAAAAAACGAAAATATCCACTATAACACCAAAAAAAACGAAACTATCCACTATAACACCAAAAAAACGAAACTATCCACTATAACACAAAAAAAAACGAAACTATCCACTATAACACCAAAAAAACGAAACTATCCACTATAACACAAAAAAAAACGAAAATATCCACTATAACACAAAAAAAACGAAAATATCCACTATAACACAAAAAAAAACGAAAATATCCACTATAACACAAAAAAAACGAAAATATCCACTATAACACAAAAAAAAACGAAACTATCCACTATAACACAAAAAAAACGAAACTATCCACTATAACACAAAAAAAAACGAAACTATCCACTATAACACCAAAAAAACGAAACTATCCACTATAACACAAAAAAAAACGAAAATATCCACTATAACACAAAACAAACGAAAATATCCACTATAACACAAAAAAAACGAAAATATCCACTATAACACAAAAAAAACGAAACTATCCACTATAACACCAAAAAAACGAAACTATCCACTATAACACCAAAAAAACGAAAATATCCACTATAACACCAAAAAAACGAAACTATCCACTATAACACAAAAAAACGAAACTATCCACTATAACACCAAAAAAACGAAACTATCCACTATAACACAAAAAAAACGAAAATATCCACTATAACACAAAAAAAACGAAAATATCCACTATAACACAAAAAAAACGAAAATATCCACTATAACACAAAAAAACAAAACTATCCACTATAACACAAAAAAAACGAAACTATCCACTATAACACCAAAAAAACGAAACTATCCACTATAACACAAAAAAAAAACGAAAATATCCACTATAACACAAAAAAAAACGAAAATATCCACTATAACACAAAAAAACGAAACTATCCACTATAACACAAAAAAAAACGAAACTATCCACTATAACACAAAAAAAACGAAACTATCCACTATAACACAAAAAAAAAACGAAAATATCCACTATAACACAAAAAAAAACGAAAATATCCACTATAACACCAAAAACCGAAACTATCCACTATAACACCAAAAAAACGAAACTATCCACTATAACACAAAAAAAAACGAAACTATCCACTATAACACAGAAAAAACGAAACTATCCACTATAACACCAAAAAAACGAAACTATCCACTATAACACAAAAAAAAACGAAAATATCCACTATAACACAAAAAAACGAAAATATCCACTATAACACAAAAAAAACGAAAATATCCACTATAACACCAAAAACCGAAACTATCCACTATAACACCAAAAAAACGAAACTATCCACTATAACATAAAAAAAACGAAAATATCCACTATAACACAGAAAAAACGAAACTATCAACTATAACACCAAAAAAACGAAACTATCCACTATAACACCAAAAAAACGAAACTATCCACTATAACACAAAAAAAAACGAAAATATCCACTATAACACAAAAAAACGAAAATATCCACTATAACACAAAAAAAACGAAAATATCCACTATAACACCAAAAAAAACGAAAATATCCACTATAACACAAAAAAAACGAAAATATCCACTATAACACAAAAAAAACGAAACTATCCACTACACACAAAAAAAACAAAACTATCCGCTATAACACCAAAAAAACGAAACTATCCACTATAACACAAAAAAAAAAACGAAAATATCCACTATAACACAAAAAAAACGAAAATATCCACTATAACACAAAAAAAACGAAAATATCCACTATAACACAAAAAAAACGAAAATATCCACTATAACACCAAAAAAACGAAACTATCCACTATAACACCAAAAAAACGAAACTATCCACTATAACACAAAAAAAACCCTAAATATCCACTAAAACACAAAAAAAACGAAACTATCCACTATAACACCAAAAAAACGAAACTATCCACTATAACACAAAAAAAAACGAAAATATCCACTATAACACCAAAAAAACGAAACTATCCACTATAACACAAAAAAAAAGAAACTATCCACTATAACACAAAAAAAAACGAAAATATCCACTATAACACAAAAAAACGAAAATATCCACTATAACACAAAAAAAACGAAAATATCCACTATAACACCAAAAAAACGAAACTATCCACTATAACACCAAAAAAACGAAACTATCCACTATAACACAAAAAAAAACGAAAATATCCACTATAACACAAAAAAAAACGAAAATATCCACTATAACACCAAAAAAAAACGAAACTATCCACTATAACACCAAAAAACCCGAAAATATCCACTATAACACAAAAAAAAACAAAAATATCCACTATAACAACAAAAAAACGAAAATATCCACTATAACACAAAAAAAAAACGAAAATATCCACTATAACACCAAAAAACCCGAAAATATCCACTATAACACCAAAAAAACGAAAATATCCACTATAACACAAAAAAAACGAAACTATCCACTATAACACCAAAAAAACGAAACTATCCACTATAACACAAAAAAAACGAAAATATCCACTATAACACCAAAAAAACGAAACTATCCACTATAACACCAAAAAAACGAAACTATCCACTATAACACAAAAAAAACGAAAATATCCACTATAACACCAAAAAAACGAAACTATCCACTATAACACCAAAAAAAAGAAACTATCCACTATAACACAAAAAAAACGAAAATATCCACTATAACACAAAAAAAACGAAAATATCCACTATAACACAAAAAAACGAAAATATCCACTATAACACAAAAAAAACGAAACTATTCACTATAACACATTAAAAACGAAACTATCCACTATAACACCAAAAAAACGAAACTATCCACTATAACACAAAAAAAAACGAAAATATCCACTATAACACAAAAAAACGAAAATATCCACTATAACACAAAAAAAACGAAACTATCCACTATAACACCAAAAAAACGAAACTATCCATTATAACACAAAAAAAAACGAAAATATCCACTATAACACAAAAAAACGAAAATATCCACTATAACACAAAAAAAAAGAAACTATCCACTATAACACAAAAAAAACGAAACTATCCACTATAACACCAAAAAAACGAAACTATCCACTATAACACAAAAAAAAACGAAAATATCCACTATAACACAAAAAAACGAAAATATCCACTATAACACCAAAAAAAACGAAAATATCCACTATAACACAAAAAAAACGACAATATCCACTATAACACAAAAAAAACGAAACTATCCACTATAACACCAAACAAACGAAACTATCCGCTATAACACAAAAAAAAACGAAAATATCCACTATAACACAAAAAAAGCGAAAATATCCACTATAACACAAAAAAAACCAAAATATCCACTATAACACCAAAAAAACGAAACTATCCACTATAACACCAAAAAAACGAAACTATCCACTATAACACAAAAAAAAACGAAAATATCCACTATAACACAAAAAAAACGAAAATATCCACTATAACACAAAAAAAACGAAAATATCCACTATAACACCAAAAAAAAACGAAAATATCCATTATAACACCAAAAAACCCGAAAATATCCACTATAACACAAAAAAAACAAAAATATCCACTATAACACAAAAAAAACGAAACTATCCACTATAACACAAAAAAAAACGAAAATATCCACTATAACACCAAAACACCCGAAAATATCCACTATAACACAAAAAAACGAAAATATCCACTATAAGACAAAAAAAACTAAACTATCCACTATAACACCAAAAAACGAAACTATCCACTATAACACAAAAAAAACGAAAATATCCACTATAACACCAAAAAAACGAAACTATCCACTATAACACCAAAAAAACGAAACTATCCACTATAACACAAAAAAAAACGAAAATATCCACTATAACACCAAAAAAACGAAACTATCCACTATAACACAAAAAAAAAGAAACTATCCACTATAACACAAGAAAAAACGAAAATATCCACTATAACACAAAAAAAACGAAAATATCCACTATAACACAAAAAAAACGAAAATATCCACTATAACACAAAAAAAACGAAAATATCCACTATAACACAAAAAAAACGAAACTATCCACTATAACACATTAAAAACGAAAATATCCACTATAACACAAAAAAAACGAAACTATCCACTATAACACCAAAAAAACGTAACTATCCACTATAACACAAAAAAAAACGAAAATATCCACTATAACACAAAAAAACGAAAATATCCACTATAACACAAAAAAAAAGAAACTATCCACTATAACACAAAAAAAAACGAAACTATCCACTATAACACCAAAAAAACGAAACTATCCACTATAACACAAAAAAAAACGAAAATATCCACTATAACACAAAAAAACGTAAATATCCACTATAACACCAAAAAAAACGAAAATATCCACTATAACACAAAAAAAACGAAAATATCCACTATAACACAAAAAAAACGAAACTATCCACTATAACACCAAAAAAACGAAACTATCCGCTATAACACAAAAAAAAAACGAAAATATCCACTATAACACAAAAAAAGCGAAAATATCCACTATAACACAAATAAAACAAAAATATCCACTATAACACTAAAAAAACGAAACTATCCACTATAACACCAAAAAAACGAAACTATCCACTATAACACAAAAAAAAAACGAAAATATCCACTATAACACAAAAAAAACGAAAATATCCACTATAACACAAAAAAAACGAAAATATCCACTATAACACAAAAAAAACGAAACTATCCACTATAACACATTAAAAACGAAAATATCCACTATAACACAAAAAAAACGAAACTATCCACTATAACACCAAAAAAACGAAACTATCCACTATAACACAAAAAAAAACGAAAATATCCACTATAACACAAAAAACGAAAATATCCACTATAACACAAAAAAAAGAAACTATCCACTATAACACAAAAAAAACGAAACTATCCACTATAACACCAAAAAAACGAAACTATCCACTATAACACAAAAAAAAAACGAAAATATCCACTATAACACAAAAAAACGTAAATATCCACTATAACACCAAAAAAAACGAAAATATCCACTATAACACAAAAAAAAACGAAAATATCCACTATAACACAAAAAAAACGAAACTATCCACTATAACACCAAAAAAACGAAACTATCCGCTATAACACAAAAAAAAACGAAAATATCCACTATAACACAAAAAAAGCGAAAATATCCACTATAACACAAATAAAACAAAAATATCCACTATAACACCAAAAAAACGAAACTATCCACTATAACACCAAAAAAACGAAACTATCCACTATAACACAAAAAAAAACGAAAATATCCACTATAACACAAAAAAAACGAAAATATCCACTATAACACAAAAAAACGAAAATATCCACTATAACACCAAAAAAAAACGAAAATATCCACTATAACACCAAAAAACCCGAAAATATCCACTATAACACAAAAAAAACGAAAATATCCACTATAACACCAAAAAAAAACGAAACTATCCACTATAACACCAAAAAAACGAAACTATCCACTATAACACAAAAAAAACAAAAATATCCACTATAACACAAAAAAACGAAAATATCCACTATAACACAAAAAAAAACGAAAATATCCACTATAACACAAAAAAACCCGAAAATATCCACTATAACACCAAAAAAACGAAAATATCCACTATAAGACAAAAAAAACTTAACTATCCACTATAACACCAAAAAACGAAACTATCCACTATAACACAAAAAAAACGAAAATATCCACTATAACACCAAAAAAACGAAACTATCCACTATAACACCAAAAAAACGAAACTATCCACTATAACACAAAAAAACGAAAATATCCACTATAACACCAAAAAAACGAAACTATCCACTATAACACCAAAAAAACGAAACTATCCACTATAACACAAAAAAAAACGAAAATATCCACTATAACACAAAAAAAACGAAAATATCCACTATAACACAAAAAAAACGAAAATATCCACTATAACACCAAAAAAACGAAACTATCCACTATAACACAAAAAAAACGGAACTATCCACTATAACACAAAAAAAAACGAAAATATCCACTATAACACAAAAAAAACGAAAATATCCACTATAACACAAAAAAAACGAAAATATCCACTATAACACAAAAAAAACGAAAATATCCACTATAACACAAAAAAACGAAAATATCCACTATAACACAAAAAAAACGAAACTATCCACTATAACACCAAAAAAACGAAACTATCCACTATAACACAAAAAAAAAACGAAAATATCCACTATAACACAAAAAAACGAAAATATCCACTATAACACAAAAAAAAAGAAACTATCCACTATAACACAAAAAAAACGAAACTATCCACTATAACACCAAAAAAACGAAACTATCCACTATAACACAAAAAAAAAACGAAAATATCCACTATAACACAAAAAAAACGAAAATATCCACTATAACACCAAAAAAAACGAAAATATCCACTATAACACAAAAAAAACGACAATATCCACTATAACACAAAAAAAAACGAAACTATCCACTATAACACCAAAAAAACGAAACTATCCGCTATAACACAAACAAAAACGAAAATATCCACTATAACACAAAAAAGCGAAAATATCCACTATAACACAAAAAAAACAAAAATATCCACTATAACACCAAAAAAACGAAACAATCCACTACACCAAAAAAACGAAACTATCCACTATAACACAAAAAAAACGAAAATATCCACTATAACACAAAAAAAACGAAAATATCCACTATAACACCAAAAAAAAAAACGAAAATATCCACTATAACACCAAAAAAAAACGAAAATATCCACTATAACACCAAAAAACCCGAAAATATCCACTATAACACAAAAAAAACGAAAATATCCACTATAACACCAAAAAAAAACGAAACTATCCACTATAACACCAAAAAACCCGAAAATATCCACTATAACACAAAAAAAAACAAAAATATCCACTATAACACAAAAAAAAACGAAAATATCAACTATAACACAAAAAAAAACGAAAATATCCACTATAACACCAAAAAACCCGAAAATATCCACTATAACACAAAAAAACGAAAATATCCACTATAAGACAAAAAAAACTAAACTATCCACTATAACACCAAAAAACGAAACTATCTACTATAACACAAAAAAAACGAAAATATCCACTATAACACCAAAAAAACGAAACTATCCACTATAACACCAAAAAAACGAAACTATCCACTATAACACAAAAAAAACGAAAATATCCACTATAACACCAAAAAAACGAAACTATCCACTATAACACCAAAAAAAAGAAACTATCCACTATAACACAAAAAAAAACGAAAATATCCACTATAACACAAAAAAAACGAAAATATCCACTATAACACAAAAAAACGAAAATATCCACTATAACACAAAAAAAACGAAAATATCCACTATAACACAAAAAAAACGAAACTATCCACTATAACACATTAAAAACGAAACTATCCACTATAACACCAAAAAAACGAAACTATCCACTATAACACAAAAAAAAACGAAAATATCCACTATAACACCAAAAAAACGAAACTATCCACTATAACACAAAAAAAAAACGAAACTATCCACTATAACACAAAAAAAAAACGAAAATATCCACTATAACACAAAAAAAACGAAAATATCCACTATAACACAAAAAAAACGAAACTATCCACTATAACACAAAAAAACGCAACTATCCACTATAACACCAAAAAAACGAAACTATCCACTATAACACAAAAAAAAAACGAAAATATCCACTATAACACAAAAAAAACGAAAATATCCACTATTACACAAAAACACGAAAATATCCACTATAACACCAAAAAAACGAAACTATCCACTATAACACAAAAAAAACGAAAATATCCACTATAACACAAAAAAAACGAAAATATCCACTATAACACAAAAAAACGAAAATATCCACTATAACACAAAAAAAACGAAAATATCCACTATAACACAAAAAAACGAAACTATCCACGATAACAACAAAAAAAACGAAACTATCCACTATAACACCAAAAAAACGAAACTATCCACTATAACACAAAAAAAAAACGAAAATATCCACTATAACACAAAAAAAACGAAAATATCCACTATAACACAAAAAAAAACGAAACTATCCACTATAACACAAAAAAAACGAAACTATCTATAATAACACCAAAAAAACGAAACTATCCACTATAACACAAAAAAAAACGAAACTATCCACTATAACACCAAAAAAACGAAACTATCCACTATAACACAAAAAAAAAACGAAAATATCCACTATAACACAAAAAAAACGAAAACATCCACTATTACACAAAAAAAACGAAAATATCCATTATAACACCAAAAACCGAAACTATCCACTATAACACCAAAAAAACGAAACTATCCACTATAACACAAAAAAAAACGAAAATATCCACTATAACACAAAAAAACGAAACTATCCACTATAACACCAAAAAAACGAAACTATCCACTATAACACCAAAAAAAACGAAACTATCCACTATAACACAAAAAAAACGAAAATATCCACTATAACACAAAAAAAACGAAAATATCCACTATAACACAAAAAAAACGAAAATATCCACTATAACACAAAAAAAACGAAAATATCCACTATAACACAAAAAAAACGAAAATATCCACTATAACACAAAAAAAACGAAACTATCCACTATAACACAAAAAAAACGAAACTATCCACTATAACACCAAAAAAACGAAACTATCCACTATAACACAAAAAAAACGAAAATATCCACTATAACACCAAAAAAACGAAAATATTCACTATAACACCAAAAAAACGAAACTATCCACTATAACACAAAAAAAACGAAAATATCCACTATAACACAAAAAAAACGAAAATATCCACTATAACACAAAAAAAACGAAAATATCCACTATAACACCAAAAAAACGAAACTATCCACTATAACACCAAAAAAACGAAACTATCCACTATAACACAAAAAAAAACGAAAATATCCACTATAACACAAAAAAAACGAAAATATCCACTATAACACAAAAAAAAACGAAAATATCCACTATAACACAAAAAAACGAAAATATCCACTATAACACAAAAAAAACGAAAATATCCACTATAACACAAAAAAAACGAAAATATCCACTATAACACCAAAAAAACGAAACTATCCACTATAACACCAAAAAAACGAAACTATCCACTATAACACAAAAAAAAACGAAAATATCCACTATAACACAAAAAAAACGAAACTATCCACTATAACACCAAAAAAACGAAACTATCCACTATAACACAAAAAAAACGAAAATATCCACTATAACACCAAAAAAACGAAACTATCCACTATAACACCAAAAAAACGAAACTATCCACTATAACACAAAAAAAAACGAAAATATCCACTATAACACAAAAAAAACGAAAATATCCACTATAACACAAAAAAAACGAAAATATCCACTATAACACCAAAAAAACGAAACTATCCACTATAACACCAAAAAAACGAAACTATCCACTATAACACAAAAAAAACGAAAATATCCACTATAACACAAAAAAAACGAAACTATCCACTATAACACAAAAAAAACGAAACTATCCACTATAACACCAAAAAAACGAAACTATCCACTATAACACAAAAAAAACGAAACTATCCACTATAACACCAAATAAACGAAACTATCCACTATAACACCAAAAAAACGAAACTATCCACTATAACACAAAAAAAAACGAAAATATCCACTATAACACAAAAAAACGAAAATATCCACTATAACACAAAAAAAACGAAACTATCCACTATAACACAAAAAAAACGAAACTATCCACTATAACACCAAAAAAACGAAACTATCCACTATAACACAAAAAAAACGAAACTATCCACTATAACACCAAAAAAACGAAAATATCCACTATAACACAAAAAAAACGAAAATATCCACTATAACACAAAAAAAACGAAAATATCCACTATAACACAAAAAAAACGAAACTATCCACTATAACACAAAAAAAAAACGAAACTATCCACTATAACACCAAAAAAACGAAACTATCCACTATAACACAAAAAAAAACGAAAATATCCACTATAACACAAAAAAAACGAAAATATCCACTATAACACAAAAAAAACGAAAATATCCACTATAACACCAAAAAAACGAAACTATCCACTATAACACCAAAAAAACGAAACTATCCACTATAACACAAAAAAAAAAAACGAAAATATCCACTATAACACAAAAAAAACGAAAACATCCACTATAACACAAAAAAAACGAAAATATCCACTATAACACAAAAAAAACGAAAATATCCACTATAACACAAAAAAAACGAAAATATCCACTATAACACAAAAAAAACGAAAATATCCACTATAACACCAAAAAAAACGAAAATATCCACTATAACACAAAAAAAACGAAACTATCCACTATAACACAAAAAAAACGAAACTATCCACTATAACACCAAAAAAACGAAACTATCCACTATAACACAAAAAAACGAAAATATCCACTATAACACCAAAAAAACGAAACTATCCACTATAACACCAAAAAAACTAAACTATCCACTATAACACAAAAAAAACGAAAATATCCACTATAACACAAAAAAAACGAAAATATCCACTATAACACAAAAAAAACGAAAATATCCACTATAACACCAAAAAAACGAAACTATCCACTATAACACCAAAAAAACGAAACTATCCACTATAACACAAAAAAAAAACGAAAATATCCACTATAACACAAAAAAAACGAAAATATCCACTATAACACAAAAAAAACGAAAATATCCACTATAACACAAAAAAAACGAAAATATCCACTATAACACAAAAAAAACGAAAATATCCACTATAACACAAAAAAAACGAAACTATCCACTATAACACCAAAAAAACGAAACTATCCACTATAACACAAAAAAAAAACGAAAATATCCACTATAACACAAAAAAAACGAAACTATCCACTATAACACAAAAAAAACGAAACTATCCACTATCACACAAAAAAAACGAAAATATCCACTATAACACCAAAAAAACGAAACTATCCACTATAACACCAAAAAAACGAAACTATCCACTATAACACACAAAAAACCGAAAATATCCACTATAACACAAAAAAAACGAAAATATCCACTATAACACAAAAAAAACGAAAATATCCACTATAACACCAAAAAAACGAAACTATCCACTATAACACCAAAAAAAACGAAAATATCCACTATAACACAAAAAAAAACGAAAATATCCACTATAACACAAAAAAACGAAACTATCCACTATAACACCAAAAAAACGAAACTATCCACTATAACACCAAAAAAAACGAAACTATCCACTATAACACAAAAAAAAACGAAAATATCCACTATAACACAAAAAAAACGAAAATATCCACTATAACACAAAAAAAACGAAAATATTCACTATAACACCAAAAAAAACGAAAATATCCACTATAACACAAAAAAAACGAAAATATCCACTATAACACAAAAAAAACGAAACTATCCACTATAACACAAAAAAAACGAAACTATCCACTATAACACCAAAAAAACGAAACTATCCACTATAACACAAAAAAAACGAAAATATCCACTATAACACCAAAAAAACGAAACTATCCACTATAACACCAAAAAAACGAAACTATCCACTATAACACAAAAAAAACGAAAATATCCACTATAACACAAAAAAAAACGAAAATATCCACTATAACACAAAAAAAACGAAAATATCCACTATAACACAAAAAAACGAAACTATCCACTATAACACCAAAAAAACGAAACTATCCACTATAACACAAAAAAAAACGAAAATATCCACTATAACACAAAAAAAACGAAAATATCCACTATAACACAAAAAAAACGAAAATATCCACTATAACACAAAAAAACGAAAATATCCACTATAACACAAAAAAAACGAAAATATCCACTATAACTCAAAAAAAAACGAAAATATCCACTATAACACCAAAAAAACGAAACTATCCACTATAACACCAAAAACACGAAACTATCCACTATAACACAAAAAAAAACGAAAATATCCACTATAACACAAAAAAAACGAAACTATCCACTATAACACCAAAAAAACGAAACTATCCACTATAACACAAAAAAAACGAAAATATCCACTATAACACCAAAAAAACGAAACTATCCACTATAACACCAAAAAAACGAAACTATCCACTATAACACAAAAAAAAACGAAAATATCCACTATAACACCAAAAAAAAACGAAAATATCCACTATAACACCAAAAAAACGAAACTATCCACTATAACACAAAAAAAAACGAAAATATCCACTATAACACCAAAAAAAAAACGAAAATATCCACTATAACACCAAAAAAAACGAAAATATCCACTATAACACCAAAAATAAACCCAAAAAACAGGCCAATTTAGGGTAAGAAATTAATGTTTTGGGCCAATTTTTCGATATTTGTCGTCCAGTAAACGAAGCTTTAGAAGGATACTGATTTTTTCACATGTTGCCTTTTATATATTAGACTAACGGGGGTACCCGGCGTTGCCCGATGTTTTGAGGTGTGTATTTAAGGGGGGTGTGACCCTGTTTAAATATTTTAAAAAAACACGATTTTTAAAAAATTGGAAAAACCAAAACAAAACAAAACCGCGAACGAACGTAAAAAAGGGAAAAAATGTAACAGCGAAAAGCAGAAAAAATGGCGCAAACAACCCTGTTTCAACCTGCAAACTTATGATAAAAAATGATGACCACGTGTTTGGATGTGGGTGCGTGTAGGGCGGGTAAGATAACGAATAAGCGAAGTATTAAGCCTGCTTGAATAAAAATTTAAAAAACGTTACCCGGGTGTTGGGAAGTGCAAAAGTGAGAAAAAAATTTGGGTAAGAAGGTAGGCTCGAACTCGAAGCGAAAAAAAAGTCTGACATGTTACCCCTACGAAAAGCGACATACAACTGCGGACGGATAGAATTAAACCATCAAAAACATCTGCAGATTGTTTAACCTAACGTCAACGTTTTCTAGGTCAAACATGACGTAATTGTCGTAGTAGTAGGAGGAGAGAAAATGAAGGAACGACTTCTTTTCCACCCACACCTTGTAGAAAAGGGTCCAGTTTAGGATGAAGGAAATAATGTTTTGGGCCAATCTTTCGATATTTGTCGTCCAAGATGTCGAGCTTCAAAATGATACCGAAGTCGTGAAAATCCGTCGCCCCTGTCGAACGTTTTTGCGACACATACAAACACACACACACACACACTCACATATACACACAAACACACGCACATTTTCGCTTTTATATATATATATAGACTAGCGGGGGTATCCGGCATTGCCCGGGTCTGTGTAGAAAAAACAATAATAGGTGGAGAGAGGTTTACAGAAAAATGTGGGAATATGTAGGCAGGTTCGAACCCGTAACACGAAGAAGAGAAAAGGTTAAAAAAAAAAGTGACGTCTTAGCCGATGTCTCCATGTCGTGAGTGGAAGTCCCGAGCATTGAAATTTAGCGTAGTCAATCCAACCCAAACGATGACTTTGCGATAAAGTCAACGCAAAAACCGACTCCTACTTGTAAAAATTTGCCGAGTTGAGGGTGAAAGAATTACAGTTTTGTGGCAATTGTTCGATATTTGTTGCCCGAAAGATCTTACTTGACAGCGATATGATCTGGCCAGAATCCGTCGCGTGTGTCGAAAGTTTTAGGTAGACATAGAAAAACACATTTTGCCTTTTATGTAGAAGACTAGCGAAGGGTACCCGGCGTTGCTCGGGTTTGGGGGGGGGGGAACGAACCCCTGAGGCAAAGTTGTAAATTAAAGTGTGAAAAAAAAAGAAGTACGATGTTAACGATTGCCCCACCGCGAGATGCTAACAGAAACACGTTTGAATTTATTTAATTACTTGGATTTAGCAGGTGCTCGTTTTAAATGAGGTAAAGTTTTGACTGTGGGATTGTATTCATTTACTGCTGAACGCTTCCCCCCCCCCGAAGATGTTATAGGAAAAAGACTAATCCACATGTGGCGAGCGACAAATATTGAATATTTACCTTCACGAAATCGAGCAAATTAAATAGACAGGCGAGCTTCGTTGTTAAGTGTGAGATATTACGATTTATATGTGATATAAAAAGTTTTAAAAAGTTGTGAAGCGAGCGACCGCTTCTCTGAAAAAAAGCCTTTTGTTGACATACAGAAAAAGCGAACACACATACATAAATTTTCGCTTTTATATTTATAGAAGAGCTGAAGTGACAATAGTTGCTCGGGTGTTTAGATGGTATATAAAGCAATTCCGCAAGGGGGAATCCAATGTGTAGTGATAGTAGGTAGGGGATAAAACACCAGTGGCAGTAGGAAGGCAGGCTCGAACCCGTAAGATGAAGGACAAAAAAGGTTAAAAAAAAAGTTTCGACCGGTCGATTGAATCGGTTGAATAGACTACGCTTAATTTTTTAAGCGTAGTCGATTCAACCGATACGATGAAATGCGAAAATTATAATGCAATAACCGACCCCTCCTTGTAGAAAACTGGCGTTGAACGGGTAGGAATTATTTTTTCTGACCAATTGTTCGTTATTTGTAGTCCAAGATGTCGGGCTTCAACTTCATTCCGATCTCGTCAGGTACCATCGTGTCCGTCGAAAGTTTTTGGCAGACATACAAACATACATACATACAAACATACATACATACATACATTCACATAAACCGACGATTGAAATTTCTATTATAGATTACTAGACTACCCGTGACCCGTTGAGTCAGTATGTTATATTAGCTATGGAATTAATGTATGAGCGTGACACTTGTGACGTAAACAAAATAATTTTTTGTGACAGAACAGAAACATTTCTATGAAAGTATATTAAAAATGAAAAAAAGAATATAGATAGATTTCTATGAGTCGTTCTATTATAATTGTTCATTTTTTAAAGAAAAACTTACAACCATTGAATTATAAGCGGTTTTCCATACTTATAGGTAAATCTGCACTATTCAAATTTTGATATATCGTTTAATTTAAACGCGCAAATAAAAAGCAATTGGGATGCTGAAAACGTACACAGTACAACAATACGTTGTCAACGGGTCAAAGTTTATTTATTTGTAAGAAAATTGCGACAGTATACTTGTAATACAGAATAGTTGCAAAACATCCTCACCCTTCCCATATTGAATAATAATTTCGAAATAATAACATTAATATTTCAGTGCGCAGGTCAAATTCTGCTAATGTAGCGATTTGTGTTTATTTTTTTTACGCTGTTATCGGTTTATGTTTATGTACACATGCGCAACCGGACGTCGTAAACCGTATGTTAGGTTACAACACTTGTTACAAGGTCATTTGAGTTTTATAATTATGTAGATTATTAATAACAAGCAAAATTTAAAAGCCTCAGAGAGCACGGAACTATCCAATCTAAAAGAGATGGAGGCTACTAGTGTTCATGCGACTTACAGTGTATTAGTTTCTCAATGAGAACATTGCAAAAAACGTACCTGATAAAGAAGTAACCGCTTACAGACAAAACCATACAGTAGAAATCAAATTGAAATAACAATACCGCTATAAAAGATAAAATACTCTAGAAAAATGGTCTCCAAACAACGGCCAGCCAGAGTCTTTAATCCAGATCTTTAGCCGACAAAAACGTAAAAATATTCAGAAAATATGTATAATATGGAATTATGTAAACATAGTTTGGTGTTTGTTTCTTTTTGTTTCGGTTTGTTTTTGTTTTTTGTCCAGAAAATGATGGAAAAATTAGGGTTCTGAGGAATCAGTTTCATCATTACTATATATAATCTATAAATATAAAAGCGAAAATATGTGTATGTATGTATGTATGTATGTATCTATGTTTGTGTGTATGTATGTATGTGTGTTTGTGTGTTCACTAAAAACTTCCGACTAACAGAACAAAAATTCACAAACTTGGTATCCTATTTCATGTACGTCGTGTTAGCTCAGTTGGTTAGCTCGTTGGGTCATTATCTAAAAGTTTTGGATTCGAATCGTGGTGTTATATGTTTTTTTTTCGATTTTTTAAATTTAAATATTGAACCAGTGTTATTTAAGCCATTTTTCACGTAACGTTTGTTTTTCTGCCTTTTTTTTTTTAGTTCGCTTATTCTTAGTTTTCATTAACACCCCCGACCGACTACACACACCCAAAAACAACCGGGTACCCACCAATTTTTTAAAGTTTAATATCGAAACAGGCTTATTTAAGCCATTTTTCACGTGTGTTTTTTTGGGAGGGTAGTTTTAACGTTCGTTTTTCTGTTTTCGTTTTTGTTTTTTTGAGTTTTACATTAAACATCGCTCGTTTGCCTTACGTTAGTTCTTTTGTGTTTTTTTTTCGATGTTTTTTTTTACCCTCCCTTCGGGTAACCCCCCCCCGCTTTACGTTTTCCTGTTTTCTTTTTTTACTTCGCTTATTCTTAGGTGTTCATTAACACCCCCACCTGTCAAAAATTTTCCCCACTTTTTATCTGTGCTTAAATCAAAATGTAGATTCGATGAACAAATCTTCTTTCTTAGAACTGCACGCCTGTGGAACTCTATTCCATCTGCCTGCTTCCCACCTGACTACAACCTGGATGTCTTCAAGTCCAACGTAAACAAATTCCTAATGAACCGACCCTTAAGTAAACACTTCATTAAATCTCCACACTAACGTACTGTACTTGCAATAACCCTTATCCCTGAGTGGCTTCTGGGCCTTAATAAGTGGTGACCACCGTGTAAAAAAAAAAAATTATTAAAAATTTTTTTCTTTAATGTAATATGCAAATGATGTTATTCCTTGAATGTAGATTTCCTTTGAATACATACATAGTGTGTATATATATATATATATATATATATATATATATATATATATCATGCTTGAATATAAATATGTAAATGTCTGTTTTCAGTATGAAAATTAATTTGTGAAACAGTATACCTTTTGTACATCAATTTGTGAACAAACTGACAGGAATATGACTTTATAATAAACTTCAAGCAAACATTCGGGCAACGCCGGGTACCCCCTGCTAGTACAATAATAAATACGAAATCTGCATTAAGCAAACTATCATAGTAAAGCGTATTTTACGGCAAGGCAATGCCGAGCAGACTGCTAGCCTCAGTCTTCTCTACAAATACCGTTGTGGCACTATTTCCTTGTGCCACTCTTTCTAACACACTCTGCAGCATGGACGGATGGTAAATTGTCCATGAGCGTAGAGATACAAAGAAATCCCTACCCATAATTCCCTTGCTATCTTTCTGTCTCTTTCCTGCACGACCACCGTGATGTGAGGACGCATAGTCTGTCTCTCCGTAAATGAGGGGGGCCACCCCCTCCCTCAACATTAGTTAGGGTAGTTTAGTTAGCTGTTGTTAAAGCCTATTGTCCACTTTTAAATTGTTTTTTTTTGTAATATATATTGTATCTCTAATGTAAAATAAAATAGTTAGTTATACCTTATGTATATTACAATTGTGTCGCGTGTCGTTTTTTCTTGTGTCTGTCATGAATGCCTTCATAAATGTCTTGTCGAAAGGCGGCCCTGAGGGCAAAGAAATGAGGATTCCCACCAGAATGCCACCAGGGTGAAGAGATCATCTTGAGAAAAGAAAGGAGCAAAACCCAGATCCAACATCTCAGGTATGATTTTCTTCTTACTACACAGACCCTAATGACTGGCCCATCTTCATATCTTCATGAGACCGCTTTAAGACATTTACTATACCACGTCTGTCGGTCACACCTCAGTGACCGGCTGATCGTGGTATACCGTTATGGTATATGTTCCTCAGAATTCTTTCTTTGTTCCAATTGATGTGACTCGTTGACATAAAGGTAGCCTTCAAATGCCTCATTATAATACAGCTTCCTATTCCAATAATTCTCTCCAATCTTGCCAAACTCTTTGTTTTCAATCTACCAACAGCCTTAGTCTTTTTTTCAAGATCAAAAGTTACTAGGCATATCCTCTTTGCAATATTCATCTTTCGTTCTTGTTAGCGCCTTACATCAAGTGGCTTCATGGTTAGTCTCAAGCGATTTCTATAGGGGAGAGCTTATCTAAAAAATGGACTTAATTAAGTGGTAATGAGTTCCATAAATACCTGTGTGTAAAGATCGGGTAGCGGTTACTTCTGATTAAAAAAAAATGACTCTGTGGCCCCGATAATTAATGTATTTCCATTTTTTCTTTCGAAAATTTATCTCATGTGGTTCTTAAAGTGAATTAATTTTATAGACTACTAGCATGGGTGCCCGGCGTTGCCCGGCGTTGCCCGACGTTGCCCGGCGTTGTCCGGGTGTTTGGAGGGGTATGCTGAGCAAAAATAAACGGTCAATTTCTTTTAACTTTGACCCCTATTTTGACCCTTTAAAACTAATTGTTTTTGGCTCATATCAAGTTATTAAGTTAAGGGCATGTACAATGAACCTATATCTAAAATCTCAAGTGTTTAGACCCAACATTGTCGGAGGAGTTTGGTAGAGTTCTCAAAGGTCAAATCTTTGAACTTTGACCCTTAAACAGTCAGATATCTGGCCGAAACCCGATCCCATCGATTTTCCCAAATGTCAGTAACCAGTATATAAAATTTTGAGTTTGTAGACTAAAAATTGAGACATTTATTGCGAAGGAAAATGTACACAGAAACACAGACAGACACACACACAGACACGTTCACTTTTATAGATATATAGATTTTAATATGTATATTCCGACTTCCTGTCCTTTAATACCTTCCTATGGGTTACTGCATATGCCGGCTTACTTTGAATTTATAGTGTGTTGATTTCCTTATGGTTTTCTGTGAATTAGTTAATTTTGTCAATTTTGTCAAAGGAATCAAGGTTAATTTTCTAACCGGGTTCGAATTACCTGAATGGCAGTAATTGTCATTTCCTACACTGCCGACTGCGTAGGCACGGAAAGCATGTGTTATTTTGTGACCCCTTAGAAACTATTTTCATCGGCTAAGACCCCATAAAAGAACGCTCTGTAAAAAATTCAATCATTTGAGGTCCCTGACGCCGATCTAAGATTTTTAGTTTCAGGGGAGATTAAGTTTGAAAATATGGAGACAGACAGGCATATAGCCTTATATATATATATATATATATATATATATATATATATATATATATATATATCAGTTGTTCGACAATCTTTTAGGGACTTCAAATAGTAAAGTTATCTGAGTGTCAAAATTCTTCAGAAGGAGTCAGTGATAAATCACATAGAAGGGTTCTTTTCCTCGTAATATTTGAATTATCCAGAGTAATAAAGAGGCACATACACATACACATACACATTGATAAAACCACTAACTAGAAAAAAAAAACAATCTCGTGCGCACACATATACAATTAGTATTTTAAGTATACACCCGCAATGCTAGTGTTTTCAGTATGTACATCAACAATGAACAATGCATGAGTATAACTTATTACTAGTATGCCTATATATATATATATATATATATATATATATATATATATATATATATCACCCATATATATGTATGCATATATATATATATAAATATATATATATATATATAAATTAACATAAAAAATAACCTAGATTTAAAACAGGTCAAGACACTAGATATGCAGGCTAAATAGAGCACACGCAAAGAATCAGGTCAACCAGAGGTCAAATGGGTCTTTGTCCTGTACGTACATGTTCATTGGCTGATAGGAAGGGTGCGGTGGATATTAGTAAGCTGATTGGCTAACTAAAATCTCAATAGAAGGTGCGTATATAAAAACGTCAGGCAACCACAAAATTTCCGCAGAAGCCTGAAGAATCCTAGAGTGGATTAAACGCGGAATATTCAGTGTAGCTTAATCGCCGCATAAATATTTCATGAATTACAATATATATATATATATATATATATATATATATATATATATATATATGATTAGTTATTTTTTGGAAAAAGAAAACCATCAGAGTGCTCAATAAAAAGGAAAACCGAAAATTAAGAGCGTATTTATATTGTGTATTTTTTGCACAGAAAGTTGTTAGATGAAACAAGTAATTGGTACCGGCGGTTTCAAGCTCGATAATTAGGACCGTTCCTAATAATCGGTCCCAATTGTCGGGCTTGAAACCGACGGGACCAATGACCTGTCTCAGCTAACCACTTTCTGTACACAGAATACAAGATATATCTATATATATATGCATATATATATATGTATATATATATATATATATATATATATATATATATATATAAATATATATATATATATATATATGAGAGAAAGAGAGAGAAAATTAAAATTGTAAGTTTACATTTACAATCAAAATTATCGAGAAATAGAAAGGGCAGAAAAACAGCGTGTCATCTTTCATCGCTGTCATCATTAGAAAAATATTTCAAAATCGTACTCAGCTGGAGATCAACGGTTTTTTTGCGGGGGGGGGTATGACTACGGCAATGTCCGAAGAAAACATTTCCTTTATTTCGGCTGTATTGAAAAATTTCCAACCGGACTATTAACATTACACTGGATTTGATTTTGGACTTTATTCTCTCTAAATAATTACTTTCGCCTTTCGGATTATCTTTAGAGAATCTTCTTGCAAGCTGAAATATTATGCGCGGCTTGTTTGCATTTTTTATTTACAAATCCAACATTTTTTCACTTGTTTTTCTTGGCATTTTATGATTATAATAAATTTTAGAATTGCTATAAATATAATTTGGTGATTTCTTTATGTCCTCTTGTGGGAAGAATAGCAAGAATGGCATTCTTTGAAACTCCGCGGAATAAGGACTTTCTTAATTGTTTTTTTGGGTATTCAGTCGAACAAAAAATACTGATTGTGAAGTTAAACTTACAGTTTTAATTATCTTTCTCTTATAATAAGCTCTAGTCTCTATTGTGTATTGAGCTTTTTTATTCGGTTAGGATTAAACTATCTATATATAAATACTGGTATATATATATATATATATATATATATATATATATATATATTTCCCCAAAACATCTGGCCTTGATGAAGGGAAGACTAAAATTTGCTGCTATGGTTTGAAATAATCTGAAATAACAGTAATAGGGAGACTTGATTCCACATATTTCTTATATATTATATCCCCTCTCTTCTGGAAGTAGCTCCACCGTGGTATTTACTTCATGTATGTAAACCAAATATGAGGAATATTTGGAATCAATCTGTCTCTTGCTGTTATGTTAGTCTCATCTCCTTCAATCTCAGAGCTTTTTGGGAAATATCAGATATTTTGTAATTCATATGAAAATTTAGAAAAAGAAATCACTGATTGAACCATTTTATGGCTGTAAAAAATGTGCTAAAAATAGACCTGAATGAAGGGTGAATCCCTTAATATGCGACCTTATCGACAAATGTCATATTACCAACTACACAGTTCAAGTTATTAGTTTCCAACAAGCCTAAATTTTAAAATTCTGATCATTAGTCGTTAAGATTTTGAACTTATAAAATTGACAAAAACGTGGTATATATATATATATATATATATGTATATATATATATATAATTTGAATAGAATAGGCAGAAGTTTCTCAAGAGCTCTTTCGGCTATCATCTCATCAGGAGAAAATCGATAGCATACAAAATAATATTATGTCGAAAATAAAGAGTTCTAATCGTAAACTTATTGCATGTGGCAAAAGTACGGGCCTCTAAAATAAATTTATTAACGTTTAAAAACGATTAAGATATTGGCACAACGAGGAAAATAAAGGAAAAAACAAAAAAAACGATTGGGACGTCTTGTAAGACGAGTGCCACTCCCTCAGACACTTTAAGTCCGTGAGCCCAAAAATGATTCCATCGCTAAAGGACCATTTTTATAGACAAATGCCTGAGGGACTATCTATACACAGATGATGTTACAGAGTCTTAGCTTTGTACGACAGCTAAGTCTCTCTCTCTCGATTCAAAATGTTGAGATCCAGCAACAAGCAATAGCAAGATAGCCAGCAACAAGGTAAACTTTAGACCAGCTTAATGCGGATACTGGTCTCCCGCTTTATGTTTTTTTTTTAAATCAGAGATTTGCTTCTCCCAGAGAGAGGTTGCCTTCACCACGGCTTACAGGAGCCCTCTCCACCCTAACAAACACATACATACACACAAACATACACGGTGCTAGTTGGCCGTTGACCTGGAAAAAGTGTTCATTTGCCCTTTGAAAGGTCTTGTTTTTAATCCTTCAGGGAGACTAGCCACCCTCCTCACCAAACAAGTCTGGTGGGGGAACCAGTTTAGTCGCCGGTGACTAGACCATGAGGCAGGTAGTACTGGGTTACATGGTACCAGTATCATATGACATGACCTGACATGTATACACACACACAAACACACACACATATTTATATATATATATATATATATATATACATATATATATATATATATATATATATATATATATATATATATACTGGTAGCCAAATTAAATATTGAAATGCTTAGATCTTTGGTTCCATGGGAGGAAACTACATAGAATATCTGCAGACTTTTTGAAGATTATAATACTATTCGATGTTTTAATTTTTTTATATATATATATTCAGTAAGATGATTGATAATTTATAATTAAAATTAAAAATTAAAAATTAAAAATCGGTTTCATGAGAAAGAAACACAAACAAAATCCATAAAGTGTACGATCGTTTCGGAGACGATGTTTTTATTGAGATAGACATTAAGTCATGGACAATAATTTTAACATATAGTTTTTTGAAACAAAGTCTCCCCATCAGCAAAAAATATTGGGTGGGGTTTTATTAAAGACACCAAAAATTAACCTAGCATTTTTTAAGTAAGGCAGATATAAATGAGAAAAAAGTTAAATATAAAGGAAAGTAGTTACTTTTTGATGTTGATAAACAAAGTAAGATAAATTGAGAATAAAAATTAGAATGAAATCATAAATTAGAATTGGGTTTAAATGTAATTTTATAATAAGATATTTTAAAGACAATTTAACAAAGATATATTTATATATACATATATATACATACATACATTATATATATATATATATATATATATATATATATATATATATATATATAGTCTAAAGAAGCTTTGAATAAAAAAAAAATGCAAAAATAAGAATGAAGAATGCAGTTTAAATTCCCGAATGGAAAAAAATATATTAACTTTAACCTATCGCAGACTTCGCACCTACATAATCCGACTTCTAAAAAGATTATAATGACCAAAGAGAATTCATTTATATAAGGATGAAAAAAGAAAAGAAAAGGCCTTTACTAAAATTGTTAAATCGAAATAGACTTAGTATTTGCATAAGCCGGTTTCGCAAAAGTCTTCAATTTTAAAATAGAATTTAACTACATAAAGATGAAAAGAGAAAACCTTAACTAAAATTTTGTAAATAGAAAACGGAGACCATCCTCATATATAAATTTAACTTATAATGGTTCGGCTTTTAAGATTCGTAATTATAATCGTCAAAACATTCATTTGGGTGTTAGATGTAGCTTATGAATGCTTTAAATGTTGAATTTTAAAAGTGAACGCCAATGGAATAGTTTTATCTGCTAGAATTCTTTAATAACGCCAAATTTCAAAATTAAAAAATATATTTAAAAAACAAAGGCGGATAATCGTATTTTGCTATATATTCACACACACACACACACACACACACACATACACACACATTCACACACAGGCGCATATATATAAATATATATATATATATAACTACTTAATTTACTCACATAAAATCATTATACGAAAGTATAGATTTATGCGTAAATTTTAAGTATTTACTTCAAAAGGTAGAGCTAGTTAGTAAGTTATAAATGTATATGGCGATTAAGCTACACTGAATATTTCGCGTTTCATCCACTCTAGGCTTTCAGGCTTATGCGCGAATTCTGTGGTTGTTTGTCGTTTTTATATACGCATCTTCTATTGCGATTTTAGTTAGCCAATCCGCTTTCTAGTATCCAACTAAAATCTCAATAGAAGATGCGCATATATATATATATATATATATATATATATAGTGTTCATATTGATGATATTATACATTATGAGTCAATTTCAAAAGAAAAAAACAAAAAAAATCAACTTGGGTGTACGATCGTTTCGGAAATGATATTTATTTTATTTATAATTGACAATAATCATTGAGAATAATTGAATTCGAATATTCATTTCCTCATCAGCAAGAACTAATGATGAGTTATATTAGATGAATCAATCTTCGGGTTTCATGTCTTACAAAAGTTTTTTTTGGGGGGAGGAGATAAATTTTTATATAGGATAATCACTGCCAAATAAAATTTCTCAATCTCCTAGTTATAACAAATTGAAAATCACTGTTTTATCTTTAAATTGCTTTCAGAAAAATATAATTTTCAAAGTAAAAATTTATCGTTTGGACAAAGAATACAGCATTTCAAGTAATTTCTTTAATCCGTAGATTTTCGATGTCGCTCGGGATTTGTACACTACTGACCAACGAGTAGGTGGTCTCCAACAACATAAAAAGGACAACCAGTTTTCATTAAACGGAAATGGAATCATGCAGTATTTTCAAGCGCGACAATTTCATTGTTCCCCACTATAGTAAAAGATATAAAGAAACTGAACAAGAACAGTGAACGAAGTCTTATGTTATCCATTTTATGCAATATTAGGATTAACATGGATAAATATGAGCTAGTCTGTACAAAAGCACATTTATACTAGAAGATTTCTCGGAAACTCCTGAGCCAATCAGACTGAGCATTTTTATGTGCCGTTGTTAAAATAATGTGCAACGACGTAAGTGGTACTGCATCCGTTCTATGCAGGGTTAATGATTGAATTACGCATTGAAATAACTTGAAAAGCGTTGATATGCCGTAAAACAAAACCACGCACATTTACTGGGGATGTAAGCTCCAATATATATAAAACTTTTAGTCCGTTAAATCATCGCAGATGTAATAGCCCGTTGAGTCAGAGTGACTACGTCATTCCAAAATTGATGTTGAAATTCTAATACACCCGTGACAATTTTTGCAATAATTATCCGTATTAACCCTGCATAGAACGGATGCAGTACCACTTAGGTCGTTGCACATTATTTTAACAACGGTACATAAAAATGTTCAGTCTGATTGGCTCAGGAGTTTCCGAGAAATCTTCTAGTATAAATGTGTTTTTGTACAGACTAGCTCATATTTATCCATATTAATCCTAATATTGCATAAAATTGATAACATAAGACTTCGTTCACTGCACCTTATCATAAGAAAATCCATTAAAAAAATGTTTACAAGATCGACCGAGTAGTTTCCGAAAAAAATAGGAATGAGAGACTGACAAACTAAGAGAAATATAAAGGCATTACGTAACCACAGTCAGGTTATCATTAGGATTCATCAGCGAGGACAGAATATCCACGCTGAGATTCGAAACCGTAGCTGTGGATATGATGATGTGATATGTGTTTATACAAATTAATTAACATAAATTAGAAGCAGCTTATCCTGCCTTGACACAGTTCAAAATAGACATCGTAGCTTAGTGGGGGTTGCCCTTTTCTCTTCCCTCCAAGTTCTTTCCCACAGAAGAGGCGTTGCGAGCCTGTCTCTACTTTATTCTTATTTTCATGGCAAGTGCTCGTCTGAGCTCCAATCTATGGTCCCCCCTTCACCAAACTCTCACAAAAAACATTCATCTAGCCAAAACCACTATCAATAATTTCCCACACTCTTTATATGTGCCTAAATCAAAACGTGGATTCCATGAAGAAAGCTTCTTTCTTAGAACTGCACGCCTGTGGAACTCTGTTCCGTCTGCCTGCTTCCCACCTGACTACAACTTGGATGTCTTCAAGTCCAACGTTAACAAATTCCTAATGAACCGCCCCCTTAAGTAAACACTTCATCAAATCTCCACACTAGCGTACTGTATTTGCAATAACCCTTATCCCTGAGTGGCTTACGGTCTTGATAAGTGGTGACCACCGTGAAAAAAAAATACGCTATAATGACATTGACTAATGTATACCCGTTAACTCTTATCCTCGAGTCGCCTCCGGGCCTTGATAACACATAGTTTAAAATATATAACACGCTTTCTTCTTTACCATCTGTCACTCCATAATTGTATTTATTTATTCATTCGATAAATCTTTTGTAGTTCGTGTCCAGCTGGTGTTTGCAATTTCAAGTCTTAAATGAAATCGCCATTAGAGGAAGGTCAGTGCGGGAGATTAATTATAAAAATAGTAATAACGTTGCGTGCGGATTGCTGGCATTAATGACTTTTCTCCAAGAGATTTGCCCTGAACAAGCAGAAACGGTTCATCCTTGAGGCTAGTAATTAATGCAAATGAGCCAATTAGTTCAATCGAAGTATCATTTCTGATTGTCTTCAGCTAATATCGACTGTGGAGTCGTCGCCATTGTACCGAAACATTTATTGGAAAACATGAACTCCAATGACAGGCATCAATAAGCAGAGTTCATTTCGAGCAGAGAGAGAGAAAGAGTCTGTGTGTGTGTGTGTGTGTGTGTGTGAGAGAGAGAACGAGAGAGAGAGAGAGAGAGAGGGGGGAGAGAGGGAAGGTGGTCGCTACTCATCTTCCTCATCAATTAGAATCCGCTGAGTCAGTAAAATGTTCCGACTATTTCAACATAATTAACTCGTCACCATACCACAACTGTAAATAAGTTTATTTTATTTATCCACTAGCGATGGTACCCGGCGTTGCCCGGGTCTTTGTAGGTGTGTGTGGTGTTAAATAAAAAAGAACTCGGAAGGGGGGGTAGGATCGAACCCAAAGCCCTGAGTCGAAGTTTGAAAATAAAATCGGCCAGCCACAATGAGTTAGTGAAAGGTGTTTGAATTTATTTAAGAACGAAATTGACAGGTGCGCGGCCGGAAGTCGTCGAGCGTTACGACGACGAGGACGACGACGACGACGACGAATACGACGACGAATACAACGACGAATACGACGACGAATACGACGACGTAGGTTTGTTTGTTATAAGCGAAGTAAAAAAAGAAAAGAACGTTAACACTTAAGCGAGAAAAAACACAAAAAAATCTAAAGTAAGGCAAACGAACGATGAACACAGAAAACGAAACACTGGTTCAATATTTAAAAATCGAAAAAAAATACATTTCACACTACTATTCGAACAAAAAACGTTTTGATAATGAACCAAGGCCGTAACAAACTGAGCTAAAGCGACGTACATGAAATTTGTTCGGTTTTTCAACTATTTAAAGTAAATCAGGTCACGACGTCATCTGACGCATGCGTAGAATCGGCCATTGTCACTAGACGACCGTTTTTGTTGACCCCCCCCTGTCGAAAATTGTCGATTTCGGTGTGAAAAAGTTAACGTTTCTGGCCAAATTTTCGATATTTTACGTGCAAAGGATGGAGCTTCGAGGTGATGCCGAATTTGTAAATTTTGGTCGCGTCTGTCGAAAATTTTTAGCAGATATCCAAACATACGCACAAACATACCTACATACATACATACATTTTCGCTTTTATATATATATAGATACCCACATATCTCTTTCTAGTTTTATACCATACTAGAAAGACCTGTGGAAATTCCACAGCGGATCCTTTCAAATGTAATATATTGGTATTGGCATTCTGTGGATGTTCAGCGTAAATGGAGGCTGTCTGATATTATTGTAGCTCTTATTTTTAAATTACAAAAACTAGCAGCAACGCTGGGCGTAGCCCGGTCGTAAATTACACTTAAAGATAATATATTGATTCTTGCAGATCTTGTAAATATTATTATAGAGTTTAAATTCTATCGATTTTTATATATTATAAAGTTGTGAGTTTAAAAATAAAAAAAATATATCCATATGACATGGTTGCATCAACTTAAATAGATAATGATAAAAAGATTTCACATGAATGGATAGTCCGGTGAAGGGTAAAAAATCCAAGAATGGTAAAATCCAAAACGGTCGAATTTAAAATTTCCAATCCAATGAGTAAATTCCAAATGGTCCAAAATGATCCAAAAGGCAGTGTTCCTTGGAAAAAAGCACAAATGGAATGAATTCCAAATCATTAAAAGAAAAAGCACCGGAGAGAATATTTAAAACACGTCTGTCAAGGCTGGAGGAATCAAGTAAATTTTTTATCATTTTTCTTTTACCTCCTATTTCCCTTACCTCACCCTTTTTTAACCAAGTAAGATCTGTGACTTACTTGCAGTTTCATTAAATACAAAATCCGTGTGACTTACTTGTAGTTTCATTAAATGCAAAATCCGATCCTGCATTTTGCTAATCCCTGCCCTCTGATGAGAAGGAGAGTATTTCTTCGAAACTTCGCGGATTAAGGACTATCCACTTATCTTGTGCTTCCTTTTTTAAAATTAAATATGTTTATAACTCTTTTTCAAGATGTTTTTTAACATGTTTTATTAATCATTTGTTCATATATATATATATATATATATATATATATATATATATATATATATATATATATATATATTCTTTTGTTATGAATAGAAAGAATAGAACTTTATACGAATATCAAGAAACCAAAATCACAAATTTATAGGAGTATATATATATATATATATATATATATATATATATATATATATATATATATATATATATTGTTTTTAAAATATAATTATCCACGATTCAAAATCGGGTCACAGGTATGAAGCGTAAACATCTAAAACAAATACAAACAAATAACATCTTACGGAAAGCCCGACATATTCAACACTCGCGCGAGATAGCCTAGTGGTAGATGCAGTCACTCTGAAGTGTCGTAGACGATGAAACGCGTGTCAGTGGAAAATTATATTTAAAAAGCAATATATACGCCGCTCCCTATTTGGAGGTACCAAATTGGCCAAAGGGAAAATTATTCAAAACTCGCATTTAGGTAAAAATGCACTTCCGTATGAAGAATTGAACTCGTTCAGTATCACAAAACAAAAACAAATAAAACGCACACACAGGCATATATATATATATATATATATATATATATATATATATATATATATATATAGAGAGAGAGAGAGAGAGAGAGAGAGAGAGAGAATAAATGAAAAAAGTTATATTCCAAAATTCACGATGTTGACCATCTTATAATTTGTTCCTTTAATTCAGATGACTTCAACAATTCTTAACATTATCTGTTTCGTAGCGCAAAATCAATCACTTTATTATTATATCAATCACTGAATCTATTATGCCCTTAACTCACCAGAAGAAATAGCAACAATCCATTCGTTAACAGGAAATACATTGTGATTTGACATGATTGAAATCCGAAAATTGAAAGAGAAGTTTTGGAGTAATCCGATATGGCGTAATGAAAAAATAAAAAGGTATTTGCAGCTTCTTTGAAGATATCCCTAAAAATTGGGGAAAAAGAATAACTCCGCCGTATTGTTTCAGACATTATTATTAATATATATATATATATATATATATATATATATATATATATATATATATATATATATATATATATATATATATATACAGGGTGTCCGTAAAGTTACTATACAGTCTTATTGTTTTATATTTGTATTAATACTTAATATTTATTTTTTTTACAGGTTTATTTAATCAAGCATCTTTTGTTACAAATAAATATTTTAATTGCAACTGTACTGTTAATATATTACAGAGTGTCTGTATAGTAACTTGTAAGACTGTATAGTAACTTTACGGACACCCTGTATATATATATATATATATATATATATACATATATATATATATATATATATATATGTCAGGTCATGTCATATGCTATTGGTACCATGTAACCCAGTACTACCTGCCTCATGATCGGGTCACCGGCGACTAAACTGGTTCCCCCACCAGACTTGTTTGGTTAGGAGGGCGGCTAGTCTCCCTGAAGGATTAAAAATAAGACCTTTCAAAGGGCGAATGAACTCTTGTTCTGGGTCAACGGCCAACTAGCACCGTGTATACTTGTGTGTGTGTATATGTGTATTGGTTTAGAGAGGGCTCCCGTAAGCCGTGGTGAAGGCAACTTTTCTAGGAGAAGCAAATCTCTGATTTAAAAAACCATCAAGCGGAAGACCAGTACCTGCATTAAGCTGGTCTGCAGTTTAATTTGTTGCTGGCTATCTTGCTCTTGCTTGTTGCTGGATCTCAACATTTTGAACCGAGAGAGAGACTTAGCTGTCGTACAAAGCTAAGACTCTGTAACATCATATTTGTATAGATACTCCCTCAGGTATTTGGGCTCATGGATTTTAAACGTCTGAGGGAGTGGCACTCGTCTAACAAGACGTTCCAATAATATATATATATATATATATATATATATATATATATATATATATTAGTAATATCTGATAAAATACGACGGAATTATTCTTTCATTACAGGAGCAGCAGAATAGCACAATGATTAGAAGCTCCGACTGTCATTTAGGCCGTCGGGTTTCGATCCTGGCCTGAGGTAGTCGCGTGCCTATCCGCACTGATGAGATTTGAAACAGTACTGTATATATATATATATATATATATATATATATATATAATTAACCATATACAGTACTGTTTCGCAGCTCATCAGTGCGGATAGGCAAGCGACTACCCCGGACCAGGATCGAAACCCGACGGCCTAAATGACAGTCGGAGCTATTAACCATTGCGCTATTCTGCTGCTCCTATGCAGACATTGAATTAACAGTGCTTTGACACTGTCCAAATACCTAAGCTCAATTTGTTTACACAAAGAGCACCGCCTCTTACGCTAATGGTAATTTGTATATCACTTCCCAATATGCTCAACCTAAGATCGGGAGCGTTAAGTAAGCATTCAAATAAATCCAACGACCTACGATATGTGAGAAAAATGGAAAGTCATAGTAAAATTCAAAAATCCATCTCAACGTTTCGTTCAACTGTCACAGGGACTTTCTCAAGACATTTTCTGATTTTAAAGGGAATGTTGAATATATTGATTACGAGCATGGATGTCCGGCGTTGCCCGCGTGTTTGGAGGTGTATGCTGAGTAAAAAACAAAAACGGTCAATTTTTTAAACTTTGACCCCTATTATGACCCCTTAACCTTCATTGTTTTTGGCTCAAAAGAAGTTATTAAGTTAGATCCATGTCCAAGGAACATATATCTAAAATTCCTAGTGGTTAGACCCAAACTTGTCGGAGGAGTTTTGTAGAGTTCTCAAAGGTCAAATCGTTGAACTTTAACCCGTTAACAGCCAAATTTCTGGCCGAAAACGCATTACAAAGACTTTCATAAATCTCAGTACACTGTATATCAAATTTCGAGTCTGTAGACTTAAAATTGACAGAGTTATTGCGTAGGAAAATGTACAAAGACACACACACATAGCAGACACACAGACACGTTCACTTTTATAGATATATTGAGTAGATAGGCTGATAGATTAAACAAAAATATATACGTATACATAAATATATATGGAAATAATTTTATGTTGACTGTAAGCTTTTTACGCAAATATTATGCAAGTATAAATCATGTAGAATATCTGCATGAATATAATTACACGTAATAGTTAACTAAAGATGATCATCCCATAAGAAAACTGAAAAAACTAATAGGGAATTGATTAAAACGAATGTTTAAAAGAATATGCAAATTAGCTAGATATTTTGCAGATTGATGAAATTGTAAACCCCATATATAACAAAGTTGTATTTCCTTCTTAAATAAATAGAAAAGAGGGGTTTTAATATGAATATCAATACACACAAAAGAAAAACGAATTTATAAGTGTATAGAATACATAGATAGATAGAGAGATTTTAATAATTTGGGAGACTATTCGCATCTTTGTTGTTAGTTTCGTAAAATTTTGGTGCATATAACCTGTGATATTCTTGAGGTGTATATGAAGTTTGTTGTTTATGTCGCACTCGAACGTCTACACCGTGTTTTCGTGTTTTGTCATTTACAAATGAATACTCCGCACGAAACCGACATGCTGCGATCAGTCAAACTTTGAAAGCGAATCCGCAATAAGAAAAACAAGCACGGCACGAAACAACACGAATGAGATAAAAAAAAATGGCTGCCATAGTTTTATAATAAAGATCATATTGTTAAGCTCTAATATACTAATATGTATTATGCCTTTGTTTCACTGTCTTTACCTAAACAATATCTACGTTACACAAGGGGAGGTAATTCATCATGTATTAAAAGCGTATCAGCAGTAGCAGCTTATTGTACATTCTTATGGATTAGTATGTGAATGAGTTTAAAATTGTTTATCTGGCTGTTTTGAGGGTGGGATCAGTGAATTGGTTTAGAAAAGTTTGAAAGTTAAACTGAAATATTTACAGAAGAAATAGAAAGACGGATCTATAAGTATTATAAGAGATGGACTTTTTAAAATAATAGCAGTCGTAGTAAAATCTGAAGTTTTTGAATCCTGGCGGTCGGACATTTTTTAAATCTTCCAAATGAGTTAAAGACATACTTTTTGGAATCCTAGTCGTTTAAGTCAGAAATCTGAAGGTTAGGTCGGAAATTGAAGAATTCTTGGAGTGAGAGTAAGGGTCGAATTTTTGTGAATCCTAGCATGGAAATCGGTATCCGAATTTTTAGAATTGTAGCAGTTGGAAATTTTCCAATCTTTCACGGCAGAGCAAGACTTAGAGCCGAAATCTACAGTTTTGGAATCGTAGCAATTGGATTATTCAAATCTTAGAAACAACACGTACAATCAAATTCTCGTTTGAAACAACACGTACCATCAAATTCGCGTTTGAAATAACTTGCACCATAAAACTCTCGTTTGAAACAACATGTACCATCAAATTCTCGTTTGAAACAACTAATAACGTAATACTCTCGTTTGAAACAAGACGTAGAATCAAATTCTCGTTTGAAGCAGCACGTACCATCAAATTCTCGTTTGGAACAACACGTACGGTCAAATTCTCGTTTGAAACAATACATACCGTAAAACTTTCGTTTGAAAAAATACGTACCATCAAATTCTCGTTTGAAACAACACGTACCATAAAATTCTTGTGTAAAACAAGAGTACAATCATACTTTCATTTGAAACAACATGTACGGTCAATTTCCCGGTTGAAACAACACATACCATAAACTTCTCGTTTGAAACAACACCTACCGTCAAAATTTCGTTTGAAAAAAAACACGTACCATCAAATTCTCGTTATAAACAACACGTACCATCAAATTCTCGTTGTAAACAACACGTACAATCAAATTCTTGTGTGAAACAAGACGTACAATCATACTCTCGTTTGAAACAACATGCACGGTCAATTTCCCGGTTGAAACAACACATACCATAAACTTCTCGTTTGAAACAAAACCTACCGTCAAACTTTCGTTTGAAAAAAAAACACGTACCATCAAATTCTCGTTTGAAATAACACTTACTATCAAATTCCCGTTTGAAACGGCACGTACGGTCAAATACTCGTTTGAAACAACACATACCATCAACTTCGCGTATGAAACAACACGTACCGTCAAACTTTCGTTTGAAAAAAAAACACGTACCATCAAATTCTCGTTTGAAATAACACGTACCATCAAATTCTCGTTTGAAACAACACGTATGGTCAAACTCTGGTTTGAAAAATCGTACCATCAAATTCTCGTTTGAAATAACATATATCATCAAATTCTCGTTTAAAACAACACATACAATGAAATTCTCGTTTGAAACAAGATTACCATAAAACTATCGTTTGAAAAAACACGTACCGTCAAATTCTCGTTTGGAACAACACGTATCATCAAATTCTTCTTTGAAACAGCATGTACCATCAAACGTTTGTTTTAAAAAACACGTACCATGAAATTCTCGTTTGAAACAACACGTACCATCAAATTTTCTTTTTAAACAAAACGTGCCGTCAAACTCCGTTTGAAACAACTCGTACCATAATATTCTCGCTTAAAACAGCACGCACCATCAAATTCTTGTTGTAAACAACAGGTACCATCAAATCTCGTATAAAACCTCACATACCATCAAATGCTCGTTTGAAACAACAGGTACGGTCAAATTCTCGTTTGAAACAGCACAAACCATCCATTTCTCGTTTGAAACAACATGTACGGTCAAATTCTCGTTTGAAACAACACATACTATGAAATTCTAATTTAAAACAACACATACCACCAAACTCTCGTTTGAAAAAACACGTACCATGAAATTCTCGTTTGAAAAAACATGTACCATCAAATTCATTTTAAAGCAACACGTACCATCAAACTCTCATTTGAAACAACACATACGATCAAATAATCGTTTGAGACAAGACGTACTATCAAATTCTCGTTTGAAACAACACGTACCATCAAATTCTCGTTTGAAAACACAGGTACCATCAAATTCTCGTTTAAACGACACATTCCATCAGATTCTCGTTTGAAAGAACACGTACCATCAACTTCTCGTTTGAAACAACACGTACCGCCAAACTCTCGTTTAAAACAACACATACCATCAAACTCTCGTTTGAAACAACACATACCATCAAATTCTCGTTTCAAACAACACATACCATCACCTTCTCGCTTGAAACAACAGGTACTGTCAAACTATCGTTTGAAACAACACATACCGTGAAATTCTCGTTGTAAACAAAACATACAATCAAATTCTTATTTGAAACAACACATACCATCAAACTCTCGTTTGAAATAACACGTACCATCAAATTCTCGTTTAAAACAGCACATATCATCAAATTCTCATTGTAAACAACACGTACCATCAAATTCTCGTTTGAAACAACACGTGCGGTCAAATTCTCGTTTGGAACAACACGTATCATCTTATTCTCGCTTGAAACAACACGTACCGTCAAACTCTCGTTTGAAACAACATGTACCATCAAATCATTTGTTTGAAACAAGACGTACCATCAAATTCTTCTTTGAAACAACACGTATTATCAAATTATCGCTTGGAACAACACGTTCCATCAAATTCTCGTTTGAAACAACACGTACCATCAAATTCTCGTTTGAAACAACACGTTCAATCAAATTCTCGTTTAAAACAGCACATATCATCTAATTCTCATTGTAAACAACAGGTACAATCAATCTCTCGTTGTAAACAACACGTACCATCAAATTATTTGTTTGAAACAAGACGTACCATCAAATTCCTCTTTGAAACAACACGTACTATCAAATTCTCGCTTGGAACAACACGTTCCATCAAATTCTCGTTTGAAACAACACGTACCATCAAATTCTCGTTTGAAACAACACGTTCCATCAAATTCTCGTTTAAAACAGCACATATCATCAAATTCTCGTTGTAAACAACACGTACAATCAAATTCTCGTTTGAAACAACACGTGCGGTCAAATTCTCGTTTGAAACAACACGTATCATCACATTCTTGCTTGAAACGACACGTACCGTCAAACTCTCGTTGTAAACAACACGTACCATCAAATTATTTGTTTGAAACAAGACGTACCATCAAATTCTTCTTTGAAACAACACGTACTATCAAATTCTCGTTTGAAACAACACGTACTATCAAATTCTCGTTTGAAACAACACGTACCATCAAAAATTCGTTGGAAACAACACGTACCATCAAAAATTCTGTATGCAAATTTTCGCCTTCGCTTTTTCTAAGTAATACGTATGGTTCTTCGATTTGCGACCACCTCATAAATAACCACGCGTGTTCCACGAATTTCATTGCTGACATATTCACGATCTTGAGTAAGTCGCACTCATCCTTTCGTCTAAAAATTGTAGAAACTATTTTTATTAAGTCTTTGAGACCTTCTCTTTGCAACAACAACAAAAAAATCTTTTAATGCTTAATTTGGTTTCTATCTAATTTTTCCTCCGTTTTTTTTACTCCCCCGCCATATTCATTATATTATTTTTTTTTATCGTAATTTCCTCGATTTAGCTCTGTTGAGCGAGGAACGAAACCTGGTTAGCTAACCTTTATTTTCATTTTTTATTTTTTTTTAATCATTATATTGATTGGAATGTATTTAGCCATAATATACAGGGTGTCCACAAAGTCTGACTACATTATGTAGCCAGATTTTGTGGGCACCGTGCAGATTATGTAGTCAGACTTGTTCCTTGCTAATAGAGTAAGAGGGTTTTGTGACCAGGTTCACAGGTTCGAATCTCCCAACCAGCTGTAATCATAACTCCCTGCATTGATAGATTCTTGAAAGGATGAAACAATGTCCATAGGTATTAAAAAATTATCATAGTAATAATTATATATGTATATATATACATATATATATATATATATATATATATATATATATTTGTTATTGTTGTTTTTTCAAGCGATACATACGGTTAATATTGGCTCCGCCTCGGAGCTCATTTTTTTATTTACTTAGAAAGTCGCCCTTTTTAATTTGGACGTATACAACATTTTTATTTATTTATTATTTTTAAAACAGTAATCTACGTACACGCGTGTTTCAAGGTCATTACCTCTCATCAGTTGAACTACACTGATGAGAGGTGATGACCTTGAAACACGCGTGTACGTAGATTACTGCTTTAAAAATAATATATATATATATATATATATATATATATATATATATATATATATATATATATATATATACAGGTTGCTCATAAAGTCTGGCTACATAATCTACACGGTGGCCACAAAGTCTGGCTACATAATGTTGTCAGACTTTGTGGACACACACACACACACACACATATATATATATATATATATATATATATATATATATATATATATATATATACGAGCAAACAGTTAATAAAACATATTTAAAATGCACTTTGAAAAGAGTTAAAAACATATTTAATCTGAAAAAGGAAACACTAGATAAGTGGATAGTCCTTAATCCGCGGAGTTTCGAAGAAATACTTTTACTTTTCATCACAGGGTAGGAATTAGCAAAATTTTATTATATATATATATATATATATATATATATATGTGTGTGTGTGTGTGTGTGTGTGTGTGTGTGTGTGTGTGAAAAATATGTAAAAAATACACTCTTTAACTACTAGTAACA
>NC_136517.1:89957498-90012498 GCF_053919585.1 Euprymna scolopes | reverse complement strand
ATTTAAGTCATGTATATTGACTCAAACATTAAGCAACATGGTTGACGTTTCTCTAATCCAGCATACATATATACTTGCAAAAACAAAAAAAAAAACAAACACAAGGAGAAAGATGACATCAAATTTCTATTGTATGGAATATTACAATTGGTCGACAGCAACTAGACAATTTAAAATTTTATGTCATTTCAATTTTTCAAGCAATGTGTAAGGCTACTTGATACAGTGAATAACAGATCAAAAATGTGTTAAGATACGTATTAACCCTCTATATTTTTTCAACTTATTTGATGAGATGTTTACCACGAAAAATTTTAATAACATGAAATTTAAAATTGATATATATATATATTTATATATATATATATATATATTCTACACGATTTATACATGCGTAATATTTGCGTAAAAAGTTTGCAGTAAACACCAAATTGTTTCCATATATATTTATCTATACGTATATATTTTGTTTAATCTATAAAAGTGAACGTGTCTGTCTGTCTGTGTACATTTTCCAACGAAATAACTCTGTAAATTTTCAGTCTACACACTCGACATTTAATATACCGTGTACTGAGATTTGGGAAAATCTTTGTAATCCGTTTTCGGCCAGAAATTTGGCTATTAAAGGGTCAAAGTTCAACGATTTGACCTTTGAGAACTCTACCAAACTCCTCCGACAATTTTTTGTCTAAACACTTGAAATTTTAGATGTAGGTTCCTTGGACATGGATCTAACTTAATATTGTGACTTGAGCCCTAAACAATAAATGTTAAGGGGTTATAATAGGGGGCAAAGTTTAAAAAATTAACCGGTTTTTTGTTTGTTTGTTTTTTTTTTGCTTAGCATACACCTCACACCCGGGCAATGACGGCCACCCATGCTAGTATATATATGTATATATACATATATACATATATTATTTAGTAAATAAATTTTATGATTTGAAATGGTTAACTTTCGAATGTAGAATTTTTTATTATATGCAAGACAAACAATAGATTTCAATAAGTGTATCTCTTTAACCTATAGGTTATCGATGTTTACCCATCTCCTCAGAGGAAAAAGTTATTAACAAATATTATAAAATGCTTCTGCCTATTTTTTTAAATGCAATAAACATAGAAAATCATAGTTAAAAGTTTTTAAAGTGTTTAAATCATAAAGTAAGGGAAATTATATATTACTTGAAAGTGAAAAGGATATTGAACTTCATATTCCCGAAGTGAGTGTTTTTGGTAGCCGTGGGTAAAAGGATATAATGTGTATCTTGATTCTTCCACAACACTAACAATCCGAAGTAGGCATAATTCCCTGGTTTCTCTTTTTGTTATATGATTATCATATTTCGGTAAATATTTCATTATATAAGTCCGGAGAAGATGTGTTTAAATAAACATATAAATATTTATTTGATATTTTTAATACATGAGTTTCATAATCAACTCAAAATATAAATTCAATTTGTGAATAAAAACACAGACTTATATATCCGAATGTACATTATAAAATATTTAATGGATTTATCATCAACCAACGGACAGTTCTTTCATACGCCTTTAACCGGTTAAAATACTTTTATGGGATAAAAAATGCGTCAAAATTAAGGAAATCGTTAAACATGTTGTGCATTCATCTGATTTGATTTTTAGTTTTAGTTTTAATCATGTATATGCTAATCACGTTGGTACTGTCGTAATGTCACCAGCTTTGAATGTTTCTGTTTCGATTCTAGCTGAGGGCACCTAAACTTTTTTATTTGGACTTTTGAAATCACGACTCTCTAATAATATATACGAAATCTGGCCTAATTAGTGTATTATATTTAAATGTATTTTAAGCCCGGGCAGAGCCGGGCGCCTCGCCCCCCCCCCTCACAACCGTTAGTAAAAAGCAAAAAAAAGGCGTAGCGTTTTCTTTTTTCCAACGGCTTTTTCATTTCAGAAATAGAACAGCGTCATACATTTCATTATGTCAAACATTATGTCAAACATATATTTCCAAATATTATACTGTTATTTTATTTCCTTAACTTCATTTGTCTTACATTGTAGATGGAACGTTAATGAACACATAACCTGGTTGGTTCCCTTTTTATCTCGTTATCTCGTCGGAATACTATTTCCCAAACTCGCATCATATATATCTATAATATAAAGCTGACTGTGTGTGTGTCTGTGTCTGTGTCTGTGTCTGTTTGTGTGTGTGTGTGTGTGTGTGTGTGTGTGTGTGTGTGTATGTGTGTGTGTGTGTGTGTGCCTGTCTGGTCATAGGCTCCTATATAGTTGATTTTTTAAAAATAAAACTGATTACATATAATGATAGAAGATGTATCGAGACACAGGAATGGGTACGTTTGATCCTGCAGAACGGTAGTTCATTAAAATTGTGGGGTCTGCGTTCGCGCCTGGTCCACAAAGTATGGAAATAAAAAAAATAAAATTTAAAAAAAAACGTTTACAAGTGTTTTTGATATAAATGTACACAAGAATACTTTGATAACCATGTTTTAACTTAAATAGGGATGATATAATAAAATTGTGGAGTCTGCGTTCGCCCCTGGCCTGTATAGAATGGAAATAGGCACACACTTTAATCTGCGTAAGTATACTTTGATAATAATGTTTAAGTTTAAAGAAATATGGGTGTTCGTTCGCGCCTGACCTCCATAGAATGGAAATATGTCACAAAGTTTTATAAAAGCTTGTATATATAAATATATATATATATATGTATGTATATATATATATATATATATATATATAGAGAGAGAGAGAGAGAGAGAGGGAGAGAGAGAAAGAAGGTTGCTTGAAGTCGAATATCGACGAATATATGTAAAAACGTGTCTGTTATAGAATAAAACTGAACTCCGTCACATAAAAGCTCGACGATCGTATAACTCAGCCTAGAAATCGAACAGTTTCTTCTTCTTGTTGCAATATTTAGCGTGTCAACGTTCGCTCACAACCCCGCTTTCTCAACGCACTCGGCGAATTTCATGTCAACGCCGTCGTGTATGCTCCGCCTTAGGGATGTCGTGCGCTGTTATCAAAGAAACGACGCCATCTAACAAGTTGAAATAAAAAAAATGCGAACGATTTCTTTGGTTGGCTTTTAATGTATCAGTGGTTGACTAGATAAACGCCTATTTCCTGTATTTGTTGAAAAGACGTCGAGGAGTTCATTATTGATAGGGTCGCCGTAAAACTCTGCAAGGTGGTATACGATAGATATGCAACATCGTATGACACAAAAAGTTTAGAACTAGTGCACACCCACCTCCTGGCAAAAACGAGCGAACAAAAATATACTTTGCCAATGTTCGTAATCGTTATTAAATCTGGTAATATCAATAAGATATTTAAGTAATATCACTACATAAGGGTTGATGGTGATATTAGAAAAATAAGGCAAACCAAATGTTTCTTATCTGAAACATTATTACATGTGGAGTTATTTCCAACCAAAAATGTATATATTTTACTCATAAAGTTTAGGGAAATGCGCGACTAAAATACGTACATATTTTAATCGTGTATAAATAAAGATGCTTGCTATCAGCAATTTCGTAATCATAAAGCAGCCTTGACTGTGTGTTCAAAAATCAAGATGATTAAAACTGAACGAACGAGACAAAGCTGACTAGTCTTTACATGTAAATTTACACAACTTTTTTTTACTTATCTATAATACTAGCATTTAAGCCCGGCGTTGCCCGGATGTTTGGATGTGTATGTTGAGCAAAAAAAAAAAAAAAGTGGAAGTTGGAAGGCAGGCTCGAACCCGTACCGCAAAGGAGGAAACGAACGGGGTAAAACCTAACGTTTACGCTGTTACGACCACCGCCAAACCGGAAGCGACATTTTTTTAAATTAAGGCTAGACAATTTTAAGGAGAGGATAACTTTCAAAAATAATGATGAAAAAATCACTCCCCCCCCTGTAGAAAATGCCTAGTTGAAGGGGAAGATATTAATGTTTTTTGCCAATTTTTCAATATTTGTCGTATGAAAGGTCGAACTTTAAAACGATACTAATCTTGGTAAAATTCGTCGCCTTTATTGAAAATTTAAGGCAGACATGCAAACAGACATACATACATACATACATTTATGTATTGGTTATTAAAAAATTTCGGCCCAAACTGCTGAAAAAGCTTGCCCTATCTCTGAATACACTTTATGTAAAATTTCAAATATTTAGACCAGAAATTGTCTGAGTAATTTGGAAGAGACCGCAGAGGTCAATTTTTTAAAAACTTTTACCCCTATTATGACCCCTTAAAATTTATTGCTTTGGGCTCAAAACAAGTTCAGTTAGATCCATGTCCAAGGAACCTATATCTAAAATTTCAAATGCGTAGACCAAAAATTGTTGGAGGAGTTTGGTAGAGTTCTCAAAGGTCAAATCGTTGAACTTTGACCCCTTACTCGCAAAATTTCTGGCCAAAAACCGATCACATCGATTTTCCCAAATGTCAGTACCCTGTATATCAAATTTCGAGTCTGTAGACTAAAAAATGACAGAGCTATTGCGTAGGAAAATGTACACTGACACACAGATACACAGACACACAAAGACACTTTCACTTATATATATATATATATATATATATATATATATATAGATAGATAAATCTCACCTGTCTGTTTAAATGCATGTATGTATAAATGTATTTCCGCCTAGAACTTTCGACAGAGCCGACGGATTTTCGCAAGATCCATATCGTTTTGAAGCACGACCCTTCGGAGGACAAATATCGAAAAAAAATGGCCCAAAACATTAATTACTTCACCCTCAAATGAGCACTTTTTTATAAGGAGGGGGTCGCTTTTTTGCCGATATTTTCGAAAGTCATCCTCTCTTTTCAATTGATTAGCCTTAATTTAAACCTTTGCAAATTCTGGATTGGCGATGGATGCAACAGCAAAGACGTCACGTTTTTTAACGCTATTTTCCTTCTTCGCAGTACAGGTTCGAGCCTGCTGTTTACTACCACTTTTTTTTTTTGCTCAACATACATCTCCAAACACCCGGACAACGCAGTGTCAAATAAATGCAAGAAAAATCATGAAAAATAACATAAACAAATTAAAAATATGTTTTATTTCAAATTATTTTTATATATAATATAAAGCTGAATATATATATGTGTGTATGTGTGTGTGTGTGTGTATGTGTGTGTGTGGTCATGAATAGGCTCCTATATGGTTGACTATTTAAAAAAAAACTGATTACATATAATGATAGAAGGTGTATCGAGACACAGGAATGGGGTATGTTTGATCCTGCAGAACGGCGGTTCATTAAAATTGTTGGCTCTGCGTTCGCGCCTGGTCCACAAAGTATGGAAATTAAAAATTAAAAAAAAACGTATACAAGTGTTTTTTATATAGATGTACATAAGAATACGTTGATAAGTATGTTTTAACTTAAATAGGGATGGTATAATTAAACTGTGGAGTCTTCGTTCGCGCCTGGCCTCCATAGAATGGAAATAGACACAAACTTTAATAAATATTTTCATATCTATCTGCGTAAGTATTCTTTGATAATTATGTTTCAGTTTGAAGAAATATGGTATAATAAAATTATGGGGTGTTCGTTCACGCCTGACCTCCATAGAATGAAAATATGCCACAAAGTTTAACAGAGGTTTTTTAATATAGATCCACAGAATATTGTGATAATTGTTTTAGTGTGAACAGGTATGGTATGGTATAATAAATTATGGGGTTTATTTTTATTTCATCATATTTTGCTTTGATTTTGATACTCCCCAATTCGAAGCTATCTCTTTACAACCCTTCCTTTTCATAACCTATCATACTTTAATAAATCAGACTCCATTTTCTGTAGGCTGTTTTTGAACCTAGTCAACGACGGGGACTTTTGCTCGTATAATTTAAAATGACAAATCTAATATATAAATCGCTGTATGCTGTCTGTCGGTCTGTCTGTAAGTCTGTCTGTCGGTCTCTGTACTTTCAAACTCTATCTCCTCCGAAACTATAGTTGCAGAGGAGTGCTAAGGGTCTCAAATCATTGGATGTTTTAAGCACCGCATATAATCTAATTTTTACTTTGAAGCCTATCGGGCCATATTCTGTCAAAAGCCTTTGTTATATCGAGGGATATCGCTCCACCATCCCTATTTTTGTCCAATAAACGGTATACACGTTCAGAGATTACAGTTAGGATATCTGCTGTGGAACGGGCTTGCCTAAACCCATATTGATTGTTGGTCAGAAGTTTAGTAGCACTAGTATAGGTACACTAGCTCAATAACTGCTTGTTTACATTGAACTTGAAGCCGAACATGTTGAAATTAGCTGGAAAGCATGCCAGCATTACAGAAGTCCAGAGGTTAAAAAACAAGCTTTACTTTACACTGCATTTTCGTTCAAATTTAGCCACATATAAAGGGTGGGTGGAATAAAGTAAAGTGACGAGTCCTCTTTGCGAAAGTGAAATGGAAACTTCAGTCTCAAAAGACAAAGGATACTCCCTGTAAGGGTAACTGCGCGTGTAATTATGAAGCAAGGGTTAGACAATCTCCAACTACATATCTCCTGTTCTGTTCGAGTCCATTTGCAAGCAGAGGAGCATGACGAATCGAAATAAATCTCAGATAAGCGGAGAGCACATATAGTTAGTATAGTTAAATAATAATCCCCCGTTTTAATATTGACCAGGCTCAACATTGCTTAACTTTGTAGTAGAATACAGAGGGGTATTTTCGATATATGTTTGAGTGTGTGCATGTATTTAAATAGCATATCTTCAATAAGGCAAGCATTATAATATTACACGTAATTTCTCTGTTAAATTACTATTTTTTAAAAAATTACTACCACACGTACAATCCTTTTAGTGTTTTTATTATCTTGCACTGTAGAGAACTCACTGTTGATTTTATAAAACTATTTTATATATAATGTCTTGAAATAAAGTTTAAAAGACAAAGGTCAAGTATAATTTTTCAGTTGTTCTCAAAACAGAAACATTCATTTCGAACACGCCCCTATCATATCAAACAACCTACTGTTGGTTTTATAAGCCGGGACTTTCTACTTAAAATACAAAAGTCAAGTATCATGGTGCAATTGTTCTTTAAATAGAAACATTCATTTCGAACACGCCTTTATCATAGCAGTGTACACCTGATTTTTTATGTCGGGTCTTTCTCAAGTGCACCTGTGATGTTAGGATGTATAAGGCGTTAACTGTAGTCAAAATCACGCTTTTCTTGTTTAATCGGACTTTTTCGATTATCGATACTTATCGAAGACATTCCGATACAAAACCTATCTAAGAACATTATCAAGCACATAAAGTACATTTGTGTTAAATTTTAAAAAAAGATCGACCCAGCTGTTTAGGAGTCCATCGGGAACGAACAATTACACACGGACACACAGAGAGGCAAAGTTCCTTTTATATATTTAATCTTCAAGTTTAAAAAAAGTTAAATGATATTTCCAACTTAAGCTGCATTGAGGACAGAAAATACTATTTCATAAATGAACCTGACCAGAAGTGAAAAATCCTTTCCCAGGAATGCGTGGACACATTCAAACGGAACGAAGCAAACGAAGAAAAAGAAGAAATTTTAAGAAAATATGTTACTATTTCTAATCGAGTTCTTTTTTTGCTTTGGAAATGTTTTTATTTAATACTAGCGGGGGTACCCGGCGTTGCCCGAGTGTTTGTTTCCGGGACGGGGGGGGAGTTTAAAAAAATGTTAAAGTAGGTAAGTAGGAAGGATCAAACCCGGAGTCATGAGTAAAAGTAGGAAAATAAAGTGTGAAAAAAAACAAAAAAAAAACATCTGCAACGTTAACAGTTCGGCCACCAAGAAAAGTCCATTCCAGTTGTTTAGGAAAAAAAAAAAAAAAACGACTACGGTAGGTCGGCGCGAACGTGAAAATATAATGTGAATTGTCCAGCACGCTAACCACTATGCCACAGAGCACTGCAGCTTAGTTTAGTGATTTTAAATAACTTCACATGAAAGAACTACGAAGCCAAATCGGTGTTCTCTTCTCAACTGTTCCTTGTGAACGATCCCCAAACGGTGTTAAGTGGTGGCAGGGGGAGGAGGAATTTATTAAAGATAAAATATTTTACCACTTCCATTGATCTTAACCGATTTTGGCCGTGACTTCTCAGCAGAAAAAGTATAGAAATCTAAGATTATCCAGGAATTTGAGAAATAATAAGCCTATAACCCACGTCAGATATTGTTCTGCCGTTTGTGCATATTATATTTACATGAAATGTCTTGATTTTTAATCCTATTAATGCCAAAATCAGACGGGAAAAATGAGTTCATTTTATTTATATAGATAGAAGATAGATAGAAGAAGAAGATAGAAGAAGATAGTAGATAGATAGAAGAGAAGATAGAAGAAGAATAGAAGAAGAATAGAAGAAGAAGATAGAATAGAAGATAGATAGATAGATAGAAAAGATAGAAGAAGATAGAGAGGGAAGAGAAGAGAAAAAAATACGCGCGCGAAAGGGATTAGTGACTTACATTTCAACTTTGAAAAAACACGGTTTAAGCTCAGATGAATAGAAAACAAATGTAAATTTTGAAACTGAGCTCTTGCCGGTCTATCGTGAATGTTACATACCAATAACGTGCCGGAAGTCCAAACCTAAGGCAAGGAGAAGAAAATGGCCTTTGTTTTAATGGGGATATGCTTTGATCTTAGACGACAAAGAAAATATCAGTACCAAGCTGCGTCTTTGAAGAAAGAGTAGAAAGAAAGGAAGAGAATAGAAGATATAGAAGGTAAAATATAGAGTGACCCAGTGAGAGATAGAGAGAGAATGAGAGAGAGAGGGGGGAATGAAAGAAAGGGAGGAGAGTCATACAGCAATATAGGTATAGATAGAGATACAGAGGGAGAAAAGGCGAGAGAAAACACATACAGAAAAAACAGGGTAAAAAATGTAGAACGAAGGGTAAGCACACTAAAACATGGGGAAGAAAGAGAGAGAGAGTCAGACTATCAGGGTTAAAGAGAGAAAGATATGTAAATGTGTTTACATAAGGAACGGCTGAATAATAAGAAACACAGAGAGGGAGATAGAAAGAAAGAGAGGGGAATAGATGGAAGGAGCAACAAAAAGATAAAGCGCGAAAGATAGAAAAACAGAGAGAGAGAGAGAGAGAGAAATAAATATAGGGAATAATAGGATAGTGACAGAGAGAGATTGCAATGATAGAACAAACATAAAGTCGGGGGGTCATGTTGGTGATGTTCCCGACGTATGGCCAAACCAAGTAATCCAGCGAGTTCAGGTTGGAGGAGAAAAGGGGGTAGTGAGAGCAAGATACAAAGTTGTAGCCATCAATTTGAAGCCAATCCTAGGTCTATTTGGGCGTGTTAACCATTGGCCACCTCATTACACCAGGGGATGACCACATTCTTCAGAACACCCAAGTACACTTTGGTGTTGACTTTCAAGTCGACTTCGAATATGTGAGGTGGCATGATGTGGGCTCATTTGAAACCACACTAAAGACCATAACTGTTTCCGGAAAGTTTGTTTTACCACCCTGATCACCTCCCTGTTATCCGTGGTATTATTCAGATTCGCTTGTTCAGGGTCCTGTTGTCATAACATTGAGAGCATGAGTTGCACAGCGGTGCATCTCTGATCTCGCTCGTTGAAAATTGTGTCACTTTCAGACATGATAAGAAGCTCCTATCGCTCTTGAGATTTGGACACCACTGGCCAACCAGTACTTGGTATGCATCAAAAAAGAAAACCGGTTTTCATCAAAAGTAAATTGGATCATGTCGTCTTATCTAGAGCGATAAGTTTATCGTTTCACACACACACACACACACACACACACACACACACACACACACACACACACACACACATACACACACATATGTATATATATATATATATATATGTGTGTGTGTGTGTGTGTGTGTATAAAGCGTGTCAGAAGGTGATGAAAAAATCCAATAAAGTGCTCGATCGTGGATATAAGAGCTGAAGATACTAGTACGGCCTTGACATATGTATACATAGTGTCGTAATAAATAAATATATATATATATATATATATATATATTCACCAGACTATCCATCCACGTGTAATCAACTTTTTTTTCACTATATTCCCTCTGCTCCACTTTTTATTATCAAGTAAGATATTTGAATTACTTGTTGTTTAATCAAATACTTTTGTATGCAAAATCCGATCCCGCATTTTGCTAATTCCTACCCTCTGATTAGAAGGAAAGTATTTCTTCGAAACAACGCAAATTAAGGACTATCCACCTATCAAATGTGTCCTTTTCAGATTAAATATATTTTTAACTCTTTTTCAAAGTGTTTTTTAACATGTTTTATTAACTGTTTTCTCTTATATATATATATATATATATATATATATATATATATATATATATATATATATATATATATATATATATATATATATATATATATATATACTATTATGGTTGCCAGCGATGCCTGGTTGTAAAAATACATTTAAAAATGATATTTAATTTACGCAGATTTCACATTGATTATTATATAGCCAATGTTCTATTGGTTTTCTATTTTACCCTATATATATATATATATATATATATATATATATATATATATATATATATATATATATATATATATATATATAGTAGTGATTTCAAATAGTATACAAAAAACAAAAAAAAACTTACGAACCATCACTTAGAATCGAAACCAAAAGGTGCAGCTCCATAGCTTTTTCGTTATCATCTGAACTAAATACGTAAGTATATCTAAACATTTTAATTTTTCGTCTTTAAACTGTGTATATTTGCTTACACGGAGAAAATGCACGTTTAGTCCACTAATGACCGCCAAATACCATTTTTGTTTTCAATTTTGGCACCATTTTCTCCGGTTAAAATTTTATTCGAATTTGTTTCCCCACATCCGGATCCGACATATTTCAAGTATCAAGTCTGTAGATCAAAATCTGAGTAGTTGATTAAAGACCATTCCGCACAATTTTGTGTGTTGAACTGCAGGCAACCTGGCGTTTATCGATCTAAAAATTTACTTAAATATGTTTTTTATTTATGCAGATGTTATAGTTTTTATAAGAGAGTCAATATTCCATTGAGTATGTGTCAATTAAAAAGAATAGCAGCTAGAATCTGATAGCTCTCTAGTTTTATTAGTATCTTAAACGTATATATATATATATATATATATATATATATATATATATATATATATATTATATGGAAAAATGCGCGCATGAGAGGTAATATTCTTAAGATTTTATTAAACCTGAAAAAGTAAAGGACAAGAAATTCAACCTGGAAAAGTAAAGAACAAGATATTCTAGTAAAGTAAAAAATAAGAATTTTTTAGACTTAAAATATTGCAGCTAAAAATAAAATTTGAATATTGATAAATATTTTATTTATTATTTGCATATGTTGTTGCTTATTGTTGAGTTAGAAAGGGTGTCAGTCGCTGGATTTAACTTATTTCTCCCCTATTATTTGCATATATTTATGTAGTGAAAATTGTTTGAATAAAATTAATTCATTAGTTAGTTAGTTAGTAGATGGAATTAATAATTTTATAATTTACATAAAAATAAATTAAATGATCCTAATTATGATATAATAAAATTATTAATTTTTATGTAAATTATAAAATTATTAATTCCATCTAATATCCAACTATATAACTTGTTTACAATTTGGTTGCGAATGGAATTAGTGGTGGGGGTTTGAATGTGTCTCGATTAATTCAATTTCGGACTTAAGCATATATTCGACCACTACCGTGGTTGAATGATATATATATATATATATATATATATATATATATATATATATATAAAAGAGTGTAGCCATATCAACAATTGTGTATTTTTCAGCCTTTTATCATATTTTTATTTTAAAATATTTTTATAACGCGTTTCAAGCTTTGTTTCGCTCTCTTCAGATATTTTCGTAAAATATTTGTTGTTTTTTTTAAATGAGATTTTGAAATGTTATCTTTACATCTGCTGATACTAAATGTGTTTTTTTTTTCAGATTTATGAGGTCTCAGACATTCTGTCTCCAACAGTAAGTGTTGTTAGTGTCCAGTCAACGTTGAGTTCAAATAGGGGCTTTTGGTTCAATTGGTGAAGGTTTTTATGGGTTTTTTTATGACTTTCTTTCCCCACGTATAGTACACACTCACACACAATTACACACACATACATATACATACATGATGTACATATACATATACACACTTATATGCACGCACGCAGGCATACATACATATACACACGCATATACACAGAAATATATGTAGGAGCAGACATATGTACGCACCCACCTACACACTCATACACGTACTCACACACATCCACCCACTTATATATCACACCCATATTGGTTAAACTACACACTCATCACTATATATATATATATATATATATATATATATATATATATATATATATATATATTTACTATGCCTCCCCACGGGACAGAGTTAGACACCAGGGTCGTTTTTTAACGTGGAGAAAAGGTACAAAAATAAAGAAAATTGTCTCAGTCTTGAAGGATTGATCCTCCACCGAAAGAGAACAAGAAATGGAAGTGCAGCATCTGAAGAACAGATACTACACTTTGATCTTGACCAAAAGGCCAACAATAAATGTTAAAGGGTCATAATAGAGGTCAAATTAAAAAAAAATGACCGTTTTTTAGTTTATTGTTTTTTTTTATTTAAGTTTATTGTTTTTTTTTGTTATATATATATATATATATATATATATATATATTATGGCATTTCGGCCCGGCGTTGCCCGAGTGTTTGGAGGTGTATGCTGAGCAAAAAAAAAACAATAAAAAAAACGGTATTTTTTTAATCTGACCCCTATTATGACCCTTTAACATTTATTGTTTTGGGCTCAAATCAAGTTATTAAGTTAGATCCATGTCCAATCGTTGAACTTTGACCCCTTAACAGTCGAATGTCTGGCCGAAAACAGATCACATCGATTTCCCCTAATCTCAGTACCCTGTATATCAAACTTCGAGTCTGTAGCCTAAAAATTGACAGAGTTATTGCGTAGGGAAATGTACACAGATACACAAACAGACAGACAGACAGACAGGCACACAGACACGTTCACTTTTATAAATATATAGATATATAGCGCATGCTTCATAGGTATACGTTTAATCGACTTATTAATTGGTAGGTTGGTTGGTTGTTTTTGTTTTACGGCATATCAACCCTTTTCAGGTTATTTAATGCCGAATCCAAAGATTTTGAAGAAAACTTTTAAAAATAGAATATGATTGTTTTTTTTTATGTCGTTTTCTATTCAACCCATAGTTGGGACCGTAACAGGTACTACCACTCCAGGTCGGAGTGGGCCTGTGAGCAATGGCAATTAAAGGATGGCTCTACCCTCCCCAAAGCCCGTAAGGTTGGGCCTCACCATCGGATATACTTTAAGGTCATATACAGGACCAGGAAATAAGGAATTGCCTAAAAGAAAACTGAATCCGAAAGGAGAAAATGGCAGCAATCATTGGGCATCACTCGAATTTGTGTTTTTTTTTTTTGTTGTTTTTTTTACACCGTGATCACCACTTATCAAGGCCCGGAAGCCACTCAGGGATAAGGGTTATTGCAAGTACATTACGTTAGTGTGGAGATTTGATGAAGTGTTTACTTAAGGGGGCGGTTCATTAGGAATTTGTTAACATTGGACTTGAAGACATCCAAGTTGTAGTCCGGTGGGAAGCAGGCAGACGGAACAGAGTTCCACATTGCTTGGCAATAAGCTTCCCAAAGTCCGAGTTCTCTTTGCACTCATCCAGATAGTTTTTCTTCTTAATCTTTTTAATAGAATATATTTGTTGTTTTCACGTCGGTTGGTTGTTTTTGTTTTACGGCATATCAACCCTTTTCAGGTTATTTAATGCCGAATCCAAAGATTTTGAAGAAAACTTTTAAAAATAGAATATGATTGTTTTTTTTTTATGTCGTTTTCTATTAAACCCATAGTTGGAACCGTAACAGGTACTACCACTCCGGGTCAGAGTGGACCTGGGAGCAATGGCAATTAAAGGGTGGCTCCACATTCCCCAAAGCCCGACAGCCGGGGACTCACCATGTGATATAGTTTAAGGTCATATCCAGGACTTTAATTGGTAGTGATGTTTTCATTCTGTTTTGATTTTGAGTTTTTCGACTTTTAGATTGTAATTTCTTTCAATTGCGATTTTCGTTTTAGTCTTAGTCGGTTGGGGTACTCATAATATTATGTTTTTTTATATAAAGAGGCGTATTTATTGATAGACATAGGGGATTTTTTTATGTCCCCATGTATTTGTCTTCTCACGTAGGTAGAGCCAGAGCCTTGCTCCCGGTGACTTTTGGTTATTCCCCTAAGCTCATGAGAAAATCTAAGAGGTTGTCGTTATGAGACAATTGAGGAGATAAAGGAAGCTGTGGCAAGAGTCATTTGTTCAAGAAAAAGGAGTTTCACTGGGTTTTCCAGGAGTTGTTGGGATAGTAAAACAAGTGCATTACAACCGGAGGAGATTACTTTGAAGGGGACTAGAGTTCTGTGCTTGTACTATTAATAAAATTGCCCATTCGAGACAAGTCTGGAAACTTGTTATTGAAGGAACTTTGTAATTCTTCGTTACAGATATTGACGGTCTGAGAATCTCAGCAAACTATCAATAAAAGTGCTAGTATGAAAGTCTGGAAACTTATTGGCTTTTTTTTTTTGTATTTGTTTAGAAAGGAACCTGGGTGCTAGTCGGAGCTTAAGGTTATGGACGTGATTCTTAAGTCATGAAAGGGGGGGGCCATTCCTGAGGAAATTCAGTACTTTCGAGTCACCTGCACGCATCTCATCTTTCCATAGTCGAGATGTTTTCAAACACAGAAATCAAAATACTGAAATTTGAGCTGAGAAGGAAAAACGAGGGGGAAATAGAGGTACAAAGACATGAAGAAGAAAAAAATGCAAGAACGGTTGAGATGCGACCATTTAAACTGCGCGTTTTCTCATAAACATCTTAAAAGTATGCGTACAAATGAACAGACGGACGAGGCTAATACGAAAATGCCTGGTCGCATCTAATGATATTATTTTAAACTGAGACGTTACTGACTGAAAGACGGACGAAACCTATCAAAGAAATGCTTGGACAACTCTAATAATGCTGTTAAGATGCCGGAAACCCATCTGGACGTATCTAATAATGTTTCTATCTACTTGCCTCCCCAAGAGGGCAGAGTAAGACACAAGGTCGGTGTTTAATGTGGGGAAAATCCAGCTCCTCAAAGAGTAGTACTCTGGATAGGAACAAAGATAAAAATTGTTTGAGTTATGAAGGGTTTTCTTCCAGGCAGGATTTCTCCTCCACTGACCGAGGACAGACAAGGTGAAGTGAAATATCAGAACAGATACTACACTGTGATCTTGATTCGAAATGCGACAAAGCAACAGACGGAGAGAATCTATAATAGTGTTAGGTGGACGCATGTAAAATGCTAGTGGAAACTTAATCGTTACAGACGACGGGGAGAGAGATACTCTTAGGTCAATATCTGAAATCATATTATAATGATTCAAGTAACTCAACCACTAAAACATCAAATAGGAGGCGTTAGTTTTGGAACGTCCCTCGTACATTAGCAATATATTTCCCTCAATAAATCTCTCAACTGGATCGAACAGTCCGAAATTTTGTTAATGTATTTGTTATGACAAGATGCAAATAATTATATCATTTGCTCGTTTCTTCTAAGTAAAAAAATGACTAAGTCCATCATTTGTCCCGCTTATTAACCCCTCCCCACTTCGCCGCCCCCTCATTAACCCCCACAGTCCCCAGGGAACATCATCATCTGGTGAAATCAACAAACGGTGCAGTTTTAGGCATTAGCATATCTAAATTTCAGTTCTGCACCATGCAAGAAAAAAATGATTAAGTCCATCATTTGCACCCCCACATTTCGCCCCCAAAGTCCACAAGGCCTTAAAATATTTAAATTTGAGTTCAGCACCATGAAAAAATGCTAAGTCAACATACACAGAAAATTTTGGATGAATATGGTAAAATGATACTAAAAATGGATCTTCGTAGCTCTTCGACGTTTTAGTGGTTGAGTTAGTTGAAGCATTAGTATATGATTTCAGATATTGACCTAAAAGTATCTCTCTCCCCGTCGTCCGTAACGATTAAGATTCCACTAGCATTTTACATGCGTCAACCTAACACTATTATAGATTCTCTCCGTCTGTTGCTCTGTCGCATTTCGAATCAAGATCACAGTGTAGTATCTGTTCTGATGTTACACTTCACCTTTTCTGTCCTCGGTCAGTGGAGGAGAAATTCTGTTACATGATAAGGGCTGTCCCCTTTTCATGTAAGTATAAAAATAGAAAGAGTAGTTAAAATGAAAATAAAATAAGAGAAAGCAGAAATCGAACCCTGGACATAAGTTTTAAAGAACAATAGGTTTAAAATGAATGTCCAGTAAATTGTTAATTCTGATGAAATAAATAATAAATAAACTATTCAATTGTTAGAAAGAATGTGGATAATAAAATATGGGTTAAATAAAGTAGATATGTAGGTTGAATTCCTTTGTAAAAATATTTATCCAAAATTTTCTGTGTATGTTTACTTAGCAGTTTTGCATGGTGCTGAACTCAAATTTAAATATTTTAAGGCCTTGTGGACTTTGGGGGCGAAATGTGGGGGGGATGCAAATGATGGACTTAATCATTTTTTTCTTGCATGGATGCAGAACTGAAATTTAGATATGCTAATGCCTAAAACTGCACCGTTTGTTGATTTCACCAGATGTTGATGTTCCCTGGGAACTGTGGGGGTTAATGAGGGGGCGGCGAAGTGGCGAGGGGTTAATAAGGGGGACAAATGATGGACTTAGTCATTTTTTTACTTAAAAGAAACGAGCAAATGGTATAATTATTTGCATCTTGTCATAACAAATACAATAGAAAAAATTTCGGACTGATCGATCCAGTTGAGAGATTTATTGAGGGAAATATATTGCTAATGTACGAAGGACGTTCCGAACGTAACGCCTCCTATTTTTTATTCGGCTTGAATGGATCAGAGAGGGATTGCAAATTGTATTGTCATGATGAGTGAACCCGTGCATTCAGGTTCTGAAAGTTTCGTCTCTGTTGCGGATATTGACGGTGTGAAACGCTAAGAAAGTAATATATTATATACATTATGTATAACCCCTATTAATCCTTGGTAATTACTCTAACGGATTCCTATTATGTATTTCACTTAATTTTATCACAGCAAAGGGCCATGCAAATTTTCACCTAGATCCGTCCCGTAGTTTTCAAGAAAATGTCTAGAGTAAATGTGGTATTGAGGTGGCTAATCTCTAATAATACAGAATTGTGTATCAAATGAACAAGATAATATTAATTTCACTTCATCTTGTCATAATTAAGTTCACTAAGTAACAAGAAAAATCGAAACGGACAGACAAACATACAAACAGACAAACATACAGACAGACTAAGAATATAATAAGTCTACATTTTAAAAATCAGCAAATAATGATTCATAGATAAAAAATGCGATTGTTACGTTAGATGCGTCCGTTCAATGCAATCTTCCAGCCAAAGAAATACAGTTTCCAATCTGATGTGTGACATGCAAACATACAGATAAAGCGACTAACAGAAAATGAAAGACGTACGTCGACGCATCATTAAAACAATGTTCACTTCCTCCTCGGTTATAGACAGCCAAAGATTCCGTTTATTTTCACGTCATGCATGTCTAATTTTCACGAATCCGACTCAGCTACGAACGGACTCCTTTGTAAGTCGATCAGGCAGAGAGACGGTTTTGAAATTTGAGACCAACACATTGAAATCGCCGAAATCCTCACGGCCCAGCCCACATACATCATGCAATATGCTCACATCGACCCCACCGCACAGAAACCAGAACAAATTACACAACGTATGGTTACGGTACTAAATGTAAATTACAAAATGCCGATCTACCGCCTGAAGGGATTATAAAACAAGATAAAAACGCTTGTAAATTTTGCAAGGTGCGCGTAGGACGCGTACTTGTACCTGCACTAGTACCTGCAGGGGCATTCACCTGGGATGGGTTGAGCCAGCTCCAATAGTGTAAATTGCATCTCGCACCAAAGCCATCCACCCTCGTCGGTCGGCAGCAGAGTCGTCATCATGATTCCGTCTTTAACGGTTCCAGCGACTGACACTAAAATCGCGATAACCGGACGCGATCTCCATAAATGCTTTGACAGTCGCTAACCAAATCTTCAGTTGACCACCCTGGCGCTTTTTGCAACCAGTGGGTGCATTAGGCGGCATCAATTGGCGGATGAATTCATACCTCGGCCCGCGCAGCACGAGGCCGAACCACCGGAGTCTCCTTTTCAACCGAGTTTCTTCCAGGCTTGGATGTTACATCTAGCGCGTATGGTCGAGTTTGGGATCCGGTCGGAGAGTCGAACGCGCAGGATACAGTGAAGACAGTAGTGATCGAAGATCTCAAGTTAGTGAAAATTCTAGAACAGTCCAACAAAATAAAATTAATTCGAACTACTTCAGCAATTTGATAAATACCCGTCAAGGTTTTGCATAGAAAACATAAAGGTTTACCGAATGATAGCTAGACTTCTCAATTAAATACAATTTTGCTTCTGTTGGATGTTTTTTTTTTTTTTTACAAGGTGATCACCACTTATCAAGGCCCGGGAGCCACTCAGGGATAAGGGTTATTGCATGTACAGTACGTTAGTGCGGGGGTTTAATAAAAATGTCTCCTTAAGGGGGCGGTTCATCAGGAATTTGTTTACGTTGGACTTGTAGACATCCAGGTTGTAGTCAGGTGGGAAGCAATGTAAGAGTTTAATCGTGTGCTTGTTGCTGAGCGAGTTGAGCGTATTCATAAAGCTCTTGAGTATGGAGCATTATGGTTTGTCAAGTCTGTGTGCAACCCTTCTATTGAACTACTGTTTTCAAGTTGGATGTTATTCTCACGAGGTTTTGACCGATGTAACATTCAACCGTCTTTAGGTTTATTTTATCAAACTATGAGATCCTTCTGCCGAACTCGGTAATCTACACGGAATTTCGAATGGAACATTTCATAGAACGCACGGAGATAGCATACTCTCTTTGCCGTAGCCATAACCGGGTATAGTTTTTTTGGGTCCCCCGACAAAAGGCGGGTAGACCTGTAAATTCACGTTCGTCCGTCCAATCGTTTGTCTGTCCTTACATTTTTCAATGACTATGCTTTGGAATTGTTTAAGTTTTTCACAAACATTAAACATGATATGAGTAAAAAAGTAACAGTACGGATTTTCCGGTAAAACTCAAGTTGGCCCCCTCTAGGGGTACCTTTCAGGTGAAATAACTTAAATTGAAACTGTTGTGCTTATTAAAAAAAAATGATGCCTTGGATTTTTATAAAACTTTGTGAAAAGTTGTAACTAACTCATTTCTATATAATTTTGTTTGTCTTTACTTCGCGATAACTCTTGGATGTGCCCTAGGGGCTCTTTTTGGGCTAATAAAAACACTCCATTTTTGGGATTATTTTACCATATTTGTCCAAAATTATTTATTGATCACTTGCCATGGAAATAACGATAAAGCAGAGAGAGGCACGCAACGTCTCTTCTGTGGGAAATACGTTGCAGGGAAGAGAAAAGGGCATCCTCCACTAAGCTACGATGTCTATTTTGAACTCTATGCTTAAAAAATACATTATATACAATGTTTGTCATCCGTAGTTTAAAATTGTCTGACGTCACTTCCGCCGAATGGGTTTGTAAGCAAAGACGTTCGAAACATAAATACAGGCAAATAATTTGCGTTTCACATGAATTATATTTTAACAAGCTCAATTTAGTGCGATACACATTAGTAAATTTTTAGCTTTGTGTGTGTATATATATGTATGTTTTGTACATAAGTATATATGCGCATATTCATGCGTGTACACAGGTCTATGTTTACAAATGGATGAATGCGAAAACGTATATTTGCATATGTATGTGTACACACAGTTTTATGTGTGCAAAGTATGTGTGCGCATGATTATGTATACAAATGTATTAATTATGTTTGCAAATGTATTAATATGCGCAGGCGTATGTGTACATACGTATGTGAAAACAGTTTCTACGTGCAATCGTATGTGTGTGCGCATGCGATTGTGTGCATATCTATGTATGTACTCAGGTGCATGTTGGCATATGTATGTGTATGCATAGCTATATGTTTGCAAATGTATGACTGTGGGCAGATGTATGTATGCATATATATGTGTGTACATATTTTTATATGTGCATATAAAAGTGTATGTGAACAGGGGCATGTGTCCATGAGTATGTCTGTGTGCATGCATATATGTGCACGTGTAGATGTATGCACATGTATATGTACACATATGTATGCGTGTGCATAGGCGTATGTGTGAAAATGCATAAACATGCGAACGTATACGCGTGATTTTGAATGCGTGTACACTGTTTCATGTGCGAATAGGTATATGTATACAGTTTGTGTGTGCATATATATGTAGGTGCGTAGGCATATCTGTGCATATGTATGTGTCTGTAAAGTCGCATGTGCACATACGCTTGTGTCTGTACAGTCATATGTGTACATTTGCATGTGTACAAGCGTATGTTTGTCATATGTATGTGTGTACGAAGGTTTACGTGTTCATATGTATATGTGTACACAGTTTTATGTGTCCATATGTATGCGTGTGCTCATGCATATACGTGCATTTGTATGTGTGTGCAAAGGCGTATGTGTATATGTGCATATGTATTCAGGCATATGTGTGCATATACATGTACGTGCACAGGCGTATCTGTTTATATGCAAAGGCGTATGTGTGCGCATATATGTGTACGCAGGGGCACGTATTTATCAATGTGTACGTAGGCATGGCTATTTCTGTGTACATTCGGCATCTTCAATTTGCGGCTGAAGTGGAATTCAGCCTTTCTTTCGTGTTTTGCACGCAAAAACGGATTCTTTGAAATTCTGTTTGATGTAATTTCATACAGGAAACATAATTGACTACGAGTATTTTTCCTTCTACTTTTTCAAAGCTGCACACGCATCTCTGTTACGGGCACTGCCCGTCGGTCTGTCACGCATAAAATTTAAAGCCATACGAAACGTGAGTCAATCAACGTTTGTTTCTCTTGGCCTTTCCATGTCTTCAACAACAAAAAATTTACATTAAAATGTAACTTTATTCTAAGATTGTTTTTTTCCCCTTAGGAAATTGTTATATATTTTCTAATTACCTGTAATGTTTATATAAAATTCAATGATCTGTCTCCCAGATATCTATGTGTAGCGAGGGACGATGATCACCATTCGTTGTCTAAAAGAAAAATGTTTAAAATGGTTTCTGCGCAAGTATCTATAAGCAATCTTTCACGAGAAACACCCGTCTGGCTAAAACTACTGTCAATAATTTTCCCCACTCTTTATCTGTGCCTAAATCCAAACGTAGATTCCATGAGCAAAGCTTCTTTTTTAGAACTGCACGCTAGTGGAACTCTCTGCCGCTTGCCTGTTTCCCACCTGACTACAACTTGGACATCTTCAAGTCCAACATAAACAAACTCCTGACAAACCGTCCTCTTAAGTAAGACACTATCAAAACGTCCAATACTAATGATTACTACAGTACTATATCATTGATTACTGTACATGCACCAACCCTTATCCCTGAGTGGCCTTCGGACCTTGATAAGTGGTGACCCCCAGGTAAAAAAAATCACTCGCTTAATTATACTAAAAAAAAAAGTTTCTGAGTTTATGAAATAGGGGTTGGTTATTCGCATTATTTGGATTCATCGGACTACTGGTCTCATCTTGAGTGTGATTTTCACAACGTTACGGTCGATGTAACCTCCGACCTTCTTCAGATACATCTTGTCGAACTCGGGAATGTTTCAGTAGAACTCGGGAATTCGGACCGAATTTTTAACGGAAGCTTTTATTGGCGTTACGGGGTAGCATGTTCTCGTTCCCACAGCCATGACTGGATACAATTCGCGATTGTTATTTTCGGTCGCCCACACTGAGAATTGAACCTTAAACCTTCTGGAGAATATCACTTTCACAGTGAATTTTTGCAAGTACTCTAATCACTGCACCACGTTTTTTTTTATGGTGACCGACAAACACAATTGTGAATTAGTTAGTACCTCAATCTAGTCATAGCTGACGAAACAAGACCATGCTTCTCCTGCGAATTAAATAAAGTGTTCTGTTCGAAGTTCCGTTCAAATTTACGAGCTCAACAAAAACATTACGAGTTCGACAAGATACTCCTGAAGAAGCACGGAGGTTACATCGAACGAAACGTTGGTGAAAATGACACTCAAGATGAGAACAGTAGTCTGATGCATCTAAATAATAATAATAAAAAAACAAATAAAATATTCTAAGCCAATGCATTTTTCTAAAAAATCCGAATTGATTTATCTAGATTGCATAAAAGTCAGATTTTTCCTTCTAAAAAATAAGTTGAGGAAAAACCAAAAAAATTTCTAGTCATGGGATAATTCACAGCCCTTAAATTATGGATTAAGACTTTTTTTGATACCACAGCTGATAAATAGATCTCGTTCTGCAAAGTCGCTAACAATACTAACAACCATTTTGAGGATTTTGTTGAAAGCAGACAAGTGACCTACATTGCTATTACATATGTTTTTATTAAGGGGAAAAATAAAATAAAACAAAGAAGAAGTACATTTATTGGATCCTGAAAAAAAACCATAGATTGCAATAGAAAATTCCGATTATGAAAATAATATGATTAAGCTTATACATGAGAAATTAAAAGACTAGTTGTAAAAACTGGAAGAGAAAAGGACATGATATTCTACTAAAAAAGATAATAAAACTATGACTTGAAATATTGCAGAATTAAGAATTTTCTTTTAAATTCAATTAATAACGTTATGTAATCAATTCCTATATGTATATTTATATATGTATATATACATATGTATATATATATATATATATATATAGAGAGAGAGAGAGAGAGACATAAGAATTGAATTTAAAAGAAAAATCTTTTTGCTGCAATATTTCAAGTTATAGATTTATAATCTTTTTTACCATATTAAACGATGAACACGTTTGAAAAAAAAACAACAACAAATGTACATTTAAAAACGATAAACATGAACAGTAAAGTCATGTACGGTTCATGGCAAAAACGGCAAGGCGCCGGTCTGGAGTTCGATCCCTAAAAACGGTCGAGCTTCGCTGATGAGATTTAGTTAACTCGAAACACACGTGCACGTAGATTACTGTTTTAAAAAGAATAAATAAATGAATAAAAATATCATATATACGTCAAAATAAATTATGGGCGACTTTCTAAATAAAAACGAGCTTCGAGGCGAAGCCAATATTAACCATATTCATCGTTTAAAAAAAACAAAAAAAAACAACAAATGTTCATTTATAAGCAATAAACATTAACAGTAAAGTCATCTAGGGTTCGTGGCCTAACAGTTAAGGCCCTGGACTGTGGTAAACACAGTCTGGTGTTCGATCCCTAGAAACAGTCGAGCTACGCTGATGAGAATTAGTTAACTTGAAACAGGCGTGTACGTAGATTACTGTTTTAAAAATAATAAATAAATAAAAATGTTATATATATGTGTGTGTGTGTATATGTATATATGTACGTATATATATATATATATATATATATATATATATATATATATATATATATATATGAGATTTATTAGCCGGTTCAAAACAACAAGTTATTGCTTCAATGATCGAGTCTTATTTTTTATGTAAATTACGATATTTGTATTATTCATTTGATTTGCAAAGGAAAAATAATATCAGAAAAAAAAGAAAACAAAAGACCATCAGTTAGAAGTGAAGACGTACTATCTTGGAGATATACGTTTTGACAGCATTCAACGATAAATTGGAAAAAAAGAGACGCCAATACAAAAAAGTAAAGAAAAACTAGAAGAAAAAAAAATGGCGGAAAATCAAGGGTTATCATTTATTGGGTTTTTCATATTGTCCGTTCAATATTATCGTGTAGGATTTTTGTCCCGTGGGTCGTCTGCGAAATTAGTAATGGCGAGCGCTGAAATTCGTGCGGATAGTTTAAACGGGCAAACGAATCATTACAGAAATAACGATGGCTTAAGAAATGGAAATATAATTTAAAAAGAAATTATGAATAAGATAATAATAATCTATATATCTATAAAAGTGAACGTGTCTGTCTGTGTGTCTGTGTGTCTGTGTGTCTGTCTGTCTGTCTATGTACATTTCCCTACGCAATAACTCTGTCAATTTTTAGTCTATAGACTCGAAATTTGAAATACCGGGTACTGAGATTTGGGAAAATCGATGTGACGGGTGTCAGTCAGGAATTTAGCTGTTAAGGGGTCAAATTTCAACGATTTGACCTTTAAGAACTCTACCAAACTTCTCCGACAATTTTGGGTCTAGACACTTAAAATTTTAGATATAGGTTCCTTGAACCTGGATCTAACTTAATAAAGTGATTTGAGCCCGAAACTATAAATTTTAAGGGGTTATAATAGGGATCAAGTTTAAAAAAATTAACCATTTTTTTTGTTTTTTTGCTTTTTTTTGCACAGCATACACCTCCAAACACCCGAGCAACGCCGGGCACCCCTGCTAGTAATAATAATAATAATAATAATAATAATAATAATAATAATAATAATAAAAAAAAAAAAAAAAAAAAAAAAATAATAATAATAATAATAATAACGTATTTGGGAACATGCCTGGGAAGGATTAAAAACACGGTTGTTTACACGACATTAACACGTCTCCATAGTCGTCAAGGAAGCAGGTAGCAGGAAGGGAATTCCAAAAACTAGCTCTTCGAGAGAAGAAACTCTTAGAGTAGAAAGCTTTCTGGCATCTAGGGAGCTTAACAGTGAAGGGGTGTGAGTTTGTGTCTAAGCGGGTTTATCAGCGATATGTCGAGGGGCACAAGTGTAAAGAGTTCACCAGAGTACATTCCATTACAATAATTGTAAAACATGGCACAGAAATGGGTGCTAATGCATTTACTGATCCGCGCTATTTTTTAAATCGTATTTCCTAGTTTAATTAAAGTTTTATATGTTGTTTTTTTTTAATTGTAAGGTTAAAGTACAGAATAGGTACAAAACACCCTGCCCTCTCATTTTAAGAATGGCTTTTTAAATAATAACGTTATTATTTCAGCATAGATCAATAAGTGTATGAGTACGCAGAAATATAATATTGGGGCAATGGGACAGGGGTTAGAGCTTAATGGAGGCCTATTAGTTTGGAGACTTTTTTATCACTATCCAAGAGGGAGAGATTAGTGGTAGATGTGGCAACAATACTCTATGCATGGACTAATGATGGCCTTTTAGAGGTACAGGATACTCTCAGGTGTTAGTAGTTATCTGACATGTAGAGGGAAGTCCACCTTCTTCGCAGCAGCTTTCGCAATGTCCTCAATGTATTTGTTAGGTCATATTGCCTGGGAATGTTATGCAAAGGAGTTTGAAGCAAGACGTTTCATGTAGGGTGTTATTTGTAATTGGTATCAGAGGTTGGAGAGGCATCTTGTGTTAAGGGACAGTCGCCTGTGCTTGTAAGTGAGTAAAAATGAGATCGGATAATCAGGGAAGTCGAACCCGGGAAGCTAGGTTTGGAATTAAGAATTCCGATCATAATTTTAAAATAAATAATATAGATACCGTATTGAAAAGGAATTTGTTGTTAGTAATATTATTAAAAAAGGAATTTGATGATGCAAATTTGTTAATGAAAAGTTATCTAGATCCGAACAATAGAAAATGTTAATCATTATTATAAAATAGGTTAGTCGGAAATGAAGTTAGAGAATTTTTCTTTGCAAGCATGTGTGGTTGATGCACGTGTTTTGGGCATGTTTTAGACAACGTGAGGCATCTAAGGCCACGGGATCGATATGCACGGTGTTTGGTCATGCAATGACGTCATGAGTAAGAGATGAGTTCTCAATATAGTTAGAGCTTTAGGAGAGCAGTGAGTCAATCAGAGAGAGAAGTCAGTGCCGGGACAGGGTCGGACAGACAGAGCTGACATCGGCCTTGGAAGCGAAGGTTTGAAGAAGGAAATAATGTGGAAACTTTGAATTCCTTGATGCGAAGCCATTGACCGGTCGAATGGAATAAACGAACATCATCATATTTTTGTAACTGTCGTCTTCGTGTTATATCATTCAATAACAAAGGTATTGTAAAGTTGTATTATAAGAACTTTGTGTATAAACTCATCTTAAGAATGTGTCTCTATCATCTTAAGAATGTGCCTCAATCTCAGTATCAAGAAATAATGAATGTCCCTTCATTATGATAAAACACTGAGAATCATCATCTCAAAAATAATATGTGTTAAAGAAAGATAATGTTTATAGAAACACTCCCAGGACTGTCAGAGCTGTATAAATGTCAATCTCTCTATCTATATATCCATCCCCTCTTAATGCCTATTACATGTTTCCGGTTCTGTATTAAAATGTACCCTGTCTCCTATTTCTCACCAACATGAACATACAGCAAATGTATAACATCAGTCCTCTTCTAATATAACTCCTATACATAATACTTGTAATTGTTAAAGGAAAGCCGCTTAGTCTTACTAGCATTAAATGTTACCACCAATTTACGGCCCCATTCCACTACGGTCTGGGGGTCATTTTTTAAGGATACTGCCATAAGCATTGTGGTGTGGATGACGGTCTCAAAAAAAAAAAAGACTGACAAATTTAATCCAGGTATAAAACAGTGAAGAGTGCTTTATATAGAGAAACCTAATATTTTAGCGCGATTGAATACCTGCTAAGAAATATGAAAATAACTATTGGACAGACAAAGACCAAAAAGGAATATGAGTCAGAGTAACCCTTTATAATTTCAATCTTCTCTTTAGGTTTAACAGAAAATTGAGACGGAAAATATGTGAATTTAAAAAAAAAAGAAAAGAAAAGATGTGTAACTCACGCTGAGTCATGTCACGGTCTCCGCTTTTTGAATAAACGTTCTCGATAAAACTATATATCATTTCTGCTGACGGGAAGGAAGAAGGTGCAACGGCCCGAAACGACATTTTCCTTGGATAAAATGTGTATGCATGAAATAACGAAAACATATTTTATGATCTAAACATCTTCCGCCAAGTTAAGAAAGTTTTGAAAGAAACTGGGTAAGAAAAATGATGGAGTATTATAAATTAACAATAAAGGTGAAAATAACTTGTTAACACTGAAGAAGTCTTAGAAAACAAAGACATGGAAAATAAACAAGCTATTTTGAAAACGCCAGCGATATTCAATATTTATTAACATTAAAACTCCTCTTTATTAGTGACGGGACGATTCAAATATTTTTCTCGATCTCATATGACTACCGAGTCCGGTCTACATTTCCGCTCCCGATACGATTACCGATTCTTGTTCAGTTTCTTTAAATATTTAACCACAGAGTTGTTTTTTTTAATCCTGATTACGGAAAAAGCACCCGTTAAATATGCATATATTTTTCAAACGTAAAAATACATTTTGGGGGATAATCTATCGATTTAAATTGTATTAGGCATTTTAAATCAGTGAATATTTATTTTTATTATGAGTAAAAGTAGCGAAAGATTTTGTTTTCAATCCTATCATAAGTTGCTCGCTTGGTTAGTATTGCTGGATGGCATCGTCCTTTCGAGTTAAACTCCTACTTGTGAGACGTCGGCTTGGGGTTATTAGCTGGTTGGATGACGGCGTCCCTTGTCGATACGAGGTAGGTTCATTTCACAGTCGGATTTCGGCGCGGTTTGCTTGATCTGTGTTGGTTAATAGAATTCTTGTGTGCAGGGCGTTTGCTCAGTTGGTAGAGTGCTTGCCTTGCATGCAAGAGGCTCGGGTTTCGAATCCTGAGTTCGGATGTGTCTAACTGATGAGCGCAAATGAGGGCGAAACTCGAGTCTTGGACTTCCGGTTCTTTGACTGTCATGGCTCTTGTGAGCTGCGACGTTGTTTGGCTGTGGAATTTATTATATGTATATATATATATATATATAGTAAGTTATAAAATATATATGGCGATTAAGCTACACTGAATATTCCGCGTTTCAACCACTCTAGGACTCTTAACTTATGCGCGAATGTTGTGGTTGTTTGCATTTTTTTATACGCATCTTCTATTGAGATTTTGATATTATGACCACAAAAGTACATTCAACAATAAAAAACACCGTATGAAAACAACGCTAGCTAATAAATACTGGGAACTCAAGGAAAGCGGATATTCGCCGGTAGTCGAATGGAAAATAATAAGACAAGCTACCACGTGTAGGGATCTAGACGACCCATGTAAATTTACCTTCATGAAAAATTTGCTATCCTGTACTGTAAAGAACCCCAAATCTATTAAACTGTAGAAGAGAAATAGCAAACAACTGTGTTCACAAGGTAAAATTTACTCTAGAATTGCGATACAAAATAGTTTTAAAACTAACAAAAACAATAGAAAATAAACTAATAAATAAATTCAATAAACATGAATATACATAAACGATCACACATATATGTATGTATATATATGCATATATATGTGCATATATGTATGTACATATATATATATAAAAACTAACATGAAAAACAACCTACCCTAGATTTAAAACAGGTCAAGACACTAGATATCCAGGCTAAATAGAGCACACACAAAGGAACACGTCCACCAAATAGGCCTTTGTCCGATTGGCTGATAGGAAGGGCGCGGTGGATACTAGAAAGCTGATTGGCTAACATAAATCTCAATAGAAGATGCGTATATAAAGACAACAAACAACCACAAAATTCGCGTATAAGCCTGAAGAGTCCTAGAGTGGATAAGACGTGGAATATTCAGTGTAGCTTAATCGCCATATATATTTTATAACTTACTATATATATATATACTCTGATCCTGGTCCGACTCTCATATTGTTCCTGATTTTGAAAACTCGTAACAACGCGTCATGCTGATATGAGTCCCACGAAACAGAAATACCTTCTACCGATTAGTATATATATATATATATATATATATATATATTATTCCTTAATTGGAATTCATTTTTGAGATGAGCATTATATATATTAATTATGCGTGGATTTATAAGATCAAAGAATCCAATCTTGATCGCCCTTCGGGGCCCGTGGCGCAAGTTGATAGAGACGTTGAATCTCTACGGTTCCAGATGAACATTGTCTGAAGATAGCGGTTTCAATCCCACCCAAAGCGTGCCAGAGGTTAATTGGCCAAAAATGTGGTGAGACGACAACAACTACGGATGGCAGTGATGGCTGAGAATGCAGTTGGGAGATTCGAAGTTCCTATCCGTCGCGGTTACCACCTGACGAAGGCCAGAGGAATTAGTTGGCCGAAACGTTGTGAATAAACAAAACCAATAAAAGATGAAAAGCAACAACTAATAAAGATGAGACTAATAGTCCGAAATAAAAATAAATTAATAGAAATACCTTCTATTGAAATAACTTCTTTTGGTCGGACAACAATTTATTTTTGTCTTTGTAATTTTTGCATGCTCACTGTTTCCTCAACTGCGACTACATGTAAAAGTGTATACGGTGCTGTAGGTAGCATGCACATAGACACATATGTCAAAGATGTTTTTGTCTCCTCTATCTATTAAACATTGTTTTGACACTCCTAAACAAACGACGTCAGTGTGGCTGCAAATAAAATAAACGTAATTTCAAAACTCGTGCAGTTTTCAATTTACTTCAGTTACCTTTGGCTTTCTGTATGTCTTCGAAGGGAATTCGTTTTCTGGTTGGTTTACGAACACGCAGATATTCTTAAATTCGTTTACATTGTGACTTCTGAGAACTGAAACACGTTTTCGCAAACGTGACGAGAAAAAACCTCCGTTCAGTCTCAAAAGATAAGGGATTCCCTCTCTGTAAGGGCAGCTGCGCGTATAATTGCGAGGCAAGGACTGCGCAATCCCCAACCACACCTCTCCTGAATCGGCATTGCTTGAGTCCAATGGCAGGGAAAAGTCCAGGACACAATGGTTAAGGAAAACATGCAAGTAGTATGTTGTACACTAACGACGAACTGATATAATCTGACATTGCGTTAAAATGAAAATAAATATTTACAATTTGTAATCAATTACATGAAAAACATTTAAGAAAAATTTACAAAAAAAAAAAAAAATCCCCACAAATATCTAATTAAATATTTATTAATTTAAAATAATCGGAATCGGGAGTCGTATCGGAATCTGAAATTGAGAACGGAATCAGTAATTGTATCTGATTGGGGAAAATTTTTTGAATCGTCCCATCACTAATATGTTAAAAATATATAGTTATCTATTTTTTAAATGCACCTACTCTATAATACGTCACATTTATAACAATGTATATATATATATATATATATATATATATATATATACGTAAATTGAATAAAATAACAACCTACATGAATAGAAATTCACTTTTTTGGCGTTAAGCTCTTACAGCTGTTTCGTGAAAGGATGGACAATTACCTCTCGTCCATAGAACTGTAAATCTTCCATCCAGTCACTCCTCAGAGACGCTTACAACTATTCCCAACAAGTTCTTCAATCCGTTGTGAGCACGTTTATTTTTTCCTCCATATTAAATGGAGCTCATATTTATACTTATTTTTTAGTTTCGTACAACCCTTACAGTCAAGAACATCTTCCTATAACTTAGTTTTTAGCCTATTTTGGGGGCACTCTTTTGAAAATTCATTGAGCTGAGATTATAATTGAGTTGGTATTATAGACAATAAATAAATAAAAACACAAATAAATCAATAAATAAAATACATACATAAATAAATAAATAAAATAAATAAATAAAATGAGTAAATAAATAAATAAATAGATAAATAAAATAAATAAAACAAATAAATAAATAAAATAAATAAATAAAATAAATAAATAAAAAATAAATAAATAAAATAAATAAATAAAATAAATAAATAAAAACAAAGCATGCAAATTTTCAAGTCTTATAAAATTCTTTGCTGTTAATGAGTTAATATTTTTAACATTGACCCCAATTTTGACTCCTTAACATTTATTATTTTGGTCTCAAATCAAAATACAATGTTTTACCCATGTCCAAGTTTCCTATATCTAAAATTTCATATCCTTAGACCCAAAATTGGCGGAGGAATTTGGTAGAATCTGCAATCGTCAACTCTGTCAACTTTGACCTCTTGACAGCAAGAATTTCGCCCCAAAACTAATTACAAAATCTTGCCGCATATCTGAATACTCTTTATGTATAACTTTCAAAGGTTTAGATCCAAAATTAGCTGAGTAGTTTGCGAGAGGTTGTAAAGGTCAAATCTTTTGACTCCTTGGTAGCTCAAATTATCGACCCAAACCGATTAAAATTTCCTATCTCGGAATACCCTTTATGTAAAATTTTAAATGGTTAGACAAGAAACTAGCTAAGTAATTTGGTAGGGATAGCGGAGGTTACATATTTTTACAATTTGACCGCAACTTTGACCCCTTACCATTTATTTTTTTGGGGATCAAATCGAATAAAAAGTTAAATCCATGTCCAAGTAACCCACATTTAAAATTTCAAGTGTTTAAACCCAAAACTGACGGAGGAATTCTAAGGTCAAATCGTGTAACGTTGACCCCTTTACAGCCAAATTTCTATACGGAAACCGAATGAAAAGATGTTTCCAAATCTCAATACTGTTTATTTCAAATATTAAGTCTCTGGACCGAAAATTGACAGAGTTATTTGGTAGGGAAAATGTACACAAATACACAGAGAGACATTTTTATTCTTATAGATAGATACATACATACATTAAAATCACGGTTTCGATTATCGATTATCGGTAATTATCGGGGGGGGGTATTCTGAGACAAAACTTAACTAAGATCACGCCCTGACTTATACACTAAAGTTCTGTAAATTTTAAAGAAAATCTGTTCAGCAGTTTCGGAGTATATAAGGAACTAACTCACACACACACAGACAAGGTTGCGTTTATATAAGTGTACAGATTATAAACTTACGAAAAACTAAAACCTTAAGAAATGAATGATGAACCACACATATTATTATCTTCGATTGTGTCGAGAGTAATGGAAAATATTCTCTGGAATTCTTTCAATGACTTGCAGACATTTTCCATTACTTAAACGCCTCCAGAATAAATATGGTCTGCACCAGATGACCTTTCCCGTGAACAATGAGTACAATGGAAAGAATGCTGTCAATAGAAATCAGATCTCTTCCCATTTTTTTGTTCCCTAGTCTACGGCTTTTATGCGAATGTTGGATTCTTAAAAGAGCTAAAAACAAAAAAAAAAAAAACTACTACTACTGTGGCCTTCAAGAACCGGACGCAATAACAGTACCAGAAGGTAATGGACACGAAATTGTTCCGAATTTTAATTAGATTACGATCGATAACCAATATCATTTGGATTCTTCGGACTACTATTCTCATTTATTCAATTATTTGTAAACTGTTGTCCTCATCTCCATAGTTGTTATTTCACGACGTTTTGCCCAAGTATTCCTCAGGCCTTCGTCAGGTGGTTTCTGAGTATACAGTTTAAAGAGACCCTTCCCATCCCGTCGCGTTTAGCCGTCTGACGAAGACCAGATATATAATTGGGCGAAACGTTATGAAACAACAACTATGACCAAGACTACAGTGTAGTATCTGTTCTGATACTACACTTCACATTTTTTACCTCGATACGTGGAGGAGAACTCTTTCTAAAGTGAGGCAATTTTAATTTCAATCCAGAGTGTCCTTTTTTGGGAGTTGGATTTCCCCCACATTGAAAACCTACCTTGTGCCTAACTCTGCCCTCGTGGGTGGGTGGGGGGCAAGTAAAATATATAGGAAAGTACCTATAACATTGAGGATAGCAGTCCGTAAATAAATAAATGAATATAAAAAAATACTCATCACTAGGGCTAGGACAACAGCATATTCCTTTAAATGTTTTGACTCTCGAGTGTGTATCCGTTGATATCTTACATGCTTTTATATAGAGTGATGTGGTTCTCGGTTGATTAACGGTGTCTAACTGTGTCAGATATATACTCGAGAGTCAAAACAACGAAATACATGGCTGGCACACGCACGCATCAACACGTAGCCTGATCGGAGGACGTAAATAAACTGTAAGACATAACATACGGTTCAGAAAGTGAACAACCACCAAAATATACATTAAGTGACATGTATAAGCACGCAAACAAACGACGATGTAGCACAACGCAAATACGCACAGATAGTAAAATATATGTATCACATATACGCACAGATAGTAAAATATATGTATCGGTCATATAAACACCATTCTCCAATGTATGTTACGTTTAATCTGGCGCCGTCGAACAAAGTTGGTTGGTTGGTTGTTTTTGTTTTACGGCATATCAACCCTTTTCAGGTCATTTAATTCCGAATCCAGTGATTTTGAAGGAATTTTAATAGAGTATATTTGTTGTTGTTGTTTTTTTTTTTAAGTCGGTTTCTATGGAACCCATAGTTGGGACCCTAGCAAGTACTACCAGTCCGGGGCAGAGTACCCCTGGGAGCAATAGCAATTAAAGAATGGCTCCACACTCCCCAAAGCCCGCAAGTTGGAGCCTCGCCATCGGATATAGTTTAAGGTCATATCCAGGACCGTCGAACAAGGGAACATAATATATGTTAATCTGGGTGCAACTGAATCGTAAGAATTGTCATATAGGAAGAAAACGATGAAAATTACTGTAGCAATATAAACGCAAAAAACAATGAAAAATGTAATAAAAATTCCATTTTTTTAGTGTTTACCAACTTTTTGGACAATCTAATAGTAGATAATAGATAGATAGATAGATAGATAGATATATAGATAGATAGATAGATATACACTATTATGGATGTATAATTGTCTTGAATGAGAGTTTTAATATTTTTCAAAGCTATTGACAACTTAATTCCCAAGATTTCCTAAATAGCTAAGACTCAAACCAATAATCATTTTTCATCCAAATATTGAAACAAAACTATTTTGATAGTTTTCCCGATTGTCAGCGTGTGTTGATTGAAATTTGATCGATTCTGTCATTTTTCTCATACGAAATAATAAGATCGGATATTCTTGAGATGCGTCCGTTTACTCAGCGTGTTTATTCAGGATGAAATCTAAATATTAATTTACTTGTCCGTATGTCCAGTGTAAAAAAAAAAAAAAACATAATTATCACAAATATTTATTAATGAGAAGCGAATTACCTCCCGTTATTATCGCTTTTTATCAGGGAAAAATCCGTAAAAAACATTTTCTCTCCAAAAATTAAAAATTAAACAAAAATAAACATAACTGTCTGTTTGCGGTTTCAATATTTTTTTTGAATAATGCTGAAATGAGACTGCAAGTCTATTATTATTATTATTATTATTATTATTATTATTATTATTATTATTATTATTATTATTGATTCTTTTTAAAATAAAAAAAAACAGTGCGAATTAATTGACGTCTATTACTTTATAATTTATATGAAAATATTCAGACAAAAAAAACAATAAAACAATGTCTATATGTTATGTGTTTAATTTTTTTATCTAAAATTTTTAATCAGTTTTATATTAAATGTCAAGAAGAATTAACTAAAAATTGTTTTAAATTCGTCGTTATCCTTTTGATATTATTTTTCACCTATTTTATTTATGTGTTTTAAAAAGGCTCAACTAACGTGGAATCTCTACGGGTTCTGCTAATGTATATATAAATATCGCAGTACCTTTAACGTACGTACGTACGTTTGTACATACGTGCGTCACTGTTTCCAGATGATAAATTATTAGATCGAGAGATCCTTTCCATTAAAATGATGGATAAAAGATGATAACCTGAGCCATGACAACAGCATATTGTTTCCATTGTTATGCATCTCGAGTGTGTATCCGTTGATATCTTATATGCCTTTATACAGAGTGATGTGGTTCTCGGTTGATTGACTTTGTCTGTATCGGTTGGTTGCTTTTGTTTTACGGCATATCAACCCTTTTCGAGTTATTTAATGCCGAATCCAAAGATTTAAGAAACTTTTTTTTTTAATATAATATATTTGTTGTTTTCACGCCGGTTTCTATTTAACACATAGTTGGGACCCTAACAGGTACTACCACTCCGGGTCAGAGTGGACCTGAGAGCAATGGTAATTAAAGGGTGGCTCCACACTCCCCAAAGCCCACAATCTGGAGCCCTCACCACTGGATATAGTTTAATGTCATATCCAGGACCTGTCTGTATCGGATGTATATGCGAGATTCAAAACAACGAAAAGAATTTGCTGTTGCCATATCCCTAGTGATTACATACTGCGAACATTAAATTTTTTTATAGAAAGATGCTAGGTTAAGGTCAGTAGTGTATTTTTATTTTCTATCCTCATTTTCAATAAATTGGATCTCCCGATCACCGAAGATTAAAAAAAAATGATATTGCTTTCGGGCCGTACGTGAAACAAAAATATACCTTCCTAGCCTTCTTGCCCGGATGTAAGTGCAGTATATATTCTTTTTAAAGATGGTATAATGATATCGTGAGGTTTCCGTTCGCGCCAGGAGTCCATACGAGGGAAATATATCAGAGGCTCCTATACGGATATTGGAGATGAACTGTAATAACCAGATATATTCTGACTCTATATTAACCAGATTAGTTACTTTTACTGTTTTAACAAAAGGGCTACAATGATATAGCGAGGTATCTCTTAAACGGTGGACGTCCACAAAATACCTATCAGCAATATCTTTCACATGGAAGATGTCGCTGAAATAATTTCGAAAAATTATCACGATAAAATGGATAACATAAGACTTCGTAACATAAGCCATGAAAAAAAACGTTTACAATAACGAACCAGTAGTTTCCGAGAAAATAGGAATGACAGACTGACAAAAAAAAAAATATAAATACATTACGCATCCACACTAACCCTTCTGGTTATCATTACGATTCATCAACGAGGTAAAAATATCGACGCTGAGATTCGAAACCGTAACTATGGATATGTGATGTGACATGTGTTTATGCAAATTAATTAACATAAATTAAAAGCAGCTTATCCTGCCTTGACAGACTTCAAAATAAACTTCGTAGCTTAGTGGGGGATGCCTTTTTCTTTTTCCTGCAACCTCTTTCCCACAGAAGAGGGCGTTATTAGTTTGTCTCTACTTTATCATTATTTTCATGGCAAGTGCTCGTCTGAGCCTCAATCTTTGGTCCTCCCCCTCTCGCCAAACTTTCACGATAACCACTTGTCTAGCCGAAACCACTATCAATAATTTCCTACACTCTTTATCTGTTCCTAAACCTAAACGTAGATTCCATGAACAAAGTTTGTTTCTTAGAACTGCACGTCTGAGGAATTCTCTTCCGTTTGCCTGCTTTCCAGCGGAATACAATCTGATAGTCTTCAAGTCCAATGAAAACAAGTTCTTGATGAACCGTCTCCCTAGGTAATCCGATTTACAAAATTCTCACTACTTATGTTTACTACGCTAAAATCACATTGACTAATGTATACCGATTAACCTTTATCCTCGAGTTGTCTCCGGGCCTTAATGAGTGGTGATTCCGTTGTAAAAAAAGTGTTCGTCTAAGTATCAATCTATGCTACCCTCAAGACTCTCACAAAAAGAACTCGTCTACCCACAACCACTATCAACAATTAACTTAATACTTTATCCATGCCTAAATCTAAACGCACATTATTTCCTAAAACTGCTCGCCTCTGGAATTGTGTTCTACTGGCCTGCTTTCCAGCTAGCTACAATACAGTCATCTCCAAGTTCAATGGAAACCATTTCTTGTTGAACCGTCTCCTGAAAAGAATCAAATAGTTTTTAAATTTTACCAATAAAGATCACTGTCTCGGTGACTATCGTACTTTATACTCGAGTTGCCTTCGAACCTCGATAAATTGTTATCCCTTTTGTAAAATAAAAGAAAGTGTTATTTCTAAGTTAGATGCGTACACAGATGAAGAAAGGAATTTACTAGAAATTCTTAGATACTTCTAATGTAAGACTTTTCCATTTTGTATGTACTTTGTTGAAAAAATGGTCCGGCTAATCTCATACTTGATTGACGGAGTCACGTGTGAGCATTTCAAAACGTTATTGCATAACCAAGCGTGATATTATAGACAAACATCTATAAAAGCGAACATGTATGTATGTATGTATGTATGTATGTATGTATGTATGTATGTATGCATGTATGTATGTTCGCTTTTTGCGTATGTCTGTAAAAGGCTTTTTTCGCTGGACTTTTCGGTCGACTCATTCCTTCTTAAAACCTTTTATATCACGTCTAAATGATAATATATATAAGTTACGAACGGGGGTCGCCTGTCTATTTAATTTGCCCGACTTTCACGCGTTATTTTTTCCAGATTTTTAGAGTGTCCCGTGTATCTTTCGCTTTTCAGTATAAAACAAGCGAAAACTGGCTTGCAGCCGCGTCTTGTTTCAAGGTCAAACATCACGCGACTTGAGGTTCTCCCACATGTTAATTTCATTTTATAAACGTTAAGCTAAGAGGTTTTTGATTCCTCTTTTCTCATGGCCGAGATGGCTAGGTCACAGGGTTTTTGTCCATTTCGTTTCCATCTCCACGTTAAAGGTTCGGGGTTTAAGCCTACTTTCCTCCAAAAACTTTTTTTTCTTTTACATCTCCAAACACCCGGCCAATGTATGTATGTATGCATGTATATATGTATGCCTAAACTTTCGACAGAAGCGACCGATTTCCACAAGATCCATCAGACGACGAATATCTAAAAATTGGCTAAAAACATTACTCTTATATATATATATATATATATATATATATATATAGAGAGAGAGAGAGAGAGAGAGAGAGAGAACGACAGAGATAGAGAGAGAGAAAGAGAGAGAGAGAGAAAGAGAGAGAGAGATAGAGAGAAAGAGAGAGATAGAGAGATAGAGAGATTTGATAAATATGACACATTTTTGCCAGAATGCCGTAACTTTTCTAGTTATATTTCCGAAAATGTATTTTACTTTGCACTTGTTTGGAAATTCGCGCCGCCCTAAATTATATTTAAAAAATATTAAAATGTATTTTCTTTTGGAGGGGGCTCTTTTTAGAACTATATTACACCTCAGCATTTTCTTTAATTTTCTATTTTTGAGCAATTATCGAGACTCCCAATGTTGAACATTTTTTGTTCTAAAGTAACACTCGACACTACTAGTTTTTAACTGAATAAAAGCTTAAAAATAAGTTAAACCACTAAAAACTTAGCCAGGGAGAAAATGAACACTTAGAAAAATAAATTTTATCTTTCCATGGACGAGTTTTCTGAGCACCAGTTCATACACAAAAACTAGCTTGAACTTTAACTAAAGGGAGGGATCGCTTTTTTCGCCGATATTTTCGAATGTCATCCTCTTTTTTCGATTGACCAGCTTTAATTTAAACCTACGTCTCCTCCAGTTTGGCGATGGGCGCAACAGCAAACACATCACATCTTCTGTTTCACTTTCTTTTCCCCTTCGCGTTACGGGTTCGAGCCAGCCTGCCTACAACCATTTTTTTCTCAACACACACCTCTAAACACCCGGGCAACGCCGGGAACCAAGCCTAGTTATGTTTAAAAACATAAATCGTACTTATGGTGTAATTATTTTTTAATGAGGTTTTTATTTGGGTGATTTTAATTTACGACCTTTCGATTTTCTCGGTGTTTTAATCCTGTATGTATATATGTATGTATGTGTGTATGTATGTATGTATTTATGTATGTATGTGTGTATGTATGTGTGTATGTATGTATGCATGTATGTATGCATGTGTGTATGTATGTATTTATGTCTGTATGTATGCATGTATGTATGTGTGCATGTGTGCATGTGTGTATGTATGTATGTGTGTGCATGTATTCATGTGTGTGTATGTATGCATGTATGTATGTGTGTATGTATGTATGCATGTATGTATGCAAGTGTGTATCTATGTGTGTATGTATGTATGTGTGTATGTGTGTGTGCATGTATGTATGTATGCATGTATGTATGCATGTATGTATGTATGTGTGTATGTATGTATTTATGTCTGTATGTATGCATGTATGTATGTGTGCATGTGTGCATGTGTGTATGTATGTATGTATGTATGTCTGCATGTATTTATGTATGTATGTATGCATGTATGTATGCATGTGTGTATGTATGTATTTATGTCTGTATGTATGCATGTATGTATGTGTGCATGTGTGCATGTGTGTATGTATGTATGTGTGTGCATGTATTCATGTGTGTGTATGTATGCATGTATGTATGTGTGTATGCATGCATGTATGTATGCAAGTGTGTATCTATGTGTGTATGTATGTATGTGTGTATGTGTGTGTGCATGTATGTATGCATGTATGTATGCATGTATGTATGTATGTGTGTATGTATGTATGCATGTGTATATATGTATGTGTATACATGTATGCATGTGTGTATGCATGTATATATGTGTGGATGCATGTATGCATGTATGCATGTATGTATGTATCTATGTGTGTATGTATGTATGTGTGTATGTGTTTATGCATGTATGTATGTATGCATGTATGTATGCATGCATGTATGTATGTATGTATGCATGTGTGTATGTATGTATGTATGCATGTATTTATGTATGTATGTATGTATGCATGTATGTATGCATGTGTGTATGTATGTATTTATGTCTGTATGTATGCATGTATGTATGTGTGCATGTGTGCATGTGTGTATGTATGTATGTGTGTGCATGTATTCATGTGTGTGTATGTATGCATGTATGTATGTGTGTATGTATGTATGCATGTATGTATGCAAGTGTGTATCTATGTGTGTATGTATGTATGTGTGTATGTGTGTGTGCATGCATGTATGCATGTATGTATGCATGTATGTATGTATGTGTGTATGTATGTATGCATGTGTATATATGTATGTGTGTACATTTATGCATGTGTGTGTATGCATGTATATATGTGTGTATGCATGTATGCATGTATGTATGCATGTATGTATCTATGTGTGTATGTATGTATGTGTGTATGTGTTTATGCATGTATGTATGTATGCATGTATGTATGCATGTATGCATGCATGTATGTATGTATGTATGCATGTGTGTATGCATGCATGTATGTATGCATGTATGTATGTATGTATGTGTGTATGTATGTGTGTATGTATGCATATATGTATGTATGCATATATGTACGTATGCATGTATGTATGTATGTGTGTATGTATGTGTGCATATGTGTATGTATGTATGTATGCATGCATGTATGTATGCATGTATTTATGCATTCATGTATGCATGTATGTATGTGTGTATCTATGAATGTATGTGTGTATGTATGTGTGTAGGTATATATGCATGCATGTATGCATATATGTATGCATTATGATATGCATGTATATATGTATGCATGCATGTATGTATGTGTTTATGTATGCATGTATGTATGCATGTATGTATGTATGTGTGTATGTATGTATGTGTGTATGTATGCATGTATGTGTTCATGTGTATGTGTACATGTGTATGTGTACATGTATGTATGTATGCATGCATGTATGCATGTATGTATGTATATATGCATGTATTATGCATGCATGTATGCATGCATGTATGTATGCACGTATGTATGTATGCATGCATGTATGTATGCATTCATGTATGTATGTGTGTATGTATGAATGTATGTATGTATGCATGTCTGTATGTATGTATGTATGCAACTATGTATGTATTGTCAGGTCATATCATATGCTATTGGTACCATGTAACCCAGTACTACCTGCCTCATGGTCTGGTCAGCGGCGACAAAACTGGTTCCCCCCACCAAACTTGTTTGGTAAAGAGGGTGGCTAGTCTCCCTGAAGGATTAAAAACAAGACCTTCCAAAAGGTGAATTAACCTTTTTTGGGGTCAACTGCCAACTAGCACTGTGTATATTTGGGTGTATGCATGTTTATTTTGGGGTGGAGGGGCTCCGGTAAGCCGTGGTGAAGGCAACCTTTCTAGGAAAAGCAAATCACTGATGTAAATAACCATAAAGCGGGAGACCAGTACCCGCATTAAGCTGGTCTGCAGTTTAATTTGTTGCTGGCTATTTTGCTCTTGCTTGTTGCTGGATCTCAACATTTTGAACGGAGAGAGAGACTTAGCTGTCGTACAAAGCTAAAACTCTGTAACATCATCGGTGTATAGATACTCCCTCAGGCATTTGTCTATAAAATGGTCCTGTGGCGATGGAAAAATTGTGATACATGGAGGCTTGAGATGCTGGAAGTATGTGATAATTGATCTCACTGATCGTCTTCAGTATCAAGCCTACTTCAGCGTGTGAATTCACCAGTAAGACTAAAAAAAAGAAGTCATTTTTGGGCTCATAGACATTAAGTGTATGAGGGAGTGGCACTCGTCTGACAAGACGTTGCAATCATCATCATGTATGCATGTATGTGTGTATGTATGCATGCATGTATGTATGTATGCATGTATGCATGCATGCATGTATGTATGTATGTATGCATGCATGTATGTATGCATGTATGTATGTATGTATGTATGTATGTATGTATGCATGTATGTATGTATGTATGCAGACTTGTTTGGTGAGGAGGGTAGCTAGTCTCCCTGAAGGATTAAAAACAAGACCTTCCAAAGACCTTCTGGGTCAATGGCCAACTAGCACCGTGTATATTTGTGTATGTGTATTTGGGCGGAGAGGGCTCCCGTAAGCCGTGGTGAAGGCAAACTTTGAGGAGAAGCAAATCTCTGATTTAAAAAAACCATAAACGGAAGACCATTGCCCGCATTAAGCTGGTCTGCAGTTTAATTTGTTGCTGGCTATCTTGCTCTTGCTTGTTGCTGGATCTCAACATTTTGAACCGAGAGAGAGACTTAGCTGTCGTACAAAGCTAAGACTCTGTAACATCATATTTGTATAGATACTCCCTCAGGCATTTGGGCTCATGGATTTTAAATGTCTGAGGGAGTGGCACCTGTCTGACAAGACGTTGCAATCATCATGTATGTATGCATGTATGTATGTCTTGCAAAAACTTTCGACAGACGTAACGGATTTTCCCAAGATCAGTATCATTTTGAAGTTTGACCCTTCGGACGACAAATTAGTCAAACACATTTATTCCCTCTGCCTCAACTAGGCAATTTTTTACAGGAAAGGCTCGCTTTTGTAGCCGATATTTTCGAAAGTCATCGCCTATTTTCGATTGTCTAGCCTAAATTTAAACCTAGGCAAGTTTCTGTTTGGCGATGGATGCAACAGCTAATGCGTTACGTTTTATTTTATCACTTTCTTTTCCTCCTTCGCGGTACAGATTCTACCTACTACCACATATTATTTGTAATTTTCTTTTCTTTTCTTTTTCAACCGACACCCTTACACATCCCTCCACTTTATTTCCGCCTTCGCGCTACGGGTTCGAGCTTGCCTGCCTACTACAACTTTTTTGGGCTCAACACACACCTCCAAACACCCGGGTAACGTGGGGCACCCAGGCTAGTTTTATATAAAGGACTTAATTTAATTCAACGGCATATAACTTTTGTCCGTTTTTATCCGGCTACAAAAATTATTTACTTTATATATGTGCTTAATAAGTAAATATGAACACGAATAGTTTCTTTATAAATTGTCCGCATGCTAATCGAGTAAAATCGATAACGAACGGTAATTTAATTTGATTAGGATTGGCATTAATAATTAAACCGGAAAAAAAGATCGATAATTTAATTCGATAAAAACATAATTAATCCGATTCATTTTATTTATCAAATTTATTTTAAAAAAATAATTTTATTTATTTATTCATTTGAAATTAGAGAATCTGATCAGTTACGGTCGAACGGGAATTTGAATTGACAAAATGTAAAAAAAAAAAAAAAAGCGTCTCCATATTTTTCATGCGATACGACATTAGATCCGGAAGAATATCATAATAATGAGAACAAAAAATCGTTTCTAAAAGAGACGCAACAGCCGTAATGATCAACAATTAATCCCGCGAAAGAAATCTTCGGAATTAGATTAAGTCTGACATTAAGTCATGGAGCCGAGGTTCCGTTTTGCATTTATTTTATTTTTTTTCTGTGTAACATTTCCTCTGCATTCGATTCACATTAAAACAATCTCACTCACGAATACCGACTTAAGGACTGTCTTCTCTCCTATATATCTCTATCTCCCCTCTCTCTCTCTCTCTCTCTCTCTCTCTCTCTCTCTCTCTCTTTCACTTCATTTGTCTCTCACTTATTTAAAAATTATATCAAATTTTCAAAACAATATATATCCCGCTCCCCATTTGGGGGTACCAAATTGGTCAAAGGGAAAATTATTCCCAACTCGCATTCAGGTAAAAATGCGCTTCCATATGAATAATTGAATTCATTATAAGCATCGCTTACAAAAACAAGCAAAAAAACATCTCTCTCTCTCTCTCTCTTTCTCTCTCTCTCTCTCTCTCTCTCTCTCTCTTTATACATATATATATGTGTGTGTGTGTGTGTGTGTGTGTGTGTGTGTGTGTGTGTGTGTGTGTGTGTGTGTGTTGGGACGATTAATCGGATCGAGAATCGGAAAAATCCGAGCTTTTTGGGGTATCGGACTCGGTATCGGAATCGGTATAGGAATCGAGAAAAGTCGAGCCTATTTTCCGATACTAAAACCGATTCCTGTAATTATCTATTTTAGTTAATTTTGTTTTCTTAAAAAAATCTTCCACTGCTTGTAGTAATAATCAAATAATATTTTTTTATTGATTTAAACAATAAGACTAACATCTTAAGATAACCCCGTCACAAGTGGGTTTTTACGTTTGAGAAAATACATACACATTTAAGATGGGTTTTTACAGTAATCGGGATAAAATAACAATTTTATTGTAAAATCTTTAGAGATTTATAAAGAATCGGAATCGGAATCGAAATTGGAATCGGGAATTTAAAATGGAATCGGAAAAAGTTAGCATCGTCCCATCACAAAAATATATGCATATGAGGTCTCTAGTTACTATAAATTAGTTGATCAAAACATGCTTGTGATAATTACATGAGAAATACAAATGTAAAAAGAAATAAAAATATAAATTTCTCTACTTAAGTACTGAGCACTTTTGTATTAAACTCGTTATACGTCCCTGGTTACCTTACTTCTGAAAATTAACAACCCCAATATGATATATATAATGTTTCCTTTTCAGATTTAATATGTTTTTAACCCATTTTAAAGTGTTTTGAACATGTTTTATTAACTGTTTGCTCGTATTATAAGCTCTATCTCCTATTTGGTTTTATCGAGCTTTTACGTCTGGCTGAGATAACTTTATAAATATTAATTCTCTAATATTTATAATATACTTTAATTTTACCATCTTGGATCATTTTGGTAAATTTAATTGTAATATATATATATATATATATATATATATATATATATATATATATATATATATATATATATATACAGGGTGCCCCTAAAAACACGGGCCCAAACACCAATTAGGCCCCGTTTCTTAGTGTTTTATCCGAATGAAATGAAACTTTGATCGTAACTAGTTTATTATATTCAAAACATCACAGCAAAACACTAGGGTCTTTGGCTTTTTTTCTCCGTTGACTGTAAAATGCTCAGAAAAAACAATTTTTGTTTTTTTGGGGAGTCACCCTATATATATATATATATATATATATATATATATATATATATATATATATATATATATATATATGCGCAAGTATGAGGGTTAATAGTTGAATAGAGATAATGAAACACTAGAAAAATACGTGTTTTATGGCCGCCCTAAATCGAAAACATGCTAATATTTATAAGCTGACTCGCATGAAGAGATATCTAGTTACTAGTAACCATCTCACCGAAATATGTTAATGACTGTGTAGAATATAAGCTAGACCACTTTACCAGGACCCTATTTACTAAAAAATAGCTGGACGAAATATGATCATAACCGTGTAGCAATACATTAATGTTTAAGTAAAAAGGAATAAAAATATACCTCGCTCAATTTCGGTATCGAGCACTCATATATAAATCTGCTTATACTTCACTGGTTACCTTACGTCTGAAACATAACAACCTACAAAATTATATATGTACCACAACTCATCAGTGCCGCTAGACTAGCATCTCTCCCAAACCAAGGATTGAACATAGAACCGTCGTGTTGACAGTCGGCAGTTCTCCCACTCGACCATGGAATCGACGCCCATAAATAACTCGTCGGAATGTCTATTTAAATAGACACCCGCCACCACTTTTATAGTGCTCAAACCGCCTGTTCGAAAACAAACAACGAGATTATATATATATATATATATATACAAACACACACACATACACACACACACCCACACACACACACACATATATATATATATATATATATATACAAACACACACGCACACATACACACACACACACACACATATATATATATATATATATACAAACACACACGCACACATACACACACACACACACACACACATATATATATATATATATATATATAAGTCAAACTGTCTGTGCGTCTGCCTATGTGTGTATATTTCCCTACCAAATGACTCTGTCAATGTTCCATCTACAGACTCGAGCGTTAACATAAGTGTATTGAGATTTAAGAAAATCTTTTTAATCGGTTTTCATGCAGACATTTTGTTGTCTAGGGGTCAAAGTTCAATGATATGACCCTTGAAAACTCTACCAAAATCTTCTGTCAATTTTACGTCTACATACTTGACATTTTATATGGAGGTTCCTTGGACATGGATCTAAGTTTGAAATTAATTTGATTTCAAAACAACAAATGTTACGGGGTACAGAATTGGGGCCAAAGTTTTAAAAAGTTTGACGTCTCAGCTATTTTTTGCTATAAACATTTGAAATTTTACATAAAGTGTATTCAGATATAGGGCGGGACTTTTATTTGGTTCTGGCCGTAATTATTCGCTACCAAGGGGTCAAAGTTCAAAAGATTTGACCTTTGCGATCTCTAGCAAACTAATAATCCAGTTTTGGGTCTAAACGTTTTAAATTAAACATAAATAGTATTCAGACATGCAGCAAGCTAGTTCATCAGTTCTGGGGCGAAAACCTGGCTGCCAATGAGGTAAAAGGTGGAAAGAGTGGACGTTTGCAGACGCTACCAAATTCCTCCGCCAATTTTACGTCTAAATACTTGAAATTTTAGATGTAGGTAACCTGTACATGAGTCAAACTTTGTAATTTGTTTTTAATATATATATATATATATATATATATATATATATATATATATATATATATATATATATATATGGACAGTACATAGGCTCCTACCAAAACTGGACCCAACTGCTAGTATATATATATATATATATATATATATATATATATATATATATATATATATATATATATATACTTCTCATTGAAATATCAATACAATCAAATTTTAATTATATTTAGAAAAGGTGATATCATTAATTATAAGCTGAACAAATCGATTCCAGAAACGAGAATTTTAGGTTTAATGAATTTGCATATATAATTTGGTTTTGCCGTTTTCGCCATAATCAAATTGAAACCTAAATTAACTCATCATTGAAATGTATGGGTGTTGTTTATTTTAGCCGTGTGATGCACTTTCCATTCATTTCTAAAGATCGTTCAGTTGTGGCTTATTCCATTTCTTAAGAATTTCATTTTAATAAATATCGCGTTGTTCGGGTGGCTGTGTCGAATTCTACAAAAATTAAACTGAATAATGTAATAAAATTACTTCAATGTTTGGACATTTTTCAAATCAATGAGAACTTTCATTATTAAAAAGATGCAAAAACGTATGTATAATTTTATTGTCAATGATTTTATTACAGATATGATCTGAATGTTTTGATCTCATCTGTAAAACTCTAACGTCATAGGTTCTTCAAAATGGTCGTATCTACAAGGTTCGCTCCAGAAAAAACGCGTCTTATATTCTATTCGACCTGAATGGATCAGAGCAGATCGTCAATTACATTGTTATGATAACTGAACTCATGCATTCATGAGCTGAAAGTTTAATCTCTGTGTCGCAGATAGTGACAGTGTGAGATTCTTAGAAACATACGTTTGTCATTGAGCTGCGTTAGAAACAGATATGTTCCATTGAATTTTTGGCAAAAGTGCAATGAAACTGGTTGTGACTATGTAGAAAAATTAATTCCGGAGCACAGAAAGTCGCTCATTGTAATTCTAAAGATTGTGTCTTCGTAGCTCTCCAACTTTTTCGAATTAAAAATATATAAAGCCTTACTTTTCGAAAAGTAAGGTTTTTTATATTTTTTCTTGCTTCGTTTGTTAAATTGTCTCCATCAACTCGCTGTTTTTATACTTTGCTAGTATGTCGCTCGCCAATGCTGGTCGTAAAATACGCTTAAACATTAAAGTTTGATTAATGCAGATTTCGTATTCATTATTATATTATATAAGACACAATATACAGTAATGATTTAAAAAAAAAGAAAAAAGTGATTCGTGCGCCACCACCCAAAATCGAAACCTTAACGTTTAGCCTAATTTTTACTTTATCTTTGACGTTAATATCCGAGCAAAATTTTTTTAAAAATTAACCTATAGCTACTACGTTACGCATACATATTAGTAATGCTGTCGTTCGAAATTAAATAAATGGAATTCGCCCAGTGAACCTGACAAATTCCATTTATTAATTTTCACAGTTGTGATCGGGTATTGTCATGGAGAAGAAATAAACTTTTTCTGTTGACTAAGGCTGGGTGTTGTGGTCGAAGTTTCTGATGCATTTCATATATTTGTAGAAAGTAGTTTTTCGCGTGCATAAAATTAAACTGTAAAGGATGAGACCGATCTCAAACCACCAAACAGGCAGTATGATCTTCTTTAAGTGCAACTCTGTTTTCGGGAAGTCTCGTGGAGCTTCGTCAGCGTGTAACCACTGAGCCTAGCGTCGCCGCCTGTCGTAAAGAAGCTACTATTCATCGCAAGTCACAACACGGTCGAGAAACGGTTTTTCTTTTTGCATAATAGGAGGGAAGATGACGCTTTATAACGGCGTTTCTTTTAGTTGTCCTTCAATTTTTTAGCCACCCATTTATTATGTGATTTTTTTTTCCAATGCCTCTCCGTGGTCGCAAATCGTCGTAGCTAGACAATTGTTTTTGATGAAAGTTTGGCGAGGGGGACCATCGATTGGAGCTCAGACGAGCATTTTCTATGAAAATAACGATACAGCAGAGACAGACTCGCAACGTCTCTTCTGTGGGAAAGACCTTGCAGGGAAGAGAAAATGACATTAGGCTACGAAGTCTATTTTGAACTTTTTCAAGGCAGGATAAATATTTCTATTAGCTCCTGACAATTAGTAAACTAAAAATTTGTTCATACGAATATTTCAAGACATATGAAACATTAACACACGTATAAGTTAAACGCTTGTAGTTACAAATAATTTTTATGTTCAGATGAATTAGAGCTGATGGGATATATTCCCTCAAACAAATGTAGATGGAACTCTTTAAAATGTCAGTTTCAATACCAAGAAGCAGCTTATCCTGCCTTGACAGAATTTAAAATAGACACCGTAGCTTTATGGGGATGCCCTTTTCTCTTCCCCGCAACCTCTTTTCCACAGAAGAGACGTTGTGAGCCTGTACTGCTTTATAACAAGTGCTCGTCTGAGCTCCAATCTATGCCTGCCGCTCGCCAAACTTTCACGAAAAATACTCGTCTATCCAAAACCACTATCAAGAATTTCCCACACTCTTTATCTGTAGCTAAACCTAAACGTAGATTCCATGAACAAAGCTTCTTTCTTAGAACTGCACGCCTCTGGAACTCTCTTCCGTTTGCCTACTTTCCAGCTGACTTCAATTTCAATGTCTTCAAGTCCAACGTAAACAAGTTCTTGATGAACCGTCCTCCTAGATAACCCAATTTTCAAAATTTCCACTACGAACGATTACTACACTAAAATCCCATTGACTACAGTAAACCCATTAACCCTTGTCCTTGAGTGGCCTCCTATGTAAAAAAAAAAAAATTATACGAAGGCAGATTGCTCTCGTTCCGTCAGCTATTTACAAGCGGAAATCTGCAGTAATTTGTAATCATAGCCTTAGTATGGCCTGATCATAAAATTAAATCTGTACCCTGTCATTTAGAACTGATTGTTCTTTGGATTTTCATCCGTTTCACAACGGGTCCTTGCGGAATAATAATAATAATAATAATAATAATAATAATAATAATAATAATAATTATAATAATAATAATAATAATAATAATAATAATAATAATAAAAGTTAAATGTTTGAGATGAGGTATTATAGTGTGCATTATTTATTTATATATTTATTTTATAATATGAAATCATTAAGTTCAACAAGACAACCCTTAAAAAGGCCGGAGATTTCACCAGAAAAAAAAAACTGTGTAAAAATAACACACAAGATGAGGATAGTAGTCCGAATCACATCAAATGAAAATTCTGAAACTTTAAATTTAGTCTTTAAATCTTTTAGACGTAAAATAATTTTACTATGTCGAATATATAACGTTTTACTTTCCGTTCTTTTTCTTATAATCCGCCATTTTAAAATTAATATTTTCATATTTTTTGCCTAAATATAGATTTTAAAATTCTTTGTCTTCCGTTGCATTCACCTCTTTTTTTACATGGAGTTCACCACTTATTAAGGCCCAATGGCTACTCGGGGATAAAGGTTATTGTGTGTACAGTAATCAATGGGATAGTGTAGCAATAGTATTAGAGAATTGATAAGGTGTCATTACTTAGGGGGGCAGTTCATCAGGAATTTGTTTGTGTTGGACTTGAAGACATCCAGGTTGAAGTCGGGAGGGAAACAGGCAAGCGGAACAGAGTTCCACAGGCGTGCAGTTCTAAGAAAGAAGCTTTGTTCATGGAATGTACGTTTTGATTTGGGCACAGATAAGGCGTGGGGAAAATTATTGACGGTGGTGTTTTTTTGAGAAGGATTGGCGAGGGGGGACCAGAGAATGGAGCTCATCCTCTTTATCCCCCTACTTCTTCTTATTAATATTACTTATTAATATTATGTATTGGTATTAGTTTTTAGTTAGTGTTATTAGTAGGGCTATAACAAGAGAATATTCGTTTACTTATTTTGATTCACAAATCAATTAATATCTTGTATGTTTTTATAGAGTGATGTCGTTTTCGATTGATTAACCCTGTCTGTGTCGGATATATACTCGAGAGTTAAAACAATAAGAATAACCTCTTGTCATATCCCTAGTTATTAGTTATTATTATTGGCTAGTATTAGTTATTGGTAGTTGTGGTAGTATTACTATTATTACATGTTATTTTCATAATTATTATTATTATTATTATTATTATTATTATTATTATTATTATTATTATTATTATTATTAATATTAATCTTCTTATTAGTTATAAGTATTATTATTATTGCTACTATTTTAGTGATAACGAGGCGACATTGAAACACAGAATCGGGCTAGGTTGGGTGACTTTCTAAAAAATACAGCACCATTCTATAATCAAAAGGCGCCGTTTAAGTAAAAGTTTATTTACTTTTTGTCCTCCGAGTAGTTTGGTATGGGCTTAATTGTATCTTTTTTTTTTTACACAGGTGTCACCACTTATCAAGGCCCGGAAGCCACTCAGGGATAAGGGTTATTGCAAGTACGTACATTACGTTAGTGTGGAGATTTGATGAAGTGTTTACTTAAGGGGGCGGTTCATTAGGAATTTGTTAACGTTAGACTTGAACACATCAAAGTTGTAGTCAGGTGGGAAGCAGGCAGACGGAACAGAGTTCCACAGGCGTGTAGTTCTAAGAAAGAAGCTTTGTTCATGGAATCCACGTTTTGATTTCGGCGCAGATAAAGAGTGGGGGAAATTTTTCACAGTGGATTCGGCTAGACGGGTGTTTTTCGTGAAAGATTGTCGAGAGGGGACCAGAGATTGGAGCTCAGACGAGCACCTGCCATGGAAATAACGATAAAACAAGGATAGGCTCGCAACGTCTCTTCTGTGGGAGAGAGGTTGCAGGGTAGAGAAAAGGGCATCCCCCACTAAGCCACGAAGTCTATTTTGTACTCTGTCAAGGCAGGATAGGCTGTTTTTAGAAGCTCCTGCTCAGATATGGCAGCAGTATTCCATCCTTGGACGTACTTGGCTTTTATATAGATAGAGAATTGCATCAGTAGTGAGATATCTTCTGGAGCGGTAGAAGGATCTCACCATATTTCCAGCGACCTTGGCCACAGACTTGATGTACATGTTCTATTTCAGATCAGGAGTAAAGGTCAAACCCAGAGGCTTGTCAAAACACGGGGCCTCTATCAGACGAGAGCCATCCATCCCAATTGATGCCAGATGGGGATCAGAGCGTTGATGATGTAAGGATAGGGGTTGATGAACTAATAAACAACTAGCCAATTGAATTGAGGTGTTTCAAAATCACATAAAGCGTTTTGATACAGGACTTCGCCTGATTGAAAAAAAAATCCGAAATATCCACCTTCCGTAAAGCTACTAATCTTTCTATTTGATAAAATCAAAAGTAAAACCCTTAAACGTTTTGGCCATGTCAAACGATCAACCATTGGCCTGCCAAAGTTATGCTTTTAGGATACGTTAGAAGGCAAAAGAGGCAGAGAACAGCCAATGAGACACTGGAGGAAAGTATTTGGGATTGAACCTTTTTCAACAGTTGGGCGTCTATCAACCAACTTGCCCTGGAGCGGAAGGAATGAGGAAAAATAAGGCCGGTGAGTTCGCAATCTCTACCAATTGTAATATGCGATTATATTGATATTCTTGTATCACTAGGATTAGTAGAGGTATTCGATAAAAGCAATTTTTTATGTGATTTTTAAAAACATTTTTTTAATAAAATAGATATTTTAAAAACATCTTTTACTTCGTTACATCTTCCCTCTTCCTCTTTTTGTACCTCCGTTTTTTTATGCTTAAAATTATTATTAGCAGTAGTGTTGGGACGATAGGTCGGAATTAGAATCGGGAATTGGACAAATCGACAAATTTAAGGGTATCGGAATCGGTATCGGAATCGAAAACATGGATGCCTATTTTCTGATGCCAAAACGATTCTTTTAATTTTTCTCTTTTTATTTAATTTTGTTTAAACCAACATCTTCCATTGCTGATAAAATAATAAATATTTATTGATTTTAAAATATCAGTAAAGCTGAAATCTATAGATCCTCCTCCACAAGTGTAATTTAACGTTTAGGAAAATATGTGTACCTTTATATGCGTGCGTGTGTGTGTGTGTGTGGTTTTTTTTTACAGAAATCAAGGAAAAAAAACTGTATAGTTAAATATTTAGAGATATATAAAGAATCAGAATTGGAATCGGTAATTGTTATCGGAATCAGGAAAATCTTGAAATCGACCCATCACTAATTGTAATTATTATTTAATAATATTATGTATTGTTATTAACTCTTAGTTAGTGTTATTCATTATTGTTATTATTATTATTAGTAGTTTTTTTTATTATTAGTTATTTATAGTTGGGGTAGTATTAGTGTTATAAGATTATTACTATCATCATCGTTATCATTATTAGTAGTATTCTAGAATTAGTATTATAAGTAGAGATATTCAATAAAAAACTATTTTTTCTTTGATGCGATTTTTCCCGCCAATTTCATTAATTCCACGTTGTGGTTTTGATCGTCATTTATTCTATGAGAATTAATTTTCCAATTCGAGTTTTGTCTATTTTTTATTGCTTTGTTTTCCATTACATTTTTTTCTCATCTTTCGCGGCAAGAATATAATCTCGTCTTCGTAATTGGCCTTTATTGTTTATCCACAGAATAAAAGAACAAACGATGAATAAAGAATGAACAATAAAGGAAATTTATAAAAGTTTTCAGATTTTCTTAAGATGCGGCAATTTAATCTGCGCGTTTATAGAGTAAAACACGTTTTTGAACGTATTAAAACGGTAAACAGGAAGTACGTGTTATTTGGATTCTTCGGCCTACTGGTCTCATCGTGAGCTTCATTTTCACCATGTTTCAGTCGATGTAACCTCCGATCTTTGAAATACATGGAGAGATTAGAAACGACAGGTATTACTAACCCTATCCGGAAGGGAAATAGAAGCCTATACGAAATGAAAGAAACATTGTAGGCAGAGAAAAACAGCAGAAAGTAAGACGACACAATTTTATTTTATGAAATCAACAGTAGTTTCTCTACAGTGCAATGTAGATTACAATTGGGTGTGGATTAAGTTGCTACGGGAAAGCATGTGAAGCGTTTTCCCTGTGCACCGCAATGAGTCCCCAACTAGAGCAGGAAATCAATCGATTTAATTCAAAATTGTCGATTTCACCGATTTCGATGCCATTAAAAGTATGGAAGTTAGTATTACATTGATTATCGTGTGTCGTCTACACTGTTATTTAAACAGAATTTCTGTCGATTCATCATGCTTAGGTTTTAATAGTATTTTCTTGATATGTAACATTTCCTTTGCTGTACCATTATTTTATGGCAATTCCATCATATAGTCCTCCCCAGTCAAACTTTCGCAAAATGCACTCGTTTGGCTACAATTTCCCCCGGTTTCTATCTATGCCTAAATCTAAACACAGATTCCACGAACACAAAGCTTCTTTCCCAGAACTACCCGCTTGGTGAAGACTGTTCCTCTAGTCCGCGTCCTATCTGACGAAAACATGATCCTTTTCAATTCCAATGTAAAGAAATTCATTGCTAAAATAAACATACCCCGTTTCAGCCTAGTGAAGTTAAAGACACAATGCAAGCAAACATCAATGTCGCGTGAATTTAGTTCTTATTCGAGTTGCCTGGCTTTGTATTCATTGCCATTTAAAACTTAAATTATGGACAACGAAACTAAACCATTTCGGCACTTATTCAGTGATTTGTTTTCTCTTTCAGTGTAATACAACCTTATATTTACATATTTAGAAAAAATACGTTGGAATTCTTTTCCTATTTAACCTTAAAAAATAAAAAAAAGAAGGAATTTCTTACGGAATGAAAGGTAAAATAAAACAGATATTTTATTTAAATTGGTTTGTTCATGTGTATGTAAACTTGAGTTATTTGTTCTTGTTTTTATTTATTTTGTGCTGGAGAAATTCTTGTGAAGAATTTTTTTCAACACATGAAATAGTGTAACATAAGCCGGATGCGCGTATATAAATTCATGCGAAGGGGAAGAAAACTATGCAAAAGAGAAAGAGACCGATCACAAAAGAGACAAAATAACTTTCGAGATCTCGTGAGACGTGGAGAACATTCTAAATCACGTAGGCGACGTCACGACCGTATCGAAGAGGAAATATTGTGTACTAAAAAAAAAGCGAGTTGAAGTTATTTCCTATCTTTCGATTTCTTTGCGACTGAAACTGCACATGTGTGTTGGTCCGCGGACAATCGTTATGACCTATAGACGGACAAGTATCTTATAGATACCTACTTACTTACTTAAATAATGTACTACAAACACACACATTGTTTATTTACGCGTCGGCTCTAATAATCAAATTCGATTCCAGCTACAATCACTGTTATTTTGGCCAAGATCAAAGTGTAGTATATGTTATTCAGATGCGACACTTCCATTTCTCGTTCTCTTTCAGTGGAGGAGAAATCCTTCACGACTGAGACAATTTTTATTTTTGT